>NW_016808836.1:247465-280763 GCF_001698545.2 Rhinopithecus bieti
GGGGGGGGGGGGGGGGGGGGGGGGGGGGGGCGGGACGAGGCAAAGGACCTGGACAAGGAGGAGGGATCTGTGATGTTTTATTTTTTATTTTTTAATTTTTTTCAAGTAACAAGACTGAATCATTACAGGGTGTTTTAGGGGTAAGGGGGCCCTCGGTGGGGACGGGGAAGGATGGGACAGGGCCTGAGATGCAGAGGGTGTAGGGCATCTGACAGGGGTGGGGGCTTGAGGGTCTTAGATAGTGGGGTCTGAGGGAAGGTGATCCCTGAGTCCGAGCCTGGGAATTCTGAGGGTGGGGACAGCTGGAGTCTGAGAGGGCAGGGGATCAAGGGGCCGAGGACCTTGGATCCAAGGCAAAGGGGCCTGGAGGGTCAGGGGACACCCGCAGGGGTCTGACTGGGGAGATTGGTGGCTGAGAGGTAGAAGGAGCCTGGGGTCTGAAAGGAGGAGACCTGGGGGAGGGGCAGGGGCTGGCAGACTGAGGGATGTGGAATCTGATGCGGGGAGGTTTCAGAGTCTGAGCGAGTGGGGTCTGAGGAGCAGAGTCTTGAGTTTAGGAGTCGGAGGGTGGGGGACTGAACTGAGGAGGGAGTATAAGATTGGGCGCCCTTCTGTGTCTGTGAAGCAGGGTTCGGAGGTGTTTGATGGAAAAGGCAGGATCGAGGACTGATGGTGGAGGCGGGAGGTGGGGCTTCTTTTGGGTTGGAGGGATGTGGGGTCATCTGCAGAGGAGGACACAGAACAGGAGATTCCTGTCCTTGGAGCAGGGTCAGTGTGTCTCAGGGCAGAGGTATGGGGCTGAGGCTTCCTATAAGATTAGGTGGGACACGGGTTAGTGGGGTGGGTTAGGGTTAGGGAAGCTTCTAAAAAGTCTGGGTGCGGCTGAGGTGTTTGAGGGAGGAGGCACAGAAGAGTGTTTTCATGATGTTGGTCTAGATTCAGGGGTGGCAGAGGGCAGGGCCTTCCTGTGGGGTGGGAGTGGGGTCTGGTGTCTCAGGAATGTGGGTATTCAGACTAGGGGAGGGAGTGTGGCAGGGAATGGTGCTTGGGGGGTCTTCCGGCCCCTCACTCACATCCCCCCTCCCACCCCAGAATGTGCCCCCTGATCTGGCCATCTGTTGCTTCGTCCTGGAGCAGTCCCTGTCCGTGCGAGCCCTGCAGGAGATGCTGGCCAACACGGTGGAGGCCGGCGTGGAGGTGAGGACCCCACCTGGGGGTGGGCGGGGTGGCAGGGATGGGCGAGAGGACCTGGGAGTCGTTTAGGGCACGGTGGCAAGGATGGGTGAGAGGATCCAGGGGTCGCTTACCATCTGCTCTTCTTCCTCTCTCTGCCCTGCCCCCCACAGGCCCTCAATTTGGATAAGTGGGTAGGTCTGGCCTTGGATGTCACCTGTCCTTCCACCCCTCCTGACCCCAGGCAGGCCCGTCTCTCGGGCCCACGCCCTGCACACAGGGACTGGAGGGTCCTCCCCCACCCCAGTTGTCAGGGGCTGTGGAGCCCAGAACAGGCCAGACAGGAAGGAAGGAAGGAAGGGGATGGGGGCTTCTGAGCCTCTGTCCCCGATGCCTGCTCCTTTCTCCTCGTTCCAGTCCTTTCCCCCAACCCTGATCCCAGCTCGTCTCCGCATGGGACCTCTCCCCCACCTCCCCTATCCCAAGCGTGAGTCCCGCTGGTCCAGGAGTGGGTCCACCATGTGATCACCTGGCCCCATCACATGGTGCCCCCATGGCGCCCTCGGAGCGTGGGCATGTGACAGCCATGATGGGAGGCATGGTGACATCGAGCAGTCTGATGTCCGTCCCAAGGCCCGGGTTGGGGACCTTGTGCTGGGGAGGGGCGGCTGCCTTAGCACTGTGGGTGATGTTCACCTATGGAACAACTGCTAGGCCTGTCCCGGAGCACACGGGCTGCAGCTTAGCATGTTGGGGGAGGTCAGAGCAGAGGCGCCAAAGTCCACGGGACATGAGACCTTAGGGCTGTCCTCAGGGTCTCCAGGAAACTAGAATACTCCTGAGTGAGTCTTCCTGAGTGATTTCCAGCCAAGGTGAAGACAGCAGAGAGGACAGAGTGGGCCTTGGGGAATATAAAATGCTCCATCCATAGGCATCTCAGAGACATGGTCCCCGCTTCCATAAATGCAGAAACTGAAGCAGGGAGTCCTGTGAGAGTCTGAGTTGAGGCTGTTTCACCTACGGGCCTGAGCATGGCGTTTCACAGGGAGCATCTTGTCACCTGTGACTAGGCCAAACTTCTTGGGGATCTGGAGAGTCTGGGGGTCTGTGCTTATTCTGTTCCCTCCCTCCCCCTGCAGTCATCCCAGGGCGGGGGACACAGGACGCTCCTGTATGGCCATGCCATCTTACTCCGGCACGCACACAGCCGCATGGTGAGTGCAACCTCGGTGGGCTTGGGCAGGGGCCAGGACATGCGGGGCCTGCTAGAAAGAGACTGACCTCCACCTATAACCCTAGTATCTGAGCTGCCTCACCACCTCCCGCTCCATGACTGACAAGCTGGCCTTCGATGTGGGACTGCAGGAGGACGCAATAGGTACAGCGGCTGGAGGGGGTGGGGGTGTGAAGGGGACCCCGCAGCAGGGATTCAGGGGGTAGAAGGTCTGCAGAACGCCGAGGCAAGCATGAGACTACCCTGAGGACATGAATGGGGGCTTCGTAGCTGGGAGTCTGCGACACAGTCCAGACAGAGAGACTTACACACACATTGGGGAGCGCTAGGCAGAGAGTCTGAAGTCAGGAACGGGGAATGTTGGGCAGAGAGTTGGTGGCAGTGATAGAGTTGTGGGCCAAGGGCCCGGGAGGCTCGGTGGCTGGGAGAGCCCTGGGGAAGAGCATTCTGAGAACCCATCGTTCTGACAACCACCCCATTCCCTCCCCACCCATAGGAGAGGCTTGCTGGTGGACCACGCACCCAGCCTCCAAGCAGAGGTCTGAAGGAGAAAAGGTCCGTGTTGGGGATGACATCATCCTTGTCAGTGTCTCCTCCGAACGCTACCTGGTGAGCCATTGCGGTTCCTCCTGCTCCCAGGTCTGGGGCACATGGGATGGTACCCCATCTTCTCACCATAGGTTTGCCTGACTGATCTCCCACCCCCAAGGTCCTGACTCACAATTTCCCGTTTCCTGACCCCTGACATCCAGTTTTCTGATTTCTGACCTCCCATTGCCCAACTTGATCATTTCCTGATCTGTGATCTCTGATGACTCTTCTCCCATCTGGTTTCTGGGTATCCACCCTTGATTTCTGGCCTCTGACGCTGGGACTCTCGCCTACTCCTGCAATCGTCTCTGACTGCCGCATCCTGGTGGCCCCCAGCACCTGTCGACTGCCAGCGGGGAGCTCCAGGTTGATGCTTCCTTCATGCAGACACTGTGGAACATGAACCCCATCTGCTCCCGCTGCGAAGAGGGTGAGGTCTCCAGACTTCCCGCCCCTAAATGGAGACCCCCCAAAACAGACCCTTAGTGTTGCCCTTCAGGCATACCCAAATAGAACCTTGGAACCTAACCCCAAACCCAGATCTCCAAATTATGCCTCTCACACTTAGATCTCCAGCTGACCCCAAATCCAGACCCCCAGAGCTCAGACCCCCCCAAACCCCAAACTAAATATCAGGCTCCCAAACTTAGACCCCAAAGTATTAGCCCCCAAGTCTCCTAAACTCAGGTTCAAATCTTAAAACATCAAGTTTAAAGCTTGTAGCCGGGGCCAGGGCAGTGGCTCACGCCTGTAATCCCACCACTTTGGGAGGCCGAGGTGGGTGGATCACGAGGTTAGGAGATCAAGACCATCCTCGCTAACACAGTGAAACCCCATCTCTACTAAAAATACAAAAAATTAGCTGGACGTGGTGGCGGGCGCCTGTAGTCCCAGCTACTCGGGAGGCCGAGGCAGGAGAATGGCGTGAACCTGGGAGGCGGAGCTTGCAGTGAGCCAAGATCATGCCACAGCACTCTAACCTGGCCGACAGGGCAAGACTCCATCTCAAAAACAAACAAACAAACAAACAAAAAACACTTGTGACCAGGCATGGTGGCTCACACCTGTAATCTCAGCACTTTTGGAGGCCAAGGCAGGTGGATCACCTGAGTTCAGGAGTTTGAGACCAGCCTGGCCAACATGGTGAAACCCCATCTTTATTAAAAACACAAAAATTAGCTGGCTGTGGTAGCATGTGCCTGTAATCCCACCTACCCAGGAGGGTGAGGCAGGAGAATTGCTGGAACCTGGGTGGTGGAGGTTGCAGTGAGCAGAGATCATGACACTGTACCGCAGCCTGGGTGACAGAGCCAGACTCTGTCTCAAAAATAATAAAATAAAATAAACTCCTTAGACAATAAGCATAGACTGTGATCTCAGCCCCTCAAACCCAGACCCCCAAATTCAAACCTCAGATCCCCAAACCAAGACTCCGATCTTCAGCTCTCCAACCTCAGACTTCCAAACTTCAATTTCAAATCTCAAAAACCAAAGTCCACCAAAGCAAACTCCCAATTCAGATTCCTATGCTAAGACTCCAGGCATGGCCCGCTATTTTGACCCCACGTCTCATACCCCAAAATTCAGAATCCTAAACCAGACCCACACTGGGACTCAAACCACAGATGGTTTTTGATCCTTAAACTCAGACCGTGAAACTCAGACCCATCAACTTCTAACTACAAAGCTCAGATCGCTCCTACGTCATACCCCAAAGCTCAGACTTCTAAACCCTAGATTATGACCTCAGATCCCCAACCTCACTTTCCAGCTTCTGGCCTCCAAAATCAATACTCAAGGCTGGGCGCGGTGCCCTGTAATCCCAGCACTTTGGGAGGACGAGGCGGGTGGATCACTTGAGATTGGGAGTTCGAGATCATCCTGGGCCAACATGGCAAAACCCCATCTCTACTAAAAATACAAAAATTGGCTGGGCATAGTGGCAGGCAGCTGTAGCCCCAGCTACTTGGGAGGCTGAGGCAGGAGAATTGCTTGAACCTGGGAGGCAGAGGTTGCAGTGAGCCAAGATTGCACCACTGCACTGCAGCCTGGGCAACAGAGCAAAACTCTGTCTTAAAGACAAAACTGGCCGGGCGCGGTGGCTCAAGCCTGTAATCCCAGCACTTTGGGAGGCCGAGACGGGCAGATCACCAGATCAGGAGATCGAGACCATCCTGGCTAACACGGTGAAACCCCGTCTCTACTAAAAAAAATCAAAAAACTAGCTGGGCGAGGTGGCGGGTGCCTGTAGTCCCAACTACTCGGGAGGCTGAGGCAGGAGAATGGCGTGAACCCGGGAGGTGGAGCTTGCAGTGAGCTGAGATCCGGCCACTGCACTCCAGCCTGGGCGACAGAGCCAGACTCTGTCTCAAAAAAAAAAACTAAACTAAACAAAATGAAACAAAAAACCCTCAAAATTCAGGCCCTACTCCAGAACCCAGCCTCAGACCCAACCATCACCCTTCTAAACCCAGACGCCAAACCTCAACCCTAGAACATAGACTCCAATACCAGTGAACATTAGACCTCCACCTTTGACCACACACGCACTCTGACCCCAACCTCAAAAGTCCAAACTCAGAACCTTAAATCACAGACTCACAACTCCCCCAGCCTCAGCTCTTCAGACCCAGACCCCCCAAATTAGGTGCCCAGCTTCAGACCCCAAGTTTCATATCCCCACTTCAGGCCTCAACCTTGGCCCGAAAATACTCTGAATCTCAGACCTCCAACTGCAAAACTCCAAACCCAGCCCTCAGTTTCCCCCATGGGAGGAGCAGGGCCCCTGACTTCATCTTGGCTCCTGGGTCTTCCTGGGGCTCCAGGCTCCCATTGATCACCTTCCCTTGCTCCTCTCCAGGCTTCGTGACAGGAGGTCACGTCCTCCGCCTCTTTCATGGACATATGGATGAGTGTCTGACCATTTCCCCTGCTGACAGTGACGACCAGCGCAGGTCTGGCCTGCAGACAAGACAGCCTGGGGTCTAGGGGTGGAGGTGGAGGGCTGGGACCCTATGAGCAGGATTAGAAACTAGATTCTGGGGAGCTGAACCCTTGACTTCACTCTCTCCTCTGTCCCCAGACTTGTCTACTATGAGGGGGGAGCTGTGTGCACCCACGCCCGCTCCCTCTGGAGGCTGGAGCCACTGAGAATCAGGTAGGGTGGGGAAGGTGGGGAGAGGCCAGGGATGGGGAAGGTGGGGTCTCCTGGCAGCCTGGGGGGAGAGAAAAGGTCTTGAGGGAAGATCTGATAAAGAGACTGAAGGGTCTCGAGGAAAAATCAGAGCAGCCTGAGAGAGAGATGAAAATCTTGGCCAGGCGTGGTGACTTCATGCCTGTAATCTCGGCACTTTGGGAGGCTGAGGCGACGGGATCACTGGAGGCCAGTTCAAAACCAGCCTGGGCAACATCATGAGACCCCTATCTCTGCAAAAACAAGAAAGACAGAAAGAAAGACAGAAAGAAAGACAGAAAGGAAGGAAGGAAGGAAGGAAGGAAGGAAGGAAGGAAGGAAGGAAGGAAGGAAGGAAAGAGAGAAAGAGAGAAAGAGAGAAAGAGAGAAAGAGAGAAAGAGAGAAAGAGAGAAAGAAAGAAAGAGAAAGAATCAGCCGGCTGTGGTGGTGTGCACCTTTAGTCTCAGCTACTTTGTGGGGCTGAGGTGAGAGGATGACTTGAGCCCAGGGGGTCAAGGCTGCAGTGAGCTGAGACCTTGCCACTGTACTCCAGCCTGGGTGACAGAGCAAGTTCCTGTCTCAAACAAACAAACAAACAAAACAAACCAAAAATAAGCCAAGCACAGTGGCTCACGCCTGTAATTCCAGCACTTTGGGAGGCCGAGGCAGGTGGATCACTTGAGGTTGGGAGTTCCAGACCAGGCCGACTAACGTGGTGAAACCCTGTCTCTACTAAAAATATAAAAATTAACCTGGTGTGGTGGTGGGCACCTGTAATCCTTGCTACTAGGGAGACTTAGGCAGGGGCACCTGTAATCCTTGCTACTAGGGAGACTTAGGCAGGAGAATCCCTTGAACCCAGGAGGTGGCGGTTACAGTGAGCTGTGATTGTACCATTCCACTCCAGCCTGGGTGACAGAGCGAGACTCCATCTCAAAAAAATACAAAAACAAAGGCTGGGCGCGATGGCTCACACCTGTAATCCCAGCACTTTGGGAAGCTGAGACGGGTGGATCATTTGAGGTCAGGAGTTCAAGACCAGCCTCGCCAACATGGTGAAACCCTGTCTCCACTAAAAATACAAAAATTAGCCGGGCATTAGTGGTGTGCACCTGTGATCCCAGCTTCTCGGGAGGCTGAGGCAGGAGAATCACTTGAGCCTGGGAGGCAGAGGTTGCAACAAGGTGAGATTGTGCCACTGCACTCCAGCCTGGGCAACAGAGTGAGACCCTGCCTCAAAAAAAAAAAAAAAAAAAAAAAAAAAAGCAAGCAAAACAAAACAAAGAATGAAGTCTCTCTGGAGTCCTGTGGGAAAAGGAGGTTTGGGGATTTTCGAGGGAGAGATTGGGGTTCTGAGTAAAACAATGGGGGATTTTAGGGGTCTGGAAAAACGAGGACACTGAAGATATTTGGGAAGCCCTGAGGAAGCTGTGAAGGCCTGAGAGAGGATTGGGGTTCCTAAGGGAGGACTAGGAGTCCCAATTAAGATTTAGGGGCCCTATGAAAGGTTTGAGGAACACTGGAAGAGGGTTCGGGGCTTGAGGAGGTTTGGATCAAGATTGTAATGTCCAGGCCAGGTGCAGTGGCTCATGCCTGTAATCCCAGCACTTTGGGAGGCCGAGGCGGAGGACTGCTTTAGCCCTGAAGTTTGGGATCAGCTTGGGCAACATAGCAAGACCTGGTATCTGTAAAAAAAAAAAAAAAGAAAAAGAAGAAAAGGCTGTAATGTCCATGGGAGAACTGGGGGGTCCTCTGACTCCCCTGGCCCTCACCCTCCACAGCTGGAGTGGGAGCCACCTACGCTGGGGCCAGCCACTCCGAGTCCGGCATGTCACCACCGGGCGGTACCTGGCACTCACCGAGGACCAGGGCCTGGTGGTGGTTGACGCCAGCAAGGCCCATACCAAGGCTACGTCCTTCTGCTTCCGCATCTCCAAGGTCAGTGGGGTTTGTGGCGCCCTCCCTCACCTGGAGCCCCTAATCCCAGCCCAGCCTGCACTTTGCAGTCCCTCAGGGGGCCTCCCCTGCTAAACACACAGGCAGAGGAGGCTGACCTGTGTCCCCTGCCCCTGCAGGAGAAGCTGGATATGGCCCCCAAGCGGGATGTGGAAGGCATGGGCCCCCCTGAGATCAAGTACGGGGAGTCACTGTGCTTTGTGCAGCATGTGGCCTCAGGACTGTGGCTCACCTATGCCGCTCCAGACCCCAAGGCCCTGAGGCTCGGCGTGCTCAAGAAGAAGGTGGGTGTAATCCCAGCTACTCAGGAGGCTGAGGTGGGAGAATCACTTGAGCCCAGGAGGTCAAGGCTGAGGTGAGCCGTGATCACACCACTGCACTCCAGCCTCGGTGACAGAGTGAGGTGGGGTGCAGGGAGGGTGCTGAGTGGTGGTGCTTGAGCCTTTGGGAGTTTGAGGATGAGACCGAGAGAAAGACAGACTGGGAGAGAAACTGAGACTGAGAGAAATAGCAAAAAAAAGACAAAGGGATATATCTAGAGAGAGAAAGAGAGAGAGAAAAGAAATCTATAGACAGAGATAGGGAAAGGCAGAGATAAAGAGGCATGGAAACAGAGAAATAGAGAAAGATAGAGACAGAGAAACAGAGACACGGCTGGGCGCAGTGGCTCCCTGTAATCCCAGCACTTTGGGAGGCCCAGGCGGGTGAATCACCTAAGGTCAGGAGTTGTTTGAGACCAGCCTGGCCAACATGGCGAAATCCTGTTTCTACTAAAAATACAAAAATTAGCCAGGTGTGGTGTCAGGTGAGTGTAATCCCAGCTACTTAGGAGGCTGAGGCGGGAGAATCACTTGAACCCGGGAGGTGGAGGTTGGGTGTGAGCCAAGATTGGGCCACTGCACTCCAGCCTGGCTGACAAGAGTGAAACTATCTCAAAAAAAAAAAAAAACCAAAAAACAGAGACAGAGTGAGAAAAGATGGATAATCACCGACTGAGAATAACGTTCAGCAAACAATTACTGAGTACCCAAGTTTTTCTGGTTGTGTGTATAGAAAATAGAAGAGGTGCAAAGACCTGTTCCCTGCCCTCCCCGTGCTCAGAAATTGTGAACAAACTATCTTTAGTGTAGTACATAGTTTTACAATTACGGAGTGGGAAAACTATTTTTGGCAGAGGGAATGGCATGTGCAAAGGTCCTGAGGTTAGCATGAGCTTGACTTATTGCAGTAGCAGAAAGAAGCCACAGTGTGGCTAGAGCAGGGTGAGCAACAGGTGAGTAGTGGTTGGTGAGAAAAGAGAGGGGTTGGGAAAAGCTTGTGTGAGGCCTTGTGGGGCTTGGGAGAGGTCTAGCTTTGTTTGTTTGCTTTTTGTGCAGATGAGGTCTCACTATGTTACCCAGGCTGGTCTCAAACTCCTGGGGCTCAAGTGATCCTCCTGCCTCAGCCTCCCGAAGTACTGAGATTAAAGCATGAGGCACTGCTCCTGGCCAGGTTCTAGTTTTTATCCTGAGTGAGATGGGCTCATGGGAGATTTTGAGCAGGGCAGGGAGGTGACCTGATGCAGGATCACAGAGTTCTTAGGCTGTCTCTGGGAACAGACTATGGTCGGGGGACAAAGCCAGAGCAGGGAGACCACAGAAGAAACTGCTGTGATGTTCCAAATGGGAGATGACAGTGAACAGGAGCAGGATGGGGACTGTGGAGTTGGGAAAAGTCGTAGATTCTGGTGGGGTTCTGAGGGTAGAGCCAACAGGATTTGCTGGCAGATTGGCTGGGGGGTGAGAGAAGGGGAGGGGTTGAGGATGATGCCATGATTTTTGCCCCAAGCAACTGGAAGGATGGAAGTGCTGAAACAGCCTCATTGTCTGCAGAATCACCCGAGGTTTGTGGTCTCACAGCCACAGAGAACAAGGACGCAGACACACAAAGAGTGAGGTTAAGAGGGGAAGTTTAATAGGCGAAAGAAGGAGCTCTGTATTGGGTCCCAGAAAAATGGGTTGAAATGCAGGGGGTTCCACGGTGAAATGCAGAGGGCTTTACAGATGAGCTGGTGGGGAGGTGGTGTTTGATTTACCTAGGGCACAAAAGACTGGTTGGACCAGTTGTGCCATTGCATAGGGCACAAATTTCTGGCTGCCTCCACCCTATGTTTTTATTGTACAAGCAGGTCCTCTGTCTGAGGTGTGCCATGTTGCCCATTTCTTTACTGTACACGTGGTAAAATACATACATACATACATACATAAAGGGAAGAAGGGGCCTCCATGTTGGACGTGCCTAGCCCCAGGTGTTCCTTGGCACATTCCCCCATGCAAGCTTCTAGCTTGCTTATCTATGTTTGTAGCTCCATTTTTCAGGCTGCTCTTTGTTAGAAAAGAAATGGTTTTGGGGGCTGCTTTTCATTAGAAAGGAAACTCTGCTGAGGACTCTGTTGCCCTTACTCTCTGCCTAAATAATTTCTGTCTACCTCTTGTATCAGTGCCATCAACCAAGTTAGGGGACAGTCAGTGTTGGCTCAAAAGGACAGGGATCTTAAGCTTTACTGCCAGTGCCTAGAACAGAGCCACTTACTACAGCCTTGCTGAATGGACAAGTAGGAAGCTTTGGGGAGGCACCCGTTTGCAAAAACAGGACTGTAGTTGAATACATGAGCCAAGGGCATAGAGACGGGACCTGGGCCATGTCCAAAGTGGGGACACTTGAGCATCATCAACAGGTGGATGGTATTTACAGCCACAGACTGGATGAGTTCTGGGGAGGTCAGCTCGGGGCGAAGCTGGCAGCCGTGATGGTCTCACCTTGTGGAAAGGTGGTCTGGCATTCTGTCTGCGACATGCTCAGTTTGGGGGCTGTTAGAGCTTTCTGGTCGGGGGGAATGTTAAGTCAGCAGTAGGTACAGGTGGAAAGGGTCTGGCCTGGAGACAGAGAAAGGAAGGAGATAGGGATAGAGAAATGGAGAGGGAGAGGCAGGGACAGAGGTGAGAGAGATAGACGGAGAGACAAAGACAGACAAGACCAAAGACAGAGACAGAGAGACAGAGAGGAGAGAGAGAATCAAAGACACGGAGTAGACAGATGACAGGGGACAGAAAAATGAGAAGGAATTTGCAGTGAGATTCCGCAGAGCAGGGAGGAGGGGGCAAGTGCAGAACTCAAGTCTGGACAGAGGTCTTGGGGGCATGGCCCTAGGCCCACTCCAGATGTCTGTCCGCCCACTCCTAGGCCATGCTGCATCAGGAAGGCCACATGGACGACGCCCTGTCACTGACCCGCTGCCAGCAGGAGGAGTCCCAGGCTGCCCGCATGATCCACAGCACCAATGGCCTGTACAACCAGTTCATCAAGTGAGTGACCTGCCTTCCCTGCCCGGGTGACTCCTGTGCTCTCCCGTGCTCCAGGCATCCATGCACCTGGCCTCTTTCATCTCTACCTCTGATGCCCACACCTTTGTCTAACATATACATGGGCCAAGGGCAGTGGCTCACACCTGTAATCCCAAGAGTTTGGGAGGCCAAGGCAGGAGGATCGCTTGAGCCCAGGAGCTTGAGACCAGCCTGGGCAACATAGGGAGACCCTGCCTCTACCAAACAAACAAAAAAAAATTATGCTGAGCGCAGTGACTCACGCCTGTAATCCTAGCACTTTGAGAGGCTGGGGTGGGCAGATCTCTTGAGCCCAGGAGTTCAAGACCAGCCTGAGCAACATAGTGAAACCCTGTCTCTATAAAGAAATTACAAAGGCCAAGGCCCGGCCACGGTGGCTCAAAGCCTGTAATCCCAGCACTTTGGGAGGCCGAGATGGGCGGATCACGAGGTCAGGAGATCGAGACCATTCTGGCTAACCCGGTGAAATCCCGTCTCTACTAAAAAATACAAAAAACTAGCTGGGCGAGGTGGCGGGCGCCTGTAGTCCCAGCTACTCGGGAGGCTGAGGCAGGAGAATGGCGGGAACCCGGGAGGCGGAGCTTGCAGTGAGCTAAGATCCGGCCACCGCACTCCAGCCTGGGCGACAGAGCCAGACTCCGTCTCAAAAAAAAAAAAAGAAATTACAAAAAATTAGCCAGGTGTGGTGGCACGTGCCTGTAGTCCCAGCTACATGGGAGGCTGAGGAGGGAGGATTGCTTGAGCCAGGGGGGCAGAGGCTGCAGTGAGCCACTATACTCCAGCTTCAACGACAGAGTGAGACCCTTCTCATAAATTAATAACAATAACATACACATGACCCCTTACCTCTAAATCCTGACCTCTGTACACTTGACCCCTAATCTGACCTTGACAACCATGATCATATTCCCGATCATCACCCAACTTTCACACCCCTGACACCCAAAGCTGGACCCTGGACCTCTCCATCCCTGAGTTCTGGAACCTCCCTGTACCTACACAGGAGCGAGTCCCAGTCCCAGCTCTGCCCTTGGCCATTGTGTGACCGCGGACCAATTCTTTTCCCTCTCTGCATCTCAGTCTCCCCCTCTGTAAAACGAGTGGGTCTGGGGGAGTCTTGCGGGAGTGAGGTTGCGGCCGTTAGCGCTCCCGGCCCTGGCTGACAGCTGCGAGGTCCCCGTAGGAGCCTGGACAGCTTCAGCGGGAAGCCACGGGGCTCGGGGCCGCCGGCTGGCACGGCGCTGCCCATAGAGGGCGTTATCCTGAGCCTGCAGGACCTCATCATTTACTTCGAGCCGCCCTCCGAGGACTTGCAGCATGAGGAGAAGCAGAGCAAGCTGCGAAGCCTGCGCAACCGCCAGAGTCTCTTCCAGGAGGAGGTGAGGATGCAGCGAGGACGGAGCACGGCCTATGGGCCCAGTGGACGGGACCATGGAGGGGCGGGGCCACTGATGGGCGGGGCCATGGCGCTTGGCGGGGCGGGGCCTGAGGGACCTGGGGAAGTAGGGTCTGAGAAGGGAGCGGGGCAGGAGGAGGAGCTGGACAGGAACCCCAGCCAGTGAGAACACGAGGGGGCGGTACCTTGGGAAGGGGCGGGCCTGCTGCGCTGGTGGGCAGGACCTCTGGGAAGGGGCAGGGCGTATGGCCGAAAAGGGGGCGGGGCCTGGAGAGAAGGATGGAACAAAAGAGGTGAGGGGCGGAGCCTGAGTGAAGCTCAGGGACAGGGTGAGGTTCCGGGAGGTGAGGCCAGGGGTGGAACCAGAGGTCAGAGGTAGGGGTGCCGACTCAGCGGGCGGGGTCTGCGGGGTCTGCGGGGTGGGCGGACAGAACCAGGGTGGGGTATGGGAGGTGAGGGGCCAGAAATAGATCTTTGGGCATTAGGGAGAGGAGGCCAGCTGTGAACAAAACAGAAAAAAATCTCTGTCCTTATGGAGTTGACACAGCAGGGAGAGACAGGAGATCAATAAAATAAGTAAGTAAATTGTATGGCATATTAGATGGTAATAACTGCTAAAGAGAAAAATTCAGCAGGTAAGGGGTAGGGAGTGTTGGGGTTTTGCAGTTTAAGACAGAGCCGTCAGGCAGGGTGACCTGGAGAAAGAGAGGAAGCCATGTGCAAAGGCCACAAGGTGGGAGCGTGTTTGGCATGTTCCATAAACAGTCAGGTGGTGATTGGAGCAGGGAGGCTTGGGTGGGGGAGTGGGAGGAGATGAGGGCAGAGAGGTGACGAGGGCCAGGCCTTGGTGAGGACTTTGGCCTTGGGAGCTACAGCAGGTTTTGGTCCTCTACAGTCACAGCTAGTTAGTGGCAGAGCCGGTCAGTGTGATGCCACTTTGGTTGTGCTCTCTGCTTTGAGGCACTGCTCCTCTCACTAGCGATCTGGGCCCCAGGATGCAGACACAACAATTGTTTTGTTTTGTTTTGTTTTGTTTTGTTTTTTGAGACAGAGTCTCTGTCTGTCGCCCAGGCTGGAGTGCGGTGGTGTGATCTTGGCTCACTGCAACCTCCACCTTCCGGGTTCAAATGATTCTCCTGCCTCAGCCTCCCGAGTAGCTGAAACTACAGGTGTGAGCCACCACACCCGGCTAATTTTTGTATTTTTAGAAGAGGTGGGGTTTCACCATGTTGGCCAGGCTCGTCTCAAACTCCTGACCTCAGGTGATGCACCCACCTCAGCCTCCCAAAGAGCTGGGATTACAGGCGTGAGCCACTGCACCCAGACAGTTTTGTCCTTTTTGTTGATTTCACTGTTTATAATGTCTCCCAAGTGTAGTGCTGAAGTGCTGTCTAGCTTTCCTAAGTGCAAGAAAGCTATGATGTGCCTTACTGAGAAAATATATGTTAGATAAGCTTAATTAAGGCATGAATGATAGTACTATTGGCTGTGAATTTAATGTTAATGACTCAACAATGTATATTAAATAACTGTCTTTAAACAGAAACATTCAAAACAAGGTTACGTAATAAGTGGTTGATGAAAATGCTGTCACAGACTCACAGGGACTCCCTGTATTTCCCCTAGAAGCAGTGATTCAGTATTTGATAATTCAGTGTTCATAATGACTTTATAGAACATAACTACGAATAATGAGAATTGATTGTATATGTTTTAAGTACTTTTCTGTATGTATATTATGATTCACAATAAAATAAGAAAAAAGATTAAAATATAAAAAAAGAAAGAAAGAAAAGATAAAGTGAGAAAAATCTTTCTGATGGTTGGTATGGGGAGTGAACTGGGTCAATTAGGACCAGGAGTGGGGTTCCTGGAAGTGAGTAGGATGGAAAGAAAAGTGCAGGAAGGGGAAGCGTAAACTCAGTCCTGGTGTTAATAAGGACTGAATTATCATGGACTGAATCTCATATTGGGGATAGAGTCAGAGAGGACAAGAACAGATATGAGGAGCCAAGGAGGAGAGGAGAGCAATGGGACTGATTGGGAATATGAAACCAAAGGGGCTGGTTTAGATCTGGGAACACACCGTCACTAGTTGTTGAAGGAATATGAATTAGTGAATCCAAGACAGACAAAGAAGGGAGGGCCTGGGTCTCCTATTGTGACCCCTCTTATTTTCCTCATCCTAGGGGATGCTCTCCCTGGTCCTGAATTGCATTGACCGCCTAAATGTCTACACCACTGCTGCCCACTTTGCCGAGTTTGCAGGGGAGGAGGCAGCTGAGTCCTGGAAAGAGATTGTGAATCTTCTCTATGAACTCCTGGGTAGGGGGTCCCAGTCCTGACTCCCCCGAGAACACCCCAGATCCCCAGTCCTATTGGATCTGACACCTCTTCCCCCCTCAGCTTCTCTGATCCGTGGTAATCGTAGCAACTGTGCCCTCTTCTCCACAAACTTGGACTGGCTGGTCAGCAAGCTGGATCGGCTGGAGGCCTCATCTGGTAGGAGAACCCCGGGGAGTGGGACAGAGGCTTGTGGGAGAGGATGGCTATGGCCGCTTCACCTCTCATTCTGGGCACCCTGGCAGGCATCCTGGAGGTCCTGTACTGTGTCCTCATTGAGAGTCCAGAGGTTCTGAACATCATCCAGGAGAATCACATCAAGTCCATCATCTCCCTCCTGGACAAGCATGGGAGGAACCACAAGGTTGGCCCCTCACCCTTGACCTCTCATTCTCTGAACTCTGAACGCTGACCTCTCCCCAGGGCCCCAGAACTCCACTCACTCCCTCACTTCCCTCCTCCATCTCATCTCTCACCTGTACGTCACTTCCACTGGCTTTCATCTCAAGACGGGGGTCTCAAACAATGGCTCTTAAGTTGATTCTGGGCCACAGATGTGCCTGGTTAGATCTCTGAAATGTTTTTTGTTTTGTTTTGTTTTGTTTTTTTTTTGAGACAGAGTCTCGCACTGTCTCCCAGGCTGGAGTGCAGTGGCGCGATCTTGGCTTACTGCAAACTCCGCCTCCTGGGTTCAAACAATTCTCCTGCCTCAGCCTCCCGAGTAGCTGGGACTACAGGCACATGCCACCATGCCCAGCTAATTTGTGTATTTTTTTTTAGTAGAGATGGGGTTTCACAATGTTGGCCAGGATGGTCTCGATCTCTTGGATTCGTGATCCACCCACCTCAGCCTCCCAAAGTGCTGGGATTACAGGCATGAGCCACGGGCGCCTGGCTGTTTTTTTGTTTTGTTTTGTTTTGTTTTGAGATGGAGTCTCACTCTGTCGCCCAGGCTAGAGTGGGAGTGCAGTGGCGTGATCTCAGCTCACTGCAAATTCCGCCTCCCAGGTTCAAGCAATTCTCCTGCCTCAGCCTCCCGAGTAGCTGGGATTATAGGTGCCCAACACCATGTGCAACTAATTTTTGTAATTTTAGTAGAGGCAGGGTTTCGCCATTTTGGCCAGGCTGGTCTCGAACTCCTGACCTCAGGTGATTCACCCGCCTTGGCCTCCCAAAGTGCTGGGATTATAGGTGTGAGCCACCATGCCCTGCCGGTGGTGCTGAAATGTTTTAAACATTTTCAAATATTATAGCCTTTAGGTGGGCTGTGTGTGTGTATATATATATGTATACATACATACATATATACATATACATATATACACACACACACACACTCTGTAGTTTGCCACAGCCCTACAAGTTCCTATTGCATGATTTCTAACCACTTCACACATTTATTCAGTCTGTGCAAAAGTAATTGCAATTTTGCTATTAAAAGGAATGACAAAAACCAGAATTACTTTTGCACCAACCTAATACATTTTCCACGTGGCCCCTAAAGACACAAGTTTGCAACCCCTACTGATTTAAAATTTCATCTTGATTCCTGTGTCTCTCACTGGTCCTTTCACTCTGCCCTCTGACCTCTTACCTCACTACTCCAGTATCGCTTTCCTTACATTGCTGATACTTTATCCCAACCCATGTGACCCTCCCTCAGCCTCTTGCCAGATCTTCCTTTTTGACCCCTGATCTTTCTCTGATCCCTGACCTTCCACTTTCACCACCTCCTTTCAGTCAAAATTGCCACATCTTATCCCGATGTGCTGTCCTTTCCTCCTGGCTTCCCTCCCTCCCACGGTTCTTCCATAGACCCTGCCCTGGTGCCTGCACACCCTTTGACTTCTGACCTTGACCTCCAGGTCCTGGACGTGCTATGCTCCCTGTGTGTGTGTAATGGTGTGGCTGTACGCTCCAACCAAGATCTTATTACTGAGAACTTGCTGCCTGGCCGGGAGCTTCTGCTGCAGACAAACCTCATCAACTATGTCACCAGGTCTGGCTCTTAACATCTGACCCCAGAACTCAGAACCTCTCAACCCTCTCCCTGACTTAGAGACTCCACACCCAGGTGGATGTCCCTTCGTTAATCTCCCACCCTAGGATTGACACCCAGTCCTCACAAATGTCCACTGCGGCCGCATTCACCTTGGCATCCACTCCTCTTGTTCTGTCTTCCTGGCTCCATTTCTGCCTGTTTCTCTTTCTCTCTCTCTCTCTCTCTCTCTCTCTCTCTCTCTCTCTCTCTCTGTTTTCTCTTTTTGTCTGCCTGTTTCTGTCTCGATTCTTCCTGCATCTCTTTCTCCCTGTCTCTCTCCCATCTCTCTGTCTCTGACTTTGGATGTCTGTCTCTCGCCCGCTTCCCACCACTTGGCTCTCCTCTCTGCCTCTCCCTCATCCCCCTCTCCTGTCCCATCTCTCCTGCAGCATCCGGCCCAACATCTTCGTGGGCCGAGCAGAGGGCACCACGCAGTACAGCAAATGGTACTTTGAGGTGATGGTGGACGAGGTGACTCCATTTCTGACAGCTCAGGCCACCCACTTGCGGGTGGGCTGGGCCCTCACTGAGGGCTACAGCCCCTACCCTGGGGGCGGCGAGGGCTGGGGCGGCAACGGGGTCGGCGATGACCTCTATTCCTACGGCTTTGATGGACTGCATCTCTGGACAGGTACTGAACCCTGCCAGGGGACCCTCACCCCTGGCCATTGACCCCAGTGTTTCTAAGACTCTGACCGTACACCTTGGGGTTCTCAGGATCCTGACTCCCAGAAAAGATCAACTTTTGACCTTTTATTCCTCATTTCCCAAGACCCTAACCCCAGAGTTTCCAGATTCCTAGCTCTGACTCATATCCTCATTACCTACAGAACTCTGATCCCTGAGTAGATGTGACCTCTGACCCTAGATATCCCAGAAGACCACTCAGATTACTATGATCTCTGATCTTTGACTTTTGACCCCAGGATTATTTATTTATTTATTTATTTATTTTATTTATTTTGAAACGGAGTCTCACTCTGTCACCCAGGCAGGAGTGCAGTAGCGTGATCTCGGCTCATTGCAACCTCTGCCTCCCGGGTTCAAGCGATTCTCCTGCCTCAGCCTCCCAAGTCACTGGGATTACAGGCGCCCACCACCAACCCTGGCTATTTGTTGTATTTTTAGTAGAGACAGGGTTTCACCATATTGGCCAGGCCAGTCTTAAACTCCTGACCTCAAGTGATCCACTCACCTTGGACTCCCAAAGTGCTGGGATTACAGGTGTGAGTCATTGCATCCGGTCCCCAGGAGGATTTAATCTCTGGCCCAACAGCTCAGAATCCTAACTTCAGGAAAATCCTGACCTCTGCCCTTCATTTCAGAGCTATAGGAGCATCCAAGGGAACACTTTCAATTAGGGTTTCCAAGTCCCCACAGGAACCTCCAATATCTGTCTCTTTTGGTATCATTGGTTCCGTGGGACCTGTGACCTCTGACCCCTCTCTGGTGACTTCGACGCAGGACACGTGGCACGCCCAGTGACTTCCCCAGGGCAGCACCTCCTGGCCCCTGAAGACGTAGTCAGCTGCTGTCTGGACCTCAGCGTGCCGTCCATCTCCTTCCGCATCAATGGCTGCCCTGTGCAGGGCGTCTTTGAGTCCTTCAACCTGGACGGGCTTTTCTTCCCTGTTGTCAGCTTCTCGGCTGGTGTCAAGTGAGAACTCGCCCCCGCCCCTTGGCTAGTCCTCAGTCCTAGGACTGACCCGAGACAGCTTCCCCAGTCATTCCATGGCCTCCCAGCAGGAGGCCGGGACACTGCAACCTACCATCAAGACTGACCGGTGGCCACAACCCTTACTTGAAGGTCCCAGGGACCTCCACCTGACCCCAGACTCTTTCCAATGGCCTCAGATTCTCCCTAACCCCATGTCCTTCTAGTAACCTCTGAGATAGTGATCTCAGACTCTCCTAGTGGTCTCTCGACAACCCAATTTTCTTCCAGTGACCTGCCAATGACCTCAGACTTTCCCAATAACTCCAGAATCTGATGATGACCTCATGACTCCAGACCCTCCTTGACTCCCCAATGGCCTCAGACTCTCCCAATGACTCCAGAATCTGATAATGATCTAATGACTCCAGACCCTCCTTAACCCCCTAATGACCTCAGACTCTTCCAATGACACCAGGCTCTCTCAATAATCTCTTAACAATGCCAGCATCTCACAATGACCTTTCAATAGACCCAGACTTGCCCAGTGACCCTGCTCCCAAATAACCCCAGTTATTCCAAAGTTGCCTCAATGAGCCAGTCCTTTCCCAATCACCCCAAGCTCTCTGAATGTCCATTCAGTGGTGTTTACGTTTATCTCATAATTATAACAGATGCTCAGTGACTTCTCAATGACCTTCTTCTTGATGTCCCCAAACCTTCCAATGTCCCCGAATGCTCTGTTGACCTGGGGTCTCCTCTGAAGGACTGTTCCATGACCTTGCAATCATCTGAACTCTTCTGGATTAACCGCAGACCCTCCCACTCTGAACTCCCTGGCTCTTAATTCCCTTATGATATTCCTTTGACTCTAGACTTTCTTTTATGACTTCTAAATGATCTCTAGGAGACTATGACTGCCCGGTGACCTCGGGTCTCCCCAGAACTTTCCACTGATCCCAGGACTGCTTCCATGTCCCCCACTGACCACAGAGTGTCCCCTCTGTGATACCTCCCCTCAATGATCCACATTGTCCTTCCCCAGGGTGCGGTTCCTCCTTGGTGGCCGCCATGGTGAATTCAAGTTCCTGCCCCCACCTGGCTATGCCCCATGCCATGAGGCTGTGCTCCCTCGAGAGCGACTCCATCTTGAACCCATCAAGGAGTATCGACGGGAGGGGCCCCGGGGGCCTCACCTGGTGGGCCCCAGTCGCTGCCTCTCACACACCGACTTTGTGCCCTGCCCTGTGGACACCGTTCAGGTACTGCCTGCCCTGCAAATGTTTTCTGGTGAGGCAGGGTCTCTTAGGAGTCAGAGAGAGGGCTGGGTGCCATCGTTCACGCCTGTAATCCCAGCACTTTGGATGGCCAGGCACGGTGGCTCATGCCTGTAATCCCAGCACTTTGGGAGGCTGAGGCAGGCGGATCACCTGAGGTCAGGAGTTCAAGACCAGCCTGGCCAACATGGTGAAACCCACTCTCTACTAAAAATACAAAAAGTTAGCTGGGCATGGTGGTGGGTGCCTGTAATCGCAGCTACTCGGGAGGCTGAGGCAGGAGAGTCACTTGAACCTGAGAGGTGGAGGTTGCAGTGAGCCATGATCATGCCACTGCACTCCAGCCTGGGCAACAAGAGTGAAACTCCATCTCAAAACAAAACAAAACAAAAAACAAAAATTAACATGGTGGCAGGTGCCTATAATCCCAGCTACTCTGGAGGCTGAGGCAGGGGAATTGCTTGAACCTGGGAGGCAGAGGTTACAATGAGCCAAGATCACAACACTACACTCCAGCCTGAGAAACAGAATGAGACTCCATCTCAAAACAAACAAACAAACAAAAACAACCAACATTTTGGGAAGCCAAAATGGGGGCCTCGCACTCGCCCAAAATTTCGAGACTAGTCTGGGTAACATAGCGAGACTCCATCTTTACAGAAAAAAAAAGTTTTAATATTTAAAATTTAAACAATTTTTTAATATTTAAAAATTTAAACAATTTTTTAAAAGGAGTGAGAGTGGTGGAGAGCTGCCCTAGAAGCTGGGAATGTTGTTGTTTAATAGATGGAGAAACCGAGCACAGAGAGGCAAAGGATTCTGTCAGGGCAGAATCACAGTCTCAGGGAGTCCTCACCATTGCCCCTCAAAGAAAAGGTGGCTCACACCTGTGATCTCAGAACTTTGAGAGGCTGAGGCAGAAGAATCGCTTGAGTCCAGGAGTTTGAGACCAGCCTAGGCAACATAGTGAGACCCCCGTCTCTACTAAAAATTAAAAGTTAGCTTAGGTGATGATCCACGACTATAGTCCCAGCTACTTGGGAGGCTGAGATGGGAGGGTCTCTTGAGCCCAGGGATTCGAGGCTGCAGTGAGGCAGTGAGCTATGACTGTACCACTGCACTCCAGCCTGGGTAACAGAGCAAAACCCTGAAAAAAAAAAAGGAAGGAAGGAAGAGAGAGAGAGAGAGAGAGAAAGAAAAGAAAAAGAAAGAAAGAGAACCAAAGAAAGAGAGAGAGAGAGAGAGAGAGAGAGAGAAAGAAAGAAAGAAAGAAAGAAAGAAAGAAAAGAAAAGAAAAGAAAAGAAAAGAAAAGAAAAGAAAAGAAAAGAAAAGAAAGAAAGAAAAAGGCTGGGTGTGTTGACTAACGCCTGTAATCCCAGCATTTTGGGAGGCTGAGGTGGGCAGATCACCTAAAGTCAGGAGTTCAAGACCAGCCTGGCCAACATGGTGAAACCCCATCTGTACTGAAAATACAAAAATGAGCCAGGCGTGGTGGCATGCACCTGTAATCTCAGCTACTCAGGAGGCTGAGGCAGGAGAATCACTTGAACCCGGGAGGTGGAGGTTGCAGTGAGCCGAGATCGCAACTCTGCACTCCAGCCTGGGCGACAGAGCAAGACTCTGCTCAAAATAAGAAAGAAAGAAAGGACTGTTATTGCCCCCAAGTTACAGTTGAGGAAAGCAAAGCCCAGAAACGCTAAGTAATCTATGCAATTCACACGGCAGATCTGAACCCAGGTGGTCTGATTCTGAAGCCTGTGGTCCTATCCACTACGATTTTTTGGGCATATCTTCTATCCCAGGTCCCTCATGGCCCACTTTCCCTCCAAGCATGTCCCTACATGCCTCACTGCAGCCTCGAATCCCCGGGCTCAAGAGACCCTCCCATCTCAGCCTCCCAAGTAGCTGGGACTACAGTCGTGGATCATCACCTCAGCTAACTTTTAATTTTTAGTAGAGACGGGGTCTCACTATGTTGCCTAGGCTGGTCTCAAACTCCTGGACTCAAGCGATCCTCCTGCCTCAGCCTCTCAAAGTTCTGAGATCACAGGTGTGAGCCACCTTTTCTTTGAGGGGCAGTGGTGAGGACTCCCTGAGACTGCGATTCTGCCTTGACAGAATCCTTTGCCTCTCTGTGCTCGGTTTCTCCATCTGTTAAATAACGAGGTTCCCAGCTTCTAGGGCAGCTCTCCACCACTCTCACTCCTTTTAAAAAATTGTTTAAATTTTTAAATATTAAAAAATTGTTTAAATTTTTAAATATTAAAAAATTGTTTAAATTTTTAAATATTAAAAAATTGTTTAAATTTTTAAATATTAAAAAATTGTTTAAATTTTTAAATATTAAAAAATTGTTTAAATTTTTAAATATNTTGTTTAAATTTTAAATATTAAAAAATTGTTTAGATTTGTATTTTTAGAAGAGAAGGGATTTCACCATGTTGCCCAGACTGGTCTTGAACTCCTGACCTCAGGCAATCTGCTGCCACCTTAGCCTCTCAAAGTGCTGGGATTACAGACGTGAGCCACCACGGCTGGCCCCGGATAATTCCTTAATTCTGAGGATGCTAATCCCTCACCCATCTGAGTGTCAACTCTGGAA
Organism: Rhinopithecus bieti; assembly: GCF_001698545.2. Lineage (NCBI taxonomy): Eukaryota > Metazoa > Chordata > Mammalia > Primates > Cercopithecidae > Rhinopithecus > Rhinopithecus bieti. The sequence goes on from NW_016808836.1 coordinate 270,290, forward strand.
TCAAGCCGAGGGATGGGGAGCAGGGCTGCGGGACAGCGGGAAAGGGGGTGCTGGACGAGCCTTCCAGGGCTCACAGGTGTCCTTGGGAAGAGGGGTCATGATGGAGGAGGGTAGAGGGACCTTGGGGATCTCAAGAACGTCCCTGTGTCCTTAGATCGTCCTACCACCCCATCTGGAGCGCATTCGGGAGAAGCTGGCGGAGAACATCCACGAGCTCTGGGCACTGACCCGCATTGAGCAAGGCTGGACCTACGGCCCGGTGAGGGGCTGCCCGCAGCCTGCGGGAGGCCGGCTATACTTGTGGTGCCAGGAGGGAGAACGGCTCACCGGCGGGGAGGAGGGAAGGACCACAGGGCACCAGGGGGTCCTTGGACTGAGGGTGGCACAACTAGGGTTGGAGGTCAGGGGTCACGGTCTGGGCATGCGGAGAGTGGGGAGGAAAGGGGAGGCTGAGGAGTTGACCCCGCATTTTCTTCAGGTTCGGGATGACAACAAGAGGCTGCACCCATGTCTTGTGGACTTCCATAGCCTTCCAGAGCCCGAGAGGAACTACAACCTGCAGATGTCAGGGGAGACGCTCAAGTGAGGGCCCAGAGGAGCGGGGGGCTGGGGCCGGCCGCTGGTGCAGTGAGAGAGGGAGGCATGGAGAGCCGGGGCAGGAGGTAGAGACTGAGAGAGAGAAGGATGGAGGGGACAGGGATTGTGAGACAGAAACAAACGGGGAGTGGCCGGGCACGGTAGCTCACACCTGTAATCCTAGCACTTTGGGAGGCCGAGGTGGGTGAATCACTTGAGGTCAGGAGTTTGAGACCAGTCTGGCCAACATGGTGAAACCGCATCTCTACTAAAAATACAAATATTAGCCGGGCGTGGTGGTGCACACCTGTAATCCCAGCTACTCGGGAGGCTGAGGCAGGAGAATCGCTTGAACCCAGGAGGCAGAGATTGCAGTGAGCTGAGACCACGCTACTGCACTCTAGCCTGGGCGACAGAGAGATTCAGTTTCAAAAAAAAAAAAAAAAAAAAAAAGATGCAAACGGAGAGCAAGAAAGAGACAGAGGCAGAAGGAGAGAGAAAGAAAAGGCAGGGATGGAAAGAGAGAGGGATGCAGAAAGAAACATGAGAAAGCAGCAGACAGGAAAAGACAGACATGGTCAGTTATACAGACAAAGATGCAGGGAAAGACAGAAGTCACGAAGCCTGAGGCCAGGATCAAGAGAGACAGGGCCAGAGCATCCCAGACACTGAAGCAGCAGAGGTAGAGGGAGCTGGAGACCCTGAGACCTTGGGAGGAGATGGGAGCAGAGAGCTCTGAGGGGTGTGACCTGTTGCCCCGGCTTCCCCACCCCCAGGACTCTGCTGGCTCTGGGCTGCCACGTGGGTATGGCGGACGAGAAGGCAGAGGACAACCTGAAGAAGACAAAACTCCCCAAGACGTGAGTGTGGGCGGCCAGGTCCTGTCTGGGGATGGACTGGGGGCTGGGGATGCCGTACTAAGGGCTAGGGAGGTTGAGGGATCTTGTGGGGAAGTTGAGGTTAGAGAGAAAGGAGCCTTGGGTTAGGGCAAAGGTCACAGGGTCAGGTCTCTGTGGTCAGAGGTAAATGTCCAGGATTGAGGAGTTAGGAACTCCAGAGAGAGACAGAGGGTGTGAATCCAGGATCCAGTGTCAGGATCCGCCCAGAATCAGGGAAAATGAGAGCAGAGGTCACATGTCCACGTAAGGGGTAAGGGGCCAATGGTAAGAGGTGAGAATCCGGAAGTTGTTGGAGTTGTATAAGTAAGGGATCCTGAAATTATAGGTGAGCAGTTACAGGTCTTGAGTTCAGAGGTCAAGGACTCCAAACCCAGGAGTTTGGGGGCGATGAGGCCTGGGATCAGAGTAAGAAAATTCAAAGTGGGCTGGATGAGGTGGCTCACACCTGTAATCCCAACACTTTCGGAGGTTGAGGCAAGAAGATCACTTGAGCCCAGTTCAAGACCAGCCTGGGCAACCTGGCAAGACCCCTCTGCAAAAAATTTAAAAATTAGCAGGGCTTGGTGGTGGGACATGCCTGTAGTTCCAGCAGCTTGGGAGCTTGAGCTGGGAGAATTGCTTGAGCCCAGGAGTTTGAGGCTGCAGTGAGCCATGATTGCACCACTACACTCCAGCCTGGGTGACAGCACGAGACAAGAACCTCAAAAAACAAAAATAGCTGGGCACAGTCGCTCATGCCTGTAATGTCAGCCCTTTGGGAGCCTGAGGTGGGCAGATCACCTGAGGTCGGGAGTTCGAGACCAGCCTGACCAACATGGTGAAACCCACTCTTTACGAAAAATACAAAATTAGCTAGGCATGGTGGCACATGCCTGTAATCCCTGCTACTCAGGAGGCTGAGGCAGGAGAATCGCTTGAACCCAGGAGGTGGAGGTTGCAGTGAGCCAAGATCATGCCGTTGCACTCCAGCTTGGGCAACAAGAGTGAAACTCCGTCTCAAAAAAAAAAAAAAAAAAAAAGGAAAACCTCAAAGTTAGTGCTGAGAGGTCCGAGAGAGTTCCAGGGTTAGAGAGAGGGGTCCCAAAGTCAAGACAAAGGGGACCAGAGGTTGTTGATGTCAAAGCCCTTGCTAGGGTCCCATGATCCTAGGGTCAGAAGCCAGGAATCTCAGTTTATTCTAAAATTTCATGGAACTGCAACATTAGATCAAAGGTCAGAAATGCCGAAGCTGAGACAAGGGTCAGCAGTCAGGGATCCCATATAGTGCAAAGCCCAGAAGTGGAGGTGAGGACCTTGTCCCACCGAGTCCCTGCCATGCCTGCAGGTATATGATGAGCAATGGGTACAAGCCGGCTCCGCTGGACCTGAGCCACGTGCGGCTGACGCCGGCGCAGACAACACTGGTGGACCGTCTGGCAGAAAATGGGCACAACGTGTGGGCCCGAGACCGTGTGGGCCAGGGCTGGAGCTACAGTGCGGTGCAGGACATCCCTGCGCGCCGAAACCCACGGCTTGTGCCCTACCGCCTGCTGGACGAGGCCACCAAGCGCAGCAACCGGGACAGCCTCTGCCAGGCCGTGCGCACCCTCATAGGTTACGGCTACAACATCGAGCCTCCTGACCAGGAGCCCAGTGAGTGCTCACCCCCGGCCCTGACCGCGACTCCTACCCCAACTCTGACCCCAGCCCCGACCCCGATCTCTGACCTCACTCAACCCCCAAACGAGCTATATCTTTTATTTATTTATTTATTTATTTATTTATTTATTTATTTATTTATTTTGAGACAGAGTCTCACTCTGTCGCCTAGGCTGGAGTGCAGTGGCGTGATCTCTGATCATTGCAAGCTCCACCTCCTGGGTTCAGGCCATTCTCCTGCCTCAGCCCCCCGAGTAGCTGGGACAACAAGCGCTCGCCACCATGCCCAGCTAATTATTTGTGTTTTTAGTAGAGATGGGGTTTCACCGTGTTAGCCAGGATGACCTCGATCTCCTGACCTCGTGATCCACCTGCCTCGGCCTCCCAAAGTGCTGGGACTACAGGCATGAGCCACCTCGCCCGGCCCAAATGGGCTATGTCTATCACATCGAGCAGACTGACCAGGAGGTCAGAAAGGACTGACCTCTACCTGAAACTCTTACCCTTACCCCAGTTCCAACTTGGAACCTGGTGGAACCACTTCCCTTGACCTGACTCCAGCCCTGCCTGGGCTGACTGCAACCCAGAGCTGTCAGCCTAGGAACCCAATGAGTGCCAACCCCACCCTTGACTCTGACTCCTGACCTCTAGCTTTGACCCCTAATCACTAATCTCTGAACTGTAGCTACCACATGGAGGCACCCAACCAAGGGCTTAGAGAGCCTGTCATCCCTACCCCTAACGTGACTCCTGACCTATCACTGGCTTCCAATCCCAGCCTTGACCCCAAACCCTGGCCATGGTCCCCAGCCTTCAGTTTCTCAACGCTTGGCCCCAACCTGAGTTTCCATCTCTTCCATAACCCTGGCCCTGACTCTCCAATCCCAGTCTCAACCCTTGATTCTAATAAACCCTAATCTTGACCTTTAACCCCAGACCATAACTCTGACCAGTTCACTGACCTGACTTTTTCCTTCTATGTCTCTGCCAGTATCCCTGTTCTCTGAGAACTCTGACTGCTACAGAGATGAGGGTCTCTCTCAACAGGTCCCTACCTCTCTCTGACTATTCTGAGGTTCCCCAATTCTCCTCTAACTCCAAGAAATTGACCCTCTTCCAAAAGTTCCCCAAAGCCCTTACTGTCCCTGGTCTCTTCTACCAACTTCTCAATGTCTTGGGATCCACTTTCTCCCCAGCTCCTCTGACTCTGCCTGGCCTCATTTATAGGTCAGGTGGAGAATCAGTCTCGTTGGGACCGGGTGCGCATCTTCCGGGCAGAGAAATCCTATGCAGTGCAGAGCGGCCGCTGGTACTTCGAGTTTGAAGCAGTCACCACAGGCGAGATGCGAGTGGGCTGGGCGAGGCCCGAGCTGAGGCCTGATGTAGAGCTGGGAGCTGATGAGCTGGCCTATGTCTTCAATGGGCACCGCGTGGGTACCTCCCTGGGCACCATTCTGCCAGGTCCTGTGGTCTTTCCCACAGCTTGTCTACTCTGGCCCTGCCTCTGTCTGTGCCTCACTCTGTCCTCACTTCCTGCATCTACTGTACCATTCATCCACCCATCCATTCATCCATTCAACCATGATTCATCCATCCATCGATCTGTCAGACATCCATCTATCCAACCAACAATTCATCCATGTATCCATCCATCCATCATCCATCCATCCATCCATCATCCATCCATCATCCATCCATCCATCCATCCATCATCCATCCATCCATCCAGATAACCAACCATCCATTCATCCAGCCAACATAGGGAGACCCCATCTCTACAAAAAATAAAAAAAATTAGCCAGGCAAGGTAGCATGCACATATAGTCCCATCATCCAACCATCCATCCATTCATCCATCCATCCCTTCATCTGTTGTCTATCCAACTGACCAGCCAACCATGCATCCATCCATCCATTCAACCATCCATCCATCATCCATTCATCCCTCATCCGTCCAACCAACCATCCATCCGTTCTTCCAGCCAACTGTCCATCCATTCATCCAACAACCGTCTGTCCATCCAACAACCATTTATGCAACCATCCTTCCCTTCCTCCGTCTATCCATCATCCATTTATCTATCCTTGCACCTATTTAGACTTTCTTCTTTCTCTGCATCAACCCAGGTAGATTCTCAACTTTCCAGGCATTCTTCTGTCCAGTCATATACTCAACTTCTCATCCATCCATCTGCCTCCTTAGCCATTCATCTATTTTGTGCACAGATATAAGCATATATGGATCTGTATGGGGGACACTGATAGGTTCATTTTTCCTTTCCATCCCTCTGCTTACTGCTGCTTCCAGCCCCCCACTACCACTATGGTGGTCTGCATAATGCCAGCCATGGCAACAGCAGATAACCCAGGCAGAAGGGATGAGACAGAGATTAGAGGGGAGAAAAATTCCTGTGATCATGGTTGCAAATGTGAGGAAAGATGGAGACACTGTGGGGTGACCCTCTTCCATACCACATGCCCTGAACCTGACACTTTGAATGTCTGTCTTCATATATCTCTCCCTCCCTGCTTCCTTATCTCTCTATTTCTCTGTGTGTCTCCCCACACCATGTCTTCTCTGGCCCTCCTCACAGGGCCAGCGCTGGCACTTGGGTAGTGAACCATTTGGGCGCCCCTGGCAGCCGGGCGATGTAGTTGGCTGTATGATCGACCTCACAGAGAACACCATTATCTTCACCCTCAATGGCGAGGTCCTCATGTCTGACTCGGGCTCAGAAACAGCCTTCCGGGAGATTGAGATTGGGGACGGTGAGCGCTGAGACCCCTTCACGTGCCCTTTCTTGTTTTCCTCTGTCTCTCCCGACCCTGCACCGCCCTTCTGCCTCCAGCTCTCCCAGCCCTACCTCCTCCCCTCGGCTCCCCCTGCCCTGCCCACCTGCCCTCACCCCTGCCCATCCATCCCCTCCCACCAGGCTTCCTGCCCGTCTGCAGCTTGGGACCTGGCCAGGTGGGTCACCTGAACCTGGGCCAGGACGTGAGCTCCCTGCGATTCTTTGCCATCTGCGGCCTCCAGGAAGGCTTCGAGCCATTTGCCATCAACATGCAGCGCCCAGTCACCACCTGGTTCAGCAAAAGCCTGCCCCAGTTTGAGCCAGTGCCCCTTGAACACCCTCACTACGAGGTAAGGACTGAGGCCCCTCAATGCCTCCTCGTCTGCCTCCAAAGCTCCTTCTTTCCACAGTGCTCTTCCTCGAGTTTCTCTCTTTCCTCCATGTTAGCACACAAACCACGTGGAAGCAAGTGTCAGGGTAATGGGCTCGCGGGCTATATGACTCGGGGTACAACTTTGGCAAACCACAGCTTCCTGAGGTCCAGGTGCCTCACCTATAAAACAAGGGAAACCCTGCCTGGGCAACAAGCAAAACTCCATCTCTAAAAATAAAAAAAAAAAATTAAGTCTAGGCATGGTAGCTCATGCCTGTAATCCCAGCACTTAAGGGGGCTGAGGCGGGAGGATCCCTTGAGCCCAGGAGTTCAAGACCAGCCTTGGCAACATAGGGACGATTTTGGAGGTCGAGACCAGCCTAGGCAACATGGTGAAACCCTGTCTCTACCAAAAATACAAAAATTAGCCAGGCATGCTGGCTTGTGCTTGAACCCAGGAGGCAGAAGTTGCAGTGAGCCAAGATCGCACGATTGCACTCCAGCCTAGGTGACAGAGCGAGACTGTCTCAAGAAAAAAAAAGAGAAGAAGTCTGAGAACAAAGCAATACCCCGNTCTACCTGAAACTCTTACCCTTACCCCAGTTCCAACTTGGAACCTGGTGGAACCACTTCCCTTGACCTGACTCCAGCCCTGCCTGGGCTGACTGCAACCCAGAGCTGTCAGCCTAGGAACCCAATGAGTGCCAACCCCACCCTTGACTCTGACTCCTGACCTCTAGCTTTGACCCCTAATCACTAATCTCTGAACTGTAGCTACCACATGGAGGCACCCAACCAAGGGCTTAGAGAGCCTGTCATCCCTACCCCTAACGTGACTCCTGACCTATCACTGGCTTCCAATCCCAGCCTTGACCCCAAACCCTGGCCATGGTCCCCAGCCTTCAGTTTCTCAACGCTTGGCCCCAACCTGAGTTTCCATCTCTTCCATAACCCTGGCCCTGACTCTCCAATCCCAGTCTCAACCCTTGATTCTAATAAACCCTAATCTTGACCTTTAACCCCAGACCATAACTCTGACCAGTTCACTGACCTGACTTTTCCTTCTATGTCTCTGCCAGTATCCCTGTTCTCTGAGAACTCTGACTGCTACAGAGATGAGGGTCTCTCTCAACAGGTCCCTACCTCTCTCTGACTATTCTGAGGTTCCCCAATTCTCCTCTAACTCCAAGAAATTGACCCTCTTCCAAAAGTTCCCCAAAGCCCTTACTGTCCCTGGTCTCTTCTACCAACTTCTCAATGTCTTGGGATCCACTTTCTCCCCAGCTCCTCTGACTCTGCCTGGCCTCATTTATAGGTCAGGTGGAGAATCAGTCTCGTTGGGACCGGGTGCGCATCTTCCGGGCAGAGAAATCCTATGCAGTGCAGAGCGGCCGCTGGTACTTCGAGTTTGAAGCAGTCACCACAGGCGAGATGCGAGTGGGCTGGGCGAGGCCCGAGCTGAGGCCTGATGTAGAGCTGGGAGCTGATGAGCTGGCCTATGTCTTCAATGGGCACCGCGTGGGTACCTCCCTGGGCACCATTCTGCCAGGTCCTGTGGTCTTTCCCACAGCTTGTCTACTCTGGCCCTGCCTCTGTCTGTGCCTCACTCTGTCCTCACTTCCTGCATCTACTGTACCATTCATCCACCCATCCATTCATCCATTCAACCATGATTCATCCATCCATCGATCTGTCAGACATCCATCTATCCAACCAACAATTCATCCATGTATCCATCCATCCATCATCCATCCATCCATCCATCATCCATCCATCATCCATCCATCCATCCATCCATCATCCATCCATCCATCCAGATAACCAACCATCCATTCATCCAGCCAACATAGGGAGACCCCATCTCTACAAAAAATAAAAAAAATTAGCCAGGCAAGGTAGCATGCACATATAGTCCCATCATCCAACCATCCATCCATTCATCCATCCATCCCTTCATCTGTTGTCTATCCAACTGACCAGCCAACCATGCATCCATCCATCCATTCAACCATCCATCCATCATCCATTCATCCCTCATCCGTCCAACCAACCATCCATCCGTTCTTCCAGCCAACTGTCCATCCATTCATCCAACAACCGTCTGTCCATCCAACAACCATTTATGCAACCATCCTTCCCTTCCTCCGTCTATCCATCATCCATTTATCTATCCTTGCACCTATTTAGACTTTCTTCTTTCTCTGCATCAACCCAGGTAGATTCTCAACTTTCCAGGCATTCTTCTGTCCAGTCATATACTCAACTTCTCATCCATCCATCTGCCTCCTTAGCCATTCATCTATTTTGTGCACAGATATAAGCATATATGGATCTGTATGGGGACACTGATAGGTTCATTTTCCTTTCCATCCCTCTGCTTACTGCTGCTTCCAGCCCCCCACTACCACTATGGTGGTCTGCATAATGCCAGCCATGGCAACAGCAGATAACCCAGGCAGAAGGGATGAGACAGAGATTAGAGGGGAGAAAATTCCTGTGATCATGGTTGCAAATGTGAGGAAAGATGGAGACACTGTGGGGTGACCCTCTTCCATACCACATGCCCTGAACCTGACACTTTGAATGTCTGTCTTCATATATCTCTCCCTCCCTGCTTCCTTATCTCTCTATTTCTCTGTGTGTCTCCCCACACCATGTCTTCTCTGGCCCTCCTCACAGGGCCAGCGCTGGCACTTGGGTAGTGAACCATTTGGGCGCCCCTGGCAGCCGGGCGATGTAGTTGGCTGTATGATCGACCTCACAGAGAACACCATTATCTTCACCCTCAATGGCGAGGTCCTCATGTCTGACTCGGGCTCAGAAACAGCCTTCCGGGAGATTGAGATTGGGGACGGTGAGCGCTGAGACCCCTTCACGTGCCCTTTCTTGTTTTCCTCTGTCTCTCCCGACCCTGCACCGCCCTTCTGCCTCCAGCTCTCCCAGCCCTACCTCCTCCCCTCGGCTCCCCTGCCCTGCCCACCTGCCCTCACCCCTGCCCATCCATCCCCTCCCACCAGGCTTCCTGCCCGTCTGCAGCTTGGGACCTGGCCAGGTGGGTCACCTGAACCTGGGCCAGGACGTGAGCTCCCTGCGATTCTTTGCCATCTGCGGCCTCCAGGAAGGCTTCGAGCCATTTGCCATCAACATGCAGCGCCCAGTCACCACCTGGTTCAGCAAAAGCCTGCCCCAGTTTGAGCCAGTGCCCCTTGAACACCCTCACTACGAGGTAAGGACTGAGGCCCCTCAATGCCTCCTCGTCTGCCTCCAAAGCTCCTTCTTTCCACAGTGCTCTTCCTCGAGTTTCTCTCTTTCCTCCATGTTAGCACACAAACCACGTGGAAGCAAGTGTCAGGGTAATGGGCTCGCGGGCTATATGACTCGGGGTACAACTTTGGCAAACCACAGCTTCCTGAGGTCCAGGTGCCTCACCTATAAAACAAGGGAAACCCTGCCTGGGCAACAAGCAAAACTCCATCTCTAAAATAAAAAAAAAAATTAAGTCTAGGCATGGTAGCTCATGCCTGTAATCCCAGCACTTAAGGGGCTGAGGCGGGAGGATCCCTTGAGCCCAGGAGTTCAAGACCAGCCTTGGCAACATAGGGACGATTTTGGAGGTCGAGACCAGCCTAGGCAACATGGTGAAACCCTGTCTCTACCAAAATACAAAATTAGCCAGGCATGCTGGCTTGTGCTTGAACCCAGGAGGCAGAAGTTGCAGTGAGCCAAGATCGCACGATTGCACTCCAGCCTAGGTGACAGAGCGAGACTGTCTCAAGAAAAAAAAAGAGAAGAAGTCTGAGAACAAAGCAATACCCCGTCTCTACAAAAAATAAAAAAATTAGCCAGGTGTATAGTATGCACACATAGCCCCGGCTACTCAGGAGGCTGAGACTGGAGAATTGCTTGATTCCAAGAGGTCAAGGCTGCAGTGAATTAGCCAGATGTGGTGGCACATGCCTGTAATTCCAGCTACTTAGGGAGCCGAGGCAGGAGACTCGCTTGAACGCGGGAGACGGAGGTTGCAGTGAGCCAAGATCATGCCATTGCACTCCAGCCTGGGCAAGGAGAGCCAAACTCCATCTCAAAAAAAAAAAAAGTTAAAGGCTGCAGTGAGCTGTGTTCACACCACTGCACTCCAGCCTAAGAGACAGAGCAAGACTCTATCTCAAAAACAATTTTTTTTTAATAAATAATTT
>NW_016808836.1:281006-305518 GCF_001698545.2 Rhinopithecus bieti
TTTTTTTTTTTTTTGTATTTTTAGTAGAGACGGAGTTTCACCGTGTTAGCCAGGATGGTCTCGATCTCCTGACCTCGTGATCCACCCACCTCGGCCTCCCAAAGTGCTGGGATTACAGGCTTGAGCTACCGCGCCCGGCCTAATAAATAATTTTTAAAACCCAGGAGGTAGAGGTTGTAGTGAGCTGAGACTGTATCACTGCACTCCAGCCTGGGCGACAGAGCAAGAACCTGTCTCAACAAAACAAAACAAAAGGACCCTGCAAAACGAGTTTTAAGTATGGGAACGTCCAGTTGAGGTCTGAGTTTTGGCAAGGTCCCTATTGGCAGTAGATTGTAGGAGGTGAGAGTGCAGTCAGAAGGACCTTAGAGGTGGCTGGGACGGGGCAGTACTGCAGAGTGGATGCAGAGTTCCTGACACCTGCCACTACCAGATGTCCCCAGCCCAAGGCACAGCATGCTACACAGCAGTGAGAATGAATACATGGAAATACACACAGCCATGTGGACGAATCTCAGACATAATGTCTAGTAGAACAAGCCGGAGACAAGACAGCACAGGCTGTGGGATTCCATTCACAGAAAGTTCAAGAACAGGCAGAGCGGATCTGTGGTGTGCTAAGTTGGGAAATTGGTTACTATGAAGGAATAACTCAAAGACATTGTTAGTTACCTTGAATGCAAATCACAGGAGGGACATCAGTCAGTAGACTATCGCTAAAGAGCAAAGGCTGGTTGGATGCGGTGGCTCATGCCTATAATCTCAGCACTTTGGGAGGCCAAGGTGGGAGGATCACTTGAGCCTGGGAATTCAAGACCAGCCTGGGCAACATAGCAAAACCCTGTCTCTACACAGAATAAACAAAATTATCCGGGCATGGTGGTATGTGCCTGTGGTCCCAGCTACCTGGGAGGCTGAAGTGTGAGGATTATTTGAACCCAGGATTTCGAGGCTGCAGTGAACCGTGGTTGCACCACTGCGCTCCAGCCCAGGTGACAGAGCAAGACCTGTCTCTAAGAAAAAAGAGTGAAGGCAGAAACCAGATTTATAAGACAGAGCGGAGAAAGAGGATAGAAAAGAAACTCCTAAAGAGTCTGAGAACAGGCCGGGCTGGGTGGCTCATGCCTGTAATCCCAGCACTTTGGGAGGCCGTCGTGGGTGGATTACCTGAGGTCAGGAATTTGACACCAGCCTGGCCAACATGGTGAAACCCCATCCCTTCTAAAAATACAAAAAATTAATCAGGCATGGTGCTGGGTGCGTATAATCCCAGTTACTCGGGAGGCTGAGGCAGGAGAATCGCTTGAACCCAGGAGGCAGAGGTTGCAGTGAGCCAAGATTGCACCATTGCACTCCAGCCTGGGTGACAGAGCAAAACTCAGTCTCAAGAACAAAAAAAAAAGGTTCTGAGAACAAAGAATCTTGTATGCATAGTTTTGGGGCAAATTCATTGGCTGCCAAGGAGTACCTAGGTTCATCTTGGCAACTGGTCCTTGGAGAGGTTAACCTGAGGAGGGGCATGAAAGAGAACAACTTTGTCTTTTTTTTTTTTTGAGACTAAATCTCGCTCTGTCACCCAGGCTGGAGTGCAGTGGCGCAATCTCGGCTCAATGCAAGCTCCGCCTCCCAGGTTCACGCCATTCTCCTGCCTCAGCCTCCAGAGTAGCTGGGACTACAGGCGCCTGCCACCACGCCCAGCTAATTTTTTGTATTTTTTTAGTACAGACGGGGTTTCACCGTGTTAGCCAGGATGGTCTTGATCTCCTGACCTCGTGATCCACCCGCCTCAGCCTTCCAAAGGGCTGGGATTACAGGCGTGAGCCACGGCGCCTGGCCCTAAAGAGAACAACTTTCATTGTTTACCGAGTCTCTAGAAGACTTTTAAGAGTCCATTGTTTTTGTTTTTTGTTTTTTGAGACAGGGTCTCGCTCTGTCACCCAGGCTGGAGGCCAGTGGCAAGATCTCAGCTCCCCGCAACCTCCACCTCCCTGATTCAAGCGATTCTTTTGCCTCAGCCTCCTTAGTAGCTGGAATTATAGGCGCGCGCCAGCACACCTGGCTAATTTTTTGTATTTTTAGTAGAGATGAGGTTTCACCATGTTGGCCAGGCTGGTCTCAAACTCCTGACGTCAGGTTATCAGCCCGCCTCAGCCTCCCAAAGTGCTGGGATTACAGGCATGAGCCACTGTGCCCGGCTGCTATTCGTGGAATTGTAAACTGAACACAGGTTCAGTTGCTCATCAGTTACAGAGTCTAGTTAACAAGATCAAGGTCTGATAGAAAGAGAATGACTTTGTTCACCAAAACTAGTCATGGAGAAGTGACCGGATTCCCATCCAAAGCAACCACTTCAAATTTGTGGGGGAAAGCAAGGGTTTAAAAAGGGGAAACTTGGCTGGGGGTGGTGGTTCACACCTGTAATCCTAGCACTTTGGGAGACTGAGGCAGGCAGATCACATGAGCTCAGGAGGTTAAGACCAGCCTAGGCAACATGGTGAAACCCTGTCTCTACCAAAAATACAAAAATTAGCCAGGCATGTTGGCTGGTGCTTGAACCCAGGAGGCAGAAGTTGCAGTGAGCCAAGATCATACGATTGCACTCCAGCCTAGGTGACAGAGCGAGACTCTGTCTCAAGAAAAAAAAAAAAAAAGAAGAAGTCGGAGAACAAAGAATCTTGTACGCACAGTTTTGGGGCAAATTTTCAGGAGGCTGAGACAAGAGAATCATTTGAACCCTGTAGGTGGAGGTTGCAGTGAGCGGAGATCCTGCTACTGCACTCCAGCGTGGGCTACAGAGCAAGATTGTCTCAAAAAAAAAAAAAAACAAAAAACATTACATTGAAGTTGAGTTGCCTGGTTACAGAATGACAGAATGGATAGTTGGATGGATGTAGGTAGGTTTTGGAAGTTACCCCAATTGATTCCAGTGTATGTCCGGGGCTGCCACTGTACAGGATGCCCAAAGAAAGGCTGCAGAGGGCTGCAAGTACCCCAGGGCCCAGCGGTGTACCCAGCCGGGAGCTTCATCCGCCTGCAGGAGGGGGCGCCCTTGACTAATTCCCACGCGGGTGCTCTATGGCCTAATGGTGGCTCCGTGGGTGACCAGGTGTGGGACCAACGGCCTGGCCTAGCCCACCTGCCCAGCTCAGTGCTCCATTCCCTGCCACCCCAGGTAGCCCGAGTGGACGGCACTGTGGACACGCCTCCCTGTCTGCGTCTGACCCACCGCACCTGGGGCTCCCAGAACAGCCTGGTGGAGATGCTCTTCCTGCGGCTGAGCCTCCCAGTCCAGTTCCACCAGCACTTCCGCTGCACCGCAGGGGCCACCCCGCTGGCACCCCCCGGCCTGCAGCCCCCCGCCGAGGATGAGGCCCGGGCGGCGGAACCCGACCCTGACTACGAAAACCTGCGCCGCTCAGCTGGGGGCTGGGGCGAGGCCGAGAACGGCAAAGAAGGGACTGCGAAGGAGGGCGCCCCCGGGGGCACCCCGCAGGCGGGGGGAGAGGCGCAGCCCGCCAGGGCTGAGAATGAGAAGGACGCCACCACCGAGAAGAACAAGAAGAGAGGGTGAGTCGAGGGGGCCCAGAGTGGGGATTGGGGGCTGCCTTGGGACCCGGTAAGTAGGCAGCCACAGTAACCTGAGAAACCCCCATTGTACCCGAAAGTAGCCCCATATATGATAAGTGGAGTAAGAATACTCCTTGTATTCTTGATGAATACATGATGAATCCTATCATGTCTCCAATGAACCCCATTTTTTCCCGGGATGCCCTAATGTCCTCAAGGATATATAATTGCATACCCTACTATCTGTATGGAGAACTCTATTATCCTTCAGTACTTGGAGGGCCCCAAAGGGCTTCGCCCAATGGACCTTACCATCCGTGGACACTAAAAGGGACTTCAGTATCTCCGTAGGAGAGTTTACTGCACCCTAAGGTATCCCAGTGAACACTCAGTGGTCTTCTAAATGGGGATCCTTTCTGTGTCACAAATGTACCCCCCAAAAGCTAACTTAAAGGGAGATTCTGAGAAGGTATTAAATCTGCTTTTCCCTACGATGGCACGTGGTTTTCCTGTTTTGTTTTTTTTTTTTTTTTTTTTTTTTTTTGAAGATGGAGTCCTGCTGCCAGACTGGAGTGCAATGGTGCAATCTCAGCTCCCTGCCATCTCTGCCTCGCGGGTTCAAGTGATTCTCCTGCCTCAGCCTCCTGAGTAGCTGGGATTACAGGCACACACCACCGTGCCTGGCTAATTTTTGTATCTTTAGTAGAGAAGGGATTTTGCCATATTGGCCAGGCTGGTCTCAAACTCCTGACCTCAGGTGATCCACCCACCTCAGCCTCCCAAAGTGCTGGGATTACAGGTGTGAGACACCATGCCTGGCTCCTTTTTTTTTTTTTTTTGAGATGGAGTCTTGCTCTGTTGCCCAGGCTGGAGTGCAATGGCACGATCTCGGCTCTCTGCAATCTCTGCCTCCTGGGTTCAAGCAATTCTCCTGCCCCAGCCTCCTGAGTATCTGGGACTACAGGCATGCACCACCACATCTGCCTAATTTTTGTATTTTTAGTAGAGACGATTTCACCATGTTGGCCAGGCTGGTCTCAAACTCCTGACCTCAGGTGATACGTACGATAGCAGTGGTTTTCAATGGAATTGAAAACCCATTGTGTCTCTTGGTGGATGTTTGGAAATGATGGAGTCTTTGTGGTCATTACATTTTAGGAGGGGCTGCTGCTGCTCAGCGGGGGCCCCGCGGTTCCACCTGCCTTGCAGTGTACCAAACAGTGCCGCACAATGAAGACTTATCCTTTTCCAAGTGCATTTAGCACCCATATGAGAAATGCATGTGGGAAATGCTGACTTAGGGGGACCCCCATATGCCCCAGTGGGGACCTCCATATTCCCAGAAGGCACCTTTAATTTGGGTAACTCAGCTTCCACAAGCGCAGAGCACAACACTTCCAGAACGGATTAGGCTGGAGTAGGTGGGAAGCCAGCCTTCTAGAGGCCATACCTGGGGTATTAGCAGCAGGGTGTATCCAAGCCGGATGTGGGGAGCATGAATGTGGGGGGCATGAATGTTGCAGGGTGTATCCAAGCCGGATGTGGAGGGCTGGGCTTGAAAGCTGGTTCTTACGGCGCCTCTCCTCCCACCACCAGCTTCTTATTCAAGGCCAAGAAGGTCGCCATGATGACCCAACCACCGGCCACCCCCACGCTGCCTCGGCTCCCTCACGATGTGGTGCCTGCAGACAACCGCGATGACCCTGAGATCATCCTCAACACCACCACGGTGTGGATCAGGAACCCTCAATTTTGAGGTCCCCCCGCATAGCATAGGCACTCCTGAATTTCCAAGTTTAGTGTGACAGTCCCCCAGTAACTGCCCACCTTACACTGGGGACTCCCCAATATACACTAGAAACTCACAAAATATGGCACACACGGATTTAATCCTTTGAACCCCTAAATCCATATAGCTACTGGCCCACAAATGGCAGGGGGTACAGTAGAGGTGCACAGCACACTGATATAACTCCCGGGGATCCCCAAAGCCAGGGCATAAGCAAATACAGACTAGGGACCCCAACATTTGGGCTCACCCATATAAACACAGTACCTTCAATGTAATACCTACTCTAATATATTACTGGGAACAAAAATTCATAATTGTCTTAATATAGTTTTGGGATTCCCCAAATCCAAAATATTTCATAGACAGACAGCCTAGTGCAGTGCTCCCCAACTATTTTGGCACCAGGGACCAATTCTGTGGAAGACAGTTTTTCCATGGACCGGGGATGTGGGGATGTGCGGAGGGATGGTTTCAGGATGAAATGTTCCATCTCGGATCATCAGGCATAGATTCTGTTTTTTTTTTTTTTTTTTTTTTTTTTGAGATGGAGTCTTGCTCTGTTGCCCAATCTAGAGTGCAGTGGCACGATCTCGGCTCATTGCAATCTCTGCCTCCTGGGTTCAAACGATTCTCCTGCCTCAGCCTCCTGAGCAGCTGGGATATCAGGCTCCTACCACCATGCGCAGCTAATTTCTGTTTTTTGTTTTTTTGAGATGGAGTCTCGGTCTGTCACCCAGGCTGGAGTGCAGTGTCGCGATCTCGGCTGACCGCAACCTCTGCCTCCCGGCTTCAAGCGATTCTTCTGCCTCAGCCTCCCGAGTAGCTGAGACTATAGGCACACGCCACCATACCTGGCTAATTTTTGTATTTTTAGTAGAAACAGGGTTTTACCACATTGGCCAGGCTGGTCTCGAACTCCTGACCTCGTGATCTGCCTGCCTTGGCCTCCCAAAGTGCTGGGATTACAGGCATGAGCCACCGTGCCTGGCCTAATTTTTGTGTTTTTAGTAGAAACGGGCTTTCACCATGTTGGCCAGGTTGGTCTTGAATCCCCGACCTCAAATGTTCTTCCTGCCTCGGACTCCCAAAGTGCTGGGATTACAGGTGTGAGCCACCACTCCCAGCTGTAGATTATTACAAGGAGTGCTCACCCTAGATGGCTTGGATCATGGTGCCAGTCCACAGCCTGGGTTTGGGGATCCCTGACCTCGAGGTTAGGATCATGGGCCGCCTGGGTGCCACTTGGGCAAGTCATTTCACCGCTCTGTGCCTTCTGTCCTATGGAGGTGCTATGGTTTCCCATCAGTAGAATGGGGTAAAAATTATACCTGCCCAATATGGAGGATGAAGTGAGTTCATCTGTGTAAAGACCTTAGAATAACAGGCCTGGCATTGTGGCTCACACCCGTAGTCCCAGAACGTTGGGAGGCCAAGGTGAGAGGATCACTTGAATCCAGGAATTTGAGGCTGCAGTGAGCTATGGTGGTGCCTCTGCACTCCAGCCTGGGTGACAGAGGGAGACCGTAACTCAGAAAAAAAAAAAAAAAAAAGAAGGAAAGAAAAAAAAGACCTTAGCACAGTCGGTGCTATTTGTGAGCAATTATTTGATTATTTTTTGTATCTATTTATTTTGAGATGGAGTCTCGCTCTGTCACCCAGGCTGGAGTGCAGTGGCACAGTCTCAGCTCACTGCAACCTCTGCCTCCCAGGTTCAAGCGATTCTCCTGCCTCAGCCTCCAGAGTACCTGGGATTACAGGCGCCCGCCACCATGCCCGGCTAATTTTTGTACTTTTAGTAGAGATAGGGTTTCACCATATTGGTCAGACTGGTCTCAAACTCCTGACCTCAGGTGATCCACCTGCCTCAGCCTCTCAAAGTGCTGGGATTACAGGCGTGAGCTACCTCGCCCGGCCTGCAATTATTTATTTGTCAGTCTGCTGTAACCTGGGAGGAACCCAAACATGGCGTTGTCACACAATATTCCCAAGGGACTCCTAAATATAGAATTGTACAAATTGACACAGAAACAGACATAACCAGGGGGTGGGGGTCTCAGATTCAACAAGTTCCTGTTAAACTCCCAGAGGACCCGACGGTCCAGGGAAACCAATTTCAAGTCCCAGGGAGCCCGAGTGCCCAGACTTCCAGACTTACCACTGGTTCCCTTCCTGTGTCCCCAGTACTATTACTCCGTGAGAGTCTTTGCCGGACAGGAGCCCAGCTGTGTGTGGGTGGGCTGGGTCACTCCTGACTACCATCAGCATGACATGAGCTTCGACCTCAGCAAGGTCCGGGTCGTGACGGTGACCATGGGGGATGAACAAGGCAACATCCACAGCAGGTGCTGGGACTGCGGGGAGGTGGGTGGTGCAGGGTGGGGAGGGCAGGAGGCAGTGGGTGCTCCCTACACCAGCTCTGTGGCTGCCTGGTTGTGGGACCTGGGAACATTCTGGAGCAGGAGGATGCTCTGGGGCACTGGGCACCCAGCTCGGACGCTTCCCTCCTCTTTTTTCTCCTCTCTTCCTGCCCTGGTATTTTTCTTCTCCTCCTCCTCCTCTTTCTCCATTTCTCCTATTCCATTTTCTCCTTTTCCTTCTCATCCTGTTGCATCTCACCCTTCTCATTCTCTGTAATCTCATTCTCTCTCCTCCTGCTTCCTTTCCTTTTCCTCCTTTCAGACCCCCACCCCCATCCTGACTCCCCACTGCACCAGCTACTAAGAATCCCAGCTCCGAAGAGCTCAGTGTCTGGGGCGAGGGGTTTCAGTGCTCAGGTCTGCAGGGGGCGGGCGTTTGGGAATGGGACTCTGAGGTTGTGTGTTTCCGGGAGCTTGGGGAAGGGGGTGTCCAGGGTCCAGAGCTACTCAGATGAGGAGTGCAGTGACCGCTTCTGTCTCCTGCAGCCTCAAGTGCAGCAATTGCTACATGGTGTGGGGTGGGGACTTTGTGAGTCCCGGGCAGCAGGGCCGGATCAGCCACACGGATCTTGTCATTGGGTGCCTGGTGGACTTGGCTACTGGCTTAATGACCTTTACAGCCAATGGCAAAGAGAGCAACACCTTTTTCCAGGTGAGTCCAGACCACAGCAACTTAGTGAGAGCATCCTCATGTCCCAGCATCCCAGGACAGCCCTTACAGATGTCCCCTGAGACTAGACCTCAGAGAGGTGGAACAAAAAGAGCTCCTAGGCTGTCCTCAAGAGGTCGCTGGGAGGCCACCTTGTTGAAACTTCCATGAAGCTAAGGTCCAGACTGGAGGAGATACAGAATCTCACTCTGTTGGCCAGACTGGAGTGCAAATGGCATGATCCTGGCTTACCGCAACCTTCGCCTCCTGGGTTAGAGGGATTCTCCTGCCTCAGCCTCCTAAGTCACTGGGATTACAGGAGTGCACCACGACAGCCGGCTAAGTTTTATATTTTTAGTAGAGATGAGATTTCGCTATGTTGGCCAGGCTGGTCTCAAACTCCTGACCTCAAGTGATCCAACCACCTTGGCCTCCCAAAGTGCTGGGATTACAGGCATGAGCTACCACACTCAGCCAGAGTCCAGCCTTGACCTTGCAAAGAGGTCTCTGTTCCCTCTTGGGCTGGGTGACACCAGTCACCAACTTCTCTCCAACCAGGGAACACACTAGGATGGGCCAGAATCCTAAGGTGGCCTTTTCCTTTTCAACATTTTATTCTGAAAATTTTCAACTATACAGCAAAATTGAAGGAACTATGTAGATAACACCCTGTACCCACCCCCAGGAATCTGCTATCAACTTTGCAGATATTGGCCTTATCACATATTAAGCTACTTATCCATTAATTTATCTAAGGTGGGTTTGTACAACTTTATTTTAATTTTTTGGCATCCATTGTTGGCTATGGAATTTTATTGCATTTTATTTTATTTATTTGGAGACAGGGCCTCACTCTGTCCCCCAGGCTGGAGTATAGTGGTGTGATCACAGCTGACTGCAGCCTCAACTTCCCAGGCTCAAGCAATCCTTCTATCTCAGCCTCCTAAGTAGCTGGGACTATAGGGTTGCACCACCTTGACTAGTTAATTTTTTTTTGTGTGTGTATTTTTTGTAAAAGTGGGTTTTCCCCATATTGCCCAGGCTGGTCTCTCACTCCCGGGCTCAAGCGATCTCCCCACCTTGGCCTCCCAAAGTGCTGGGATTACAGGTGTGAGTCACTGTGCCTGACTTATTTTTTATTTTTATTTTTTGAGACAGCATTTTGCTCTGTTACCCAGGCTGGAGTGCCGTGGTGAGATCATAGCTCACTGCAGCCTTGACCTTCCTGGGCTCAAGCAATCCTCCCACTTCAGCCTCCTAAACAGCTGGGAACACAGGCACGTGCCACCACGCCCAGCTAATTTTTTTTGTATTTACGGTAGAGATGGGGTCTCACTATGTTGCCCAGGCTGGTCTCAAACTCCTGGTCTCAAGCAGTCCTTCTGCCTCAGCCTCCCAAAGTGCTGGGATTGCAGGCGTGAGCCACCGCTCCTAGCTAAAACTTCATGTTAAATGAAGAATTAAAAACATATGCAAGAATGGAATAGTATAACGAACTGCCATGCCCCTGTCACACAGCTTCAACTCTCACCCACTCACAGCCAATCTTGTTTCATCTTTTGTGTTTGTTTGTTTGTTTTTTGAGAGAGGATCTCCCTCTGTCACCCAGGCTGGAGTGCAGTGGTGCAATCTCGGCTCACTGCAACCTCTGCCTCCCAGGTTCAGGTGATCCTCCCACCTCAGCCTCCTGAGTAGCTGAGACTACAGATGTGCACCACCCTGCCTAGCTAATTATTTTAGTTTTAGTGGAGACAGGATCTTGCTGTGTTGCCCAGGCTTGTCTCCAACTCTTGGGCTCAAGCAATCCTCCTGCCTCAGCCTCCCAAAGTGCTGGGATGACAGGTATGAGCCACTGCGCCTGACTTGTTTCATCTTTTTATATCTACCTCCTTTCCACACCCACTGGATAATTTTGAAGGAAATTGCAGACATCAGATAGTTTCATCTCTTTTCAGTATGTATCTTTAAAAGATAAGGATGATCTTAAAGAGCATAACCACAGTAGCACTATCACCTAAAAGAAAAAAAATATGGTTTCTAAATATCATCAAATATCTAGTTTGTGTTCAGATTTCTTTGGTTGTCCCAAAATGTCTTTTATCATTTCTTTGTTTGAATCAGAATCTAAGTAGGGTCATATATTTTATTTTATCTACTATTTATTTTTATCTTATTTTTTGAGACAATGTCTCACTCTGTCACCCAATCTGGAGTGCAGTGGCATGGTCTTGGCTCACGGCAACCCTCACCTCCTAGGCTCAAGCCTCCTAAGTAGGTGGGATTACAGGTGTGCACCACCACACCCAGCTAATTTTTGTACTTTTAGTAGGGACGGGGTCTGGCTATATTGCCCAGCCTGGTCTTGAACTCCTGGGCTCAAGCGACCCTCCCGCCTTAGCCTCCCAAAGTGCTGGGATTACAGTGTGAGCCAGCGTGCTCAACCTTATTTATTTAATTATTTATTTTATTAAGACAGAGTCTCGCTCTGTCACCCACGCTTGTGCACAGTGGTGCCAACCGTACTCAACCTTTATTTATTTATTTATTTATTTATTTATTTATTTATTTATTTATCTTAATTTATGAAGACAGAGTCTCGCTCTGTCACCCAGGCTGGTGCACAGTGGTGCCAACCTTACTCAACCTTATTTATTTATTTGTTTATCTTAATTTATTAGACAGAGTCTCGCTCTGTCACCCAGGCTAGTGTGCAGTGGTGCCAACCGTACTCAACCCTATTTATTTATTTATTTTAATTTATTAAGACAGGGTCTCATTCTGTCACCCAGGCTGGTGCACAGTGGTGTAATCTTGGTTCACTGCAGCCTCAACCTCCTGGGATCAAACGATCCTCCCACCTCAGCCTACCAAGTAGCTGGGAGCACAGACGCGCACCACCACACCAGGCTAATTTTTGTATTTTTTGTAGAGACAGTGTTTTGCCATGTTGCCCAGGCCGGTCTTGAACTCCTGACCTCAAACAATTTGCCCACCTCCACCTCCCATGTAATCCCAGCATATAATCCCATGCTGGGATTACAGGCTTGCACCACCATACTTGACCCAGGGTCATATATTTTAGCTGGTTGCTGTGTACCTTGAGTTTCATTTCATATGTAGATTTCCCGCTCCACTTCTTCTTTCTAGTTCTTTTTCCCCCTAGAAATGTATTTGTTGAAGGAACCGGGCTATTTGTCCTGTAGTACTTTGCTCCTCAAAGTGTGGTCCCTGGACCAACCAGCAGGATCAGCATCACTTGGGAGCTTGTCAGAGCTGCAGGATCTTTAGCTGGGTCTAGTGGTGGGCACCTGCAGCTCCAGCTACTCTGGAGGAGGCTGAGGCAGGAGGATCACTTGAGTCTGGGAGGCAGAGGTTGTAGTGAGCTATGATTGCACCACGGCACTCCAGCTTGGGTGACAGAGCAAGACCCTGCTTCTTTTAAAAAAATTAAAATGGGCCGGGCGTGGTGGCTCACACCTGTAATCCTAGCACTTTGGGAGGCCGAGGCAGGCAGATCACCTGAGGTCAGGAGTTCGAGACCAGCCTGGCCAACATGGTGAAACCCCATCTCTACTAAAAATACAAAAAATAGCCTGGTGTGGTGGCGGGCACCTGTAATCCCAGCTACTTGGGAGGCTGAGACAGGAGAATCGCTTGAACACGGAAGGTGGAGGTTGCAGTGAGCCAAGACTGCGCCACTGCACTCCAACCTGGGTGACAGAATGAGGCTTCATCTAAAAATAAATTAATTAATTAATTAAATTAAATTAAATAAATGCAGAGTATCAGGCCCCTTTCCATGCCTACCAAATCAGAATCTGATTTTGACAGGATCCCAGGGGCTTCCTGTGCATATTAAATCTGGAGAGGGCTGGCCTGGTTTCCCATAGCCTGGATCTGGCTGGTGCATTCCTGTGGTGGCGTTTTAACATTTTCCTTTGTTCCCTGTATTTCCTGTAAACTGAGAGTTGGGTCCCAGGGTGCAATTAGATCCGGTTTGGCGGGCGAGACTGCTTCAGAGACAGTGTTATTTGTGGAGGCGGAAGCTGGCTAGACGGGCTCCACTGGAAAGATGGGAGCGGGGCAAGACAGTCTGAGGACACTTCCTGGAATTCTTTGTTTTAATTTTTGTTTTGAGATAGGGTCTTGTTCTGTCACCCAGGCTGAAGTGCAGTGGTGCAATCATGGCTTACTCCAGCCTCGACCTCCCAGGCTCAAGTGATTCATCTTAGCCTCCTGAGCAGCTGCAACTACAGATATGGACCACCACACCTGGCTAATTTTTTATTTTTTTGTAGAGATGGGGTCTCACTATGTTGCCCAGGCTGCTCTTGAACTCTTAGGCTCAAGTGACCCTCCCACTTCAGCCTCCCAAAATTCTAGGATTACAGGTGTGAGCCACTGCACTCTCTGGGTTTTGAAGAATGAGTATGCTTGGGAGAGAAATGGGAAAGGCATTCCCAGTGTGGGGTGTGATGTGTGCAGAGACAGATGACAGGTTGCCCTGGCACAGTTGGAGGAGGTTGGCCTGGCTGGATCAGAGGTGGGACAGTTTAAGGGTGACCTCTGAGCCATTTTGGAGCCTCTAACGCTCAGATGAGGACCCGCAAATAGGCCCCAGAGTTTGAGGTCCAGAGCCAACCCTCCCTTACAGCCCACCCGTTTCCTCACCTCGTCCTCTTCTCCCCTGCCAGGTGGAACCCAACACAAAGCTATTTCCTGCTGTCTTCGTCCTGCCCACCCACCAGAACGTCATCCAGTTTGAGCTGGGGAAGCAGAAGGTACAAGTGCCGTGATGGGGGCGCTAATGGGGGCAGGCTGAGGCAGGAAGTGTGGGGAGGCGAGGCAGGCAGAGCCACTGAAAGGGAGGGGGCAATCCAAGAGGTCTCCCTGGAGGAAGTGGTGTGGTGGGACACAGGGGGCTGGCCATCTTGACCCATGCGTGTCTCTCTGCGCTCAGAACATCATGCCGTTGTCAGCCGCCATGTTCCAGAGCGAGTGCAAGAACCCGGCCCCGCAGTGCCCGCCGCGGCTGGAGATGCAGATGTTGATGCCAGTGTCCTGGAGCCGCATGCCCAACCACTTCCTGCAGGTGGAGACGAGGCGCGCCGGCGAGCGGCTGGGCTGGGCCGTGCAGTGCCGGGAGCCGCTGACCATGATGGCGCTGCACATCCCCGAGGAGAACCGGTCAGGGCCAGCCCAGCTATGCAGGGGTGGGCAGGTGTTGCAAGCCCTCTGGAGTCTGGGTCCGACTCAGTGCCCCTCCTCAACACAACCCTGGGATTCCAGGCAACACCCCAGGAATCTCCAGACCTACCTCAGGGGACTCAGGCTCAGCTCAGACATCCCCAGATTACACACCCCAGGGGGATTCAGACTCAACTCAGGAGCCTCTAGGCCATCCCAGTGGACCGCAGGCCCACCCTAAGGGACCCCAGACAATACCCCAGGGGCCCAGAGCCACTCCACAGGGCCCCAAACCCATCTCAGGGAGCCAGACCCACAGCAACACCCCAGGGGCCCCAAGTACACCCTAGGATCCCTGGACATGGTTCAGGAAGGCTTGGATGCACCCTAGAGTCTCTTGGGCATACCCAGGGAGACTAAGAATCCCATGGAGATCTCAAACCCATCCCAGAAGATCCAGACACACCTAGGGCCACAGACGCATTCACATGGATGGCAGGATTACTCTTAGGAACTCTGAAAATGGCCAGGCATGGTGGCTCACGCCTGCAATCCCAGCACTTTGGGAGGCTAAGGCAGGCAGATCACCTAAGGTCAAGAGTCTCTACTAAAAATACAAAAATGAGCCGGTTGTGGTGGTGTCCACCTGTAATCCCAGCTACTCGGGAGGCCGAGGCATGAGATTTGATTGAACCCAGGAGGCGGAGGTTGCAGTGAGCCGAGATCGCGCCACTGCACTCCAGCCTGGGCAACAGAGCAAGATGCCGTCTCAAAAAATAGAACTCTGAACATGGGAGCGATCCCAGACTCAGCTGGGAAGTTTCTGACTTCCTTCCTTCCTTCCTTCCTTCCTTCCTTCCTTCCTTCCTTCCTTCCTTCCTTCCTTCTTCCATTCAACAAATAGCTCTGGGTTCCTCCTATGTGCTGGGTAGTATTCTAGGCTGGAGACACCAAGCCCCTGTGAAGTGACATTCTAGTATTGCTTGTACATAACTCAGGATGCTCAGACATGTCCAAAGGGACCCAGAGTCATCCCCAGGGCCCCAGACACACCCATTTATTTATGTATTCATTCAACAAAGATTTATGGGCACAGTGGCTCATGCTTGTAATCTGAGCACTTCAGGAGGCTGAGGAGGAGGGAGGGTTGCTTGAGGCCAGGGGTTTGAAACCACCAGGAAGCATAGTGAGAACCCATCCCCACATTTTTTTTTTCTTTTTAATTAGCTTGGCTTGGTGGCACACACATGTAGTCTCAGCTGCTTGGGAGGCTGAGGCAGGAGGATTGCTTAAGCCCAGGAGTTCAAGGCTGCAGAGCTAGGATCACACCACTGCACTCTAGCCTGGACGACAGAGCAAGACCCCATCACTAAAAAATAACAACAACAACAACAACAAAAATGCTGAGCACTTTACTATGTGCTAGGTGTGGTTGTAGGTGCTGGGAATACAACAAATAAAAGCAAAAACAAAGCAGGCAGAAATGTCCTGCCCTTGGAATTTACATTCCAATGGCAATCAAACACAACCAGTGTACTCAGACCTGCCAGAGTGGGGTTCAAACCCAATCTGGGGGCCCAAACACCTCTTGGGAACATCAGATGTTCTACATGGACTCTCAGACTCTTACAAAGTCCCAGATCATCCCAGGGACCCCAGAGTTATCCCAGGGGCCCCCAGATCCCTTGGGGACTTCCAGAACCATTGAAAGATTCCTAGACCCAGCTCTACTGTCCTCACAGAACCCTAAGCTGGGAAGCCACTGGAACTCCCTGCTGCAGCCTTCCACACTCATCTAAGCATCTCTGCCTCTCTGGGATCTGTGTCTCTCTCTCCCATCTTCTCCCATGATGGGTGAATTGATAGATGGAATGGTAGGGGTTTGAAGGAGAGATGGATGAATGAATGGGGGGGTAATGATGAAGGAAATGGAGGAAGAGATGGTGGCTGGACGGATGCAGGAGGCTCATTCATCTGTCCCTGTCTGTTTCCCACCTCTGCTGCAGATGCATGGACATCCTGGAGTTGTCCGAGCGCCTGGACCTCCAGCGCTTCCACTCGCACACCCTGCGCCTCTACCGCGCTGTGTGCGCCCTGGGCAACAATCGCGTGGCGCACGCTCTGTGCAGCCACGTCGACCAGGCTCAGCTGCTGCACGCCCTGGAGGACGCGCACCTGCCAGGCCCACTGCGTGCAGGCTACTACGACCTCCTCATTAGCATCCACCTCGAAAGTGCCTGCCGCAGCCGCCGTTCCATGCTCTCTGAATACATCGTACCCCTCACGCCTGAGACTCGCGCCATCACGCTTTTCCCTCCTGGAAGAAGCACAGAAAATGGTCACCCCCGGCACGGCCTACCGGGAGTTGGAGTCAGCACTTCGCTGCGGCCCCCGCATCATTTCTCGGCCCCCTGTTTCGTGGCGGCTCTGCCAGCTGCTGGGGCAGCAGAGGCTCCGGCCCGCCTCAGCCCCGCCATCCCGCTGGAGGCTCTACGGGACAAGGCACTGAGGATGCTGGGGGAGGCGGTGCGCGATGGTGGGCAGCACGCTCGCGACCCCGTCGGGGGCTCCGTGGAGTTCCAGTTTGTGCCTGTGCTCAAGCTCGTGTCCACCCTGCTGGTAATGGCTTCCTCCTGCTTCCCTCTGTCCCGTTCTTCTTCCACAGTCCCAAAACTCCAGAAATACGTGCATCAATCCTGCTCTATTTATGCATCCAACCACCCATTCCTTCCCTCCTCTATACATCCATCCACCTTTCTTTGTATTATTATTATTATTATTATTATTATTTATTTTGAGATAGAGTCCCACTCTGTCGCCCAGGCTGGAGTGCAGTGGCACAATCTCAGCTCACTGTAACCCCCGCCTCCCGGGTTCAAGTAATTCTCCTGCCTCAGCTCCCAGAGTAGCTGGGATTACAGGCATGTGCCACCACACCCGGCTAATATTTGTATTTTTAGTAGAGACTGCTTTCACCATGTTGGCCAGGCTGGTCTCAAACTACTGACCTCGTGTTTCGCCCACCTTGGCCTCCCAAAGTGCTGGGATTACAGGTGTGAGCCACCGCGCTCAGCCTCCATCCACCTTTCTATGTATACTTCCACCATCTCCCTATCCTTCATTCACCTTTCCCTCCATCTGCTCACCTGTTATCTATTTATGTTTATTCATCTCTTCTTTCTTCCTATTCATCTATCCAACCAACCATCATTCATCCATCCATCAATCCATCAGTCCTCCACCCGCCTTTCCCTCCACCCATTCATCCTATCCATTCATGTGTGTAGATCATCTTTCCATCAACAAGTCCATCTGCCTTTCTGTCCTTTTGTTCTCTACCACTCCATTCATTCATTCATGTACCCATCTATCCAAGTTTCAATCTATTTGCCCATCCATCTTTTCATTCATTCATACAGCAGTCCATCCACCATTCCATCTGTTTGTCTCTCCACCTACCCATTTATGTATTAATCTGTCTTTCCTTCCATAGGTCCTATAATCATCTCCTCCCACCTATGCGTCCATCCATACCTACATTCACAGATCCATCCGTTCCTCCGTTTCCCACCTACCCTTCATCCATCCATCCATCTCTCCATTCATATGTATGTACACCTATCCACCTACCCACAAATCCATTTAGACATCCCACACCCTCCATCTACCATTCCCATCCTTCGTCCACCCTTGTATTCATGTACCCTTTATTCATATACCATCTAATATTATTTATATATCCATCTTTTGTTTTGTTAGTTTGTTTTTTTGAGATGAAGTCTTGCCTGTTCCCAGGCTGGAAGGAGTGCGTGGCACATCTCAGCTTACTGAACCTCCACTTCTTGTCGTTCAAAGCGATTCTCTGCCTCAGCCTCCCAAGTAGCTGGGGATTACAGGCGCCGCCACCAGCCCGGGTAATTTTTTGTATTCTTAATAGAGATGGCGTCACCATGTTGGCCAGGCTGGTCTTGAACTCCTGACCTCAGATCCACCACCTCATCCTTCCTAAAGTGCTGGAACTATAAGACATGAGCCACCGTGCCCAGGTGTTTGTTTTTGAAACAGGGTCTTGCTCTGTCACCCAGGCTAGAGTGCAATGGCACAATAGTGGCTCACCGTAACCTCAACCTCCTGGGCTTAACAATTCCTTCTACTCAGCCTCCTGAATTACCGGGACTACAGGTATGCACCACCATGCCCAGCTAATTTTTAAATTTTTGTAGAGGTTGAGTCTCACTATGTTGCCCAAGCCTGGTCTTGAATTCCCTGGGCTCAAGCTATTCTCCCACTTTGGCTCCGTGTTGAGATACAGGCATGAGACACTCTGGTCAACCTAATGTTTTTTATTTATTATTTTAATTTTGTTTTATTAGTGAGAGGACAGGTCATGGCCCCAGGCTAGAATGCAGTGCATGATTGTAGCCTACTGCAGTCTCAAACTCCTGGGTTCAAGCGATCATCTTGCCTCAGCCTCCCGAAGTACTGTGATTACAGGTGTGAGCCAACTACACCTGGCCCCACTTTTCGTACATGAACCGTATCCAAAACCATGTGGCCAAACCATCCCCCCTTACCCTCATGGCTATTCACTAATTTATCTATTTATCCACATATTTATTTACTTCCTCATGCAATCTATCAACCCATCCATCACCTACCACCTACCTATACATCCTTTATCCTTCTCTCATCCATCCACCATCATTCTCCTCCACCATTTCCTTCACTCTCTCCATCATCTCCACTTATTCAATCTTTCCTTCAAACCTCTACCATTCCAACTCTCGATTCATCCAGCCATCCATCCAGTCCTCCCTCCATTCATCCATCTGTCTCTTTCCCCCTCACTCTTCTTCCCTTTCGTCTACTCCTCTTTTTTTTTTTTTTTTTTTGAGACAGAGTCTCGCTCTGTTGCCCAGGCTGGAGTGCAGTGGCACGATCTCGGCTCACTGCAAGTTCCACCTCCCAGGTTGACGCCATTCTCCTGCCTCAGCTTCCCCAGTAGCTGGGACTGCAGGCACCTGCCACCGCGCCCGGCTAATTTTTTGTATTTTTAGTAGAGACGGGGTTTCACCGTGGTCTCGATTTCCTGACCTTGTGATCCACCTGCCTCGGCCTCCCAAAGTGCTGGGATTACAGGCGTGAGCCACCGCGCCTGGCCCTCGTCTACTCCTCTTTACTTCTGTATGTTAGCATCTTTTAAACTTTATTGTTATTATTTTTTTTTTGGAGACAAACTCTCCCTCTGTCATGCAGGCTGGAGTGCAGTGGCATAATCTCGGCTCAGTGCAACCTCTGCCTCCCAGGTTCAAGCGATTCTCCTGCCTCAGCCTCCTGACTAGCTGGGAATACAGGCATGCACCACCACAACCAGCTAATTTTTTTTTGTATTTTTGTAGAGACAGGGTTTCACCATGTTGGCCAGGCTGGTCTCGAACTCCTGGCCTCAAGTGGTCTGCCCGCCTTGGCCTCCCAAAGTGCTGGGATTACAGGTGTGAGACTCGCCTCATGTGTTAGCATCTTCATTGTGTTGACTGAGAGCTGGTGTATGCTGGGAGCTCTGCAGGCGTAGGGTGTGTCCTGGGCCAGAGGACACAGCACATGCTTAGGCTTCAGAGAAAGGACACTCACCTGTGATGGGAGAGGCACTCATATTTGGCTCTGTGGTCTGGGCTGTGTGGATGGGACACAGGGTGAGGAGCTGGGTGGATCTTAAGGAGGGTGGATGGCAAGGCGGGGGGATGCCATTCCTGCTGTGGGAGGAATCCGATCAGCCAATGAAGGAATGATTGGCATGTGCATGAGGGGCAGGTCTGGAGAGTGAGGCCAGGGCCTGATGACGGAGGCCTTGCAGGCCACAGTGAAGAACCGAGACTTTGTCCTGTAGGTGATGGGCATCTTTGGTGATGAGGATGTGAAACAGATCTTGAAGATGATTGAGCCTGAAGTCTTCACTGAGGAAGAAGAGGAAGAGGAGGAGGAGGAAGAAGAGGAGGAAGAGGAAGATGAGGAGGAGAAGGAGGAGGATGAGGAGGAAACAGCACAGGAAAAGGAGGATGAAGAAAAAGAGGAAGAGGAGGCAGCAGAAGGGGAGAAGGAAGAAGGCTTGGAGGAGGGGCTGCTCCAGATGAAGTTGCCAGAGTCTGTGAAGTTACAGGTGGGCTGCTGCTTCCTGCTTTTCAGCCTCTGTCCATTTGGGCTGGGAGACACAGGGTAGGTGGGGTGTGAGTCTGGACTTTGTCCTCAGGCAGTGGGGAGCTGTGGAAATGCATATGGCAGTGAGCAACGCTGACTTGAAAAGATCTGTTTTCCATAGAGATGAGAATATGGAGAAGGCAGTCTTTTTTGTTTGTTTTTTGAGACAGAATTTTGCTCTGTCGCCCAGGCTGGAATACAGTGGTGCAGTCTTGGCTCATTGTAACCTCCACCTCCCGGGTTCAAGCGATTCTCCTTCCTCAGCCCCCTGAGTAGCTAGGATCACAGGCACACGCCACCACGCCCAGCTAATTTTTGTATTTTTAGTAGAAATGGGGTTTTGCCCTGTTGGCCAGGCTGGTCTCGATTTCCTGACCTCAGGTGATCCACCCACCTTGGCCTTCCAAAGTGCTGGGATTACAGGCATGAGCCACCATGCCCAGTGAAGGCAGGCTTAAGGTTCCAGGCAGGAAATGATGTTGGCTGGACCTGTGCAGGGCCATGGAGAGGGGAGAGGAAGAAATAGAAGTTTCAAGGAAGTCCTGATGGTCTCACCTCCATTTCTCCTGCACGGCTGTCCTTCCACAGATGTGCCACCTGCTGGAATATTTCTGTGACCAAGAGTTGCAGCACCGTGTGGAGTCCCTGGCAGCCTTTGCGGAGCGCTATGTGGACAAGCTCCAGGCCAACCAGCGGAGCCGCTATGGCCTCCTCATGAAAGCCTTCAGCATGACTGCAGCGGAGACTGCAAGACGTACCCGCGAGTTCCGCTCCCCGCCCCAGGAGCAGGTCACCTGACCCCTGACGCTGGCCACTCCTACTATCTAAACCCCAACCTCAACATCTCCCAACTCTGATCACTGAGGACCCTCAACCTCTAAACCCGTGCTTGACCCCTGACCCTAGTGATACATTTATCTCCTACTCTGTGAACCAACCTGACCTCTGAGTCACCTCAGACTGACCCTGACTCCTTTCAAACCTCTGGCCCTAGTCTCTCAAATAGTCTTCATTAACTCACACTTTGACTCATGACCTTAGACACGAACTTACAATTGCATCTTCTATCTCTGATCTCAGAGTTCCTGCTTTGGGATCTCAGACCCTCATTCTAACCTTTGACCTTCCCCTAGATCAATATGCTATTGCAATTCAAAGATAGTACAGATGAGGAAGACTGTCCACTCCCTGAAGAGATACGACAGGATTTGCTTGACTTTCATCAAGACCTACTGGCACACTGTGGTAAGGAGTGGGGATCAGAGAGTCCTCCCTACACCAACTTTCTCTTGAGACCTCTCCAGAAGTTTCCCTAAGATTTCCTGACCTTAACCCTCTACAGTATTGGTGCTATGTAACTATTGGTTGAATGAATGAATGAATGAATGAATGAATGAATGAATGAATGTGTTAGTGAACAGTTAGATGATGCATGGAAGGATATGTTTATATGGGTATTTGGGTGGATGGCTATAAGCAGATAAATGAATGGGAATGTGAATTGATGGATAGAAGAAGTGGGTAAAAATTGGCTGGCTGGATAGATGGATGGATGAGGAGAAGGATGGATGGATGGCTGAGAACTGAGTGGAGAGATGGCTGGCTGGGTGGAAGGATAGATGGATGACCTCCATGGTTTCTGATGAGAAGTCTGCTAATAGACTTATTGAGATTCCCTTACACATGATGAATTACTTTTTCTTGGCTGACTTTTAAGGTTTTCTCTTTGTCTTTGCCTTTCAACAATTTAGTATGAGATGTCTAGGTGTAGAGCTCTTTGAATTTATCCTATTGGAAGTTTGTTGAGTTTCTTGGATATGTAATTACTTTTTATCAAAGTTGGAATATTTTTGACAGTTACTTACTCAAATACTTTTCTGCCCCTTTCCTCTTCCTCTGGGTCTCTCATAATGCATATGTTGGTACACTTGATGGCATCCTACGGGTCTCTGAGGCTTTTTTTCATTTTGCTTTGCTCTTTTTCTTTTTTTTTTTTTGAGACAGTCTCACTCTGTCACCCAGCAGGAGTGCAGGGGTGCAATCTTAGCTCACTGCATCCTCTGCCTCCTGGGCTCAAGCCATCCTCCTACCTCAGCCTCCTGCCTCCTGAGTAGCTGGGAGAACAGGTGTGTGCTACCAAGCCTGGCTAATTTTTAAATTTTTTGTAGAGTTGGGGTTTGCCATGTTGCCGAGGCTGGTCTTGAACTCCTGGGCTCAAGCAATTTGCATGCCTGGGCCTCCCAAAGTGCTGGATTACAGGCATGAGCCACTACATCTGGCCCACTTTTCTTCATTCTTTTACTTTTCTGTTCTTCAGGCTACATAATCTCTATGTCCTACCTTCAAGTTCGCTGACTGTTTCTCCTACCAGCTCAAATATGCTGTTGAACCCCCCTCTAGTAATTTTTTATTTCAGTTATTTTATTTTTCAACTCCAGAATTTCTGTATTTTAGCTGGGTGCAGTGGCTCACACCTGTAATCCCAGCACTTTGGGAGGCCGAGGTGGGCAGATCACCTGAGGTCGGGAGTTTGAGACCAGCCTGACCAACATGGAGAAACCCCATCTCTACTAAAAATACAAAATTAGCCAGGCATGATGGTACAAGCTACTCGGGAGGCTGAGGCAGGAGAATCGCTTGAACCTGGGAGGCGGAGGTTGCAGTGAACCGAGATTGCGCCATTGCACTTGAGCCTGGGCGACAAGAGCAAAACTCCATCTCAAAAAAAAAAAAAAAAGAAGAATTTCTGTATTTTAACAATCTGCCTTTTTATTAGTATTCACTACTAGGTGAGTCACTATTATCATATTTCCTTTGTTTTGTTTTTGAGACCGAGTCTCGCTCTGTCACCCAGGCTGGAGTGCAGTGGCCGGATCTCAGCTCACTGCAAGCTCCACCTCCCGGGTTTACGCCATTCTCCTGCCTCAGCCTCCCGAGTAGCTGGAACTACAGGCGCCCGCCACCTCACCCGGCTAGTTGTTTTTTTTTTTTTTTTTCCCTGTATTTTTCACTAGAGACGGGGTTTCACCATGTTAGCCAGGATGGTCTCGATCTCCTGACCTTGTGATCCTCCCGTCTCAGGCTCCCAAAGTACTGGGATTACAGACTTGAGCCACCGCGCCTGGCCCATATTTCCTTTTAATTCTTCAGGCATGGTTTCCTTTAGTTCTTTGAATATATTTGTATAACTGATTTAAAAGATAAATGTTTCATAGAATAAATAAATGAACAAAGACATGAACATATAAAGAAGTAAATGAGACCACGGGTGGTAGCTCATGCCTGTAATCCTGGCATTTTGGGTGGCTGAGGGGGAGGATTGCTTGAGCTCAGGAGTTCAAAACCAGCCTGGGCAACATGGCAAGACCCCCATCTCTACAGCAAAAGATACAAAATTAACAGGGCATGGTGGCACACACCTGTAGTCCCAGCTACTCAGGAGGCTGAGGTAGGAGGATGGCTTGAGCCTGGGAGGCAGAGGTTACAGTGAGCTGAGATCATGCCACTGCCCTCCACTGCAACAGAGAAAGACACTGTCAAAAAAAAAAAAAAAAAAAAAATGAAAAACTCCATGAATGCATGCATGCACATATGCACAAATGAAGAAGTGAGTGTGTGAGCAGGTGAATAAGCAAACTGGTGAATGACATTTCCCCGCTTCTTGACCACTTCCAGGAATTCAGCTGGATGGAGAGGAGGAGGAACCAGAGGAAGAGACCACCCTGGGCAGCCGCCTCATGAGCCTTTTGGAGAAAGTGCGGCTAGTGAAGAAGAAGGAGGACAACCCTGAGGAGGAGCGGCCAGCAGAGGAGAACAAACCCCGTGAGGACTGGGGTCACCGGGGAGAGGGCGGGGTGGGGGGTGGGCAGCCCCATGCCTGGGGAGCCTCTGTGTCCCAATGAGGGCATGAGGATGGATGCAAGGGAGGGGAAGATAGGCAGGAGTGAGAGAAGAAGAGCGGTGGGCAAACTGGAAGCAGGCATGGTGGGTCGTGCTTGTAATCCCAGCAATTTGGGAGGCTGAGACAGGTGGATCACTTGAGGTCAGGAGTTCGAGGCCAGCCTGGCCAACATGGTGAAAACCCCTTCTCCACTAAAAATGCAAAAATTAACCGGGCGTGGTGGTGCACGCCTGTAATCCCAGCTACTTGGAGGTGAGGCACGAGAATCGCTTGAACCCAGGAGGTGGAGGTTGCAGTGAGCCCAGATTGCACCACTGCACTCTACCCTGGGTGACAGAGCAGGACTCTGTCTAAAAAAACAAAAGGGCATGCTGGAGTTTGCTTCCAAAGATGGGGGCTGTAGAACATGTGTGCTGGACCAGGGTGACACAGCCTACCAGCTTAGTGGCAAACCTCTAACCATGGGATGGCGGCAACCTGAACCACTGTGGCTTCCCTGGCCTTGTGGCTTCTCTTTTCTCTCTTGATGAGACGATTACCACGCTGAGGGATTAGACAAGCAGCTGTGATGAATGTTGGGCCAATGTGTTATTTTGCAAACTGTATATTAGCCACATCTAACAAGGACAGATTTCCTGACGTTGGTACAGGTTTTATCCCGCAACATTCAGGAAACTTTTATGGGGCCAGCTTTGGGCCAGGCACTGTTACCACGGCTGGGAAATACAGCCGAGGGGAGAAAGTCAAAGCCCCTGCCTGCGAGTTTAGATTTTTTAATTATTATTATTATTATTATTATTATTA
>NW_016808836.1:305901-311474 GCF_001698545.2 Rhinopithecus bieti
TTTTTTGTACTTTTTAGTAGAGACGTGGTTTCACCGTGTTAGCCAGGATGGTCTCGATCTCCTGACCTTGTGATCCGCCCACCTCGGCCTTCCAAAGTGCTGGGATTACAGGCTTGAGCCACCGCGCCCGGCCTATTATTATTTTTTTGAGACAGGATCTCGCTGTGTTGCCCAGGCTAGAGTGCAGTGGCGCAATCTTGGCTCACTGCAACCTCTGTCTCCTAGGTTCAAGCAATTCTCCTGTCTCAGCCTCCCGAGTAGCTGGGATTATAGGCACGCAGCACCATGCCTGGCTAATTTTTGTATTTTTAGTAGAGACAGGCTGGTCTCGAGCTCCTGACCTCAGGTGATCCACCCACCTCAGCCTCCCAAAGTGCAGGGATTATGGGTGTGAGCTACCACGCCCTGCCAAATCCACAGTATTTTTATAGAACAAGTGGGATTGTGACATGTGCCTTCAAAGGTGCATGGCGAAGTGCTTCCGGTCGGCTCTGGTATCTTGCAGTTGTGCAGTTTATTATTCCTGTTGAAATTTTTAGGAAGCCCTTGTGGGCTGGATATTAGGGCAAAAAGAACAGAGAGATTCTTGGGGGAATAGAAAAAAGTTTGCCAGGCTGGACAGTGACTCACACCTATAATCCTAGCCCTTTGGGAGGCCAGAGTAGGAGGATCACTTGAGCCCGGGAGTTCGAGGCTGCATTGAGCTGTGATCGCACCACTGCACCCTAGCCAGGGCAACAGCACAAGACACTGTCTCTAAAAGAAAAAAGGGAAAGCCTGTAATCCCAGCACTTTGGGAGGCCGAGGCGGCGGATCACAAGGTCAGGAGATAGAGACCATCTTGGCTAACACGGTGAAACCCCGTCTCTGCTGAAAATACAAAAAATTAGCCGGGCGTGGTGGTGGGCGCCTGTAGTCCCAGCTACTCGGGAGGCTGAGACAGGAGAATGGCATGAACCCAGGAGGCGGAGCTTGCAGTGAGCCGAGATCGCGCCACTGCACTCCAGCCTGGGCAATGAGCAAGACTCCATCTCAAAAACAAAAACGAAAAAAAAAAACAAACAAAAAAAAAAGAAAAGAAAAAAGGGAAAACAATCTGCTAGAACCTGCCTGCTCCCGGCAGGTGGAGGGCAGGGGTGGTAGTAACTGGGAAAGCTTCTGGAACAGGGGACCCCTTCCACATTGTTGTGGTCCATGGCCCCACGTGCTGACCTGCCCTGCGTGGTGCTCCAAGCCTTGTGTTGTCTCCTTCCCAGGGTCCCTGCAGGAACTGGTGTCCCACATGGTGGTGCGCTGGGCCCAAGAGGACTTCGTGCAGAGCCCCGAGCTGGTGCGGGCCATGTTCAGCCTCCTGCACCGGCAGTACGACGGGCTGGGTGAGCTGCTGCGTGCCCTGCCACGGGCGTACACCATCTCACCGTCCTCCGTGGAAGACACCATGAGCCTGCTTGAGTGCCTCGGCCAGATCCGCTCCCTGCTCATCGTGCAGATGGGCCCTCAGGAGGAGAACCTCATGATCCAGAGCATCGGGTGAGGACTGCCCTGCCCGCTTACTTTGCATATCCCCTTGGGTAATGAATGCCTTCAGGGTACAATAACATTCCCTTCCCCAACTTCTGGCCCATCCTCCGGGTGATCTACTCAGTCTCAGGCGGCTAGCCCACCTCCTGGTAGGTGTCTCCTTCCCTTACCTCTCCACCCTCAGTGGTAGCAGCTCCACTTGCTGTGTGACTCTCAGCAGGACGTTTACCCTTTTTTTTTTTTTTTTTTTTTTTTTTTTTGTGAGACTGAGTCTCACTCTGTCACCCAGGCTGGAGTGTGGTGGCATGATCTCAGCTCACTGCAACCTCCGCCTCCCAGGTTCAAGCAATTCTGTCTCAGCCTTCCAGGTAGCTGGGATTATAGACACACACCACCACACCTGCCTAATTTTTTATATTTAGTAGAGACAGGGTTTCACCATGTTGATCGGGCTGGTCTCGAACTCCTAACCTCAGGTGATCCACCCGCCTCAGCCTCCCAAAGTGCTGGGATTAGAGGCTTGAGCCACCGCAACTGGCTGAGGTTTACCCTTTTTGAGCTTCAGTTTCCTCATCTGTAAAACGGGGGAGAGCCAAGCCTGCTCTGAAGGGTTGTGCTGTGGCTTCCATGAGTTTGTGCGAATAATAATAATCATGGTAGTAGTAGTGAGCACTCAGTGTCAAATATATCTCATTCACACAGTAAACATTTATTAAGCACCTACTGCATGCCAGGCCCTTTCTAAGTGTTTTTGAGACAGGGCCTCACTCTGTTGCCCAGGCTACAGTGAAGTGGCCCAATCATAGCTCACTGCAGCCTCAACTTCCTGGGCTCAAGCGATCCTCCTGCCTCAGCCTCCTGAGTAGCTGGGACTACAGACACACATCACCATGCCCAGCTAATTTGTAAATTTTTTTGTGGAGGCAGGGTCTTGCTATGTTGCCCGGGCTGGTCTTGAACTCCTGGGCTCAAGTGATCCTCCTGCCTTGGCCTCCCAAAGGGCTGGAATTACAAGGCGTGAGCCACTATGCTGGGGCAACATTTGACAAAGGGCAACATGGCGAAGATCTCTGTTCTAGAGGAGTCCGCCTTGGGTGCACACCTCAGTCTCCTTATGAGGGAAACAAGGACCCTTCCTCCCACAGTGGCTGTAGGAATTGTTTTTTATTTTTTTATTGTTATTTTTTTTGAGATGGAGTCTTGCTCTGTTGCCCAACCTGGAGTGCGCAATGTCTGCTCACTGCAACCTCCGCCTACCGGGTTCAAGCGATTCTCCCACCTCAGCCTCCCGCGTAGCTGGGATTACGGGTGTGCGCCACCACACCTGGCTAATTTTTGTATTTTTAGTAGAAACAGGGTTTCACCATGTTGGCCAGGCTGATCTCGAATTCCTGACCTCAAGTGATCCTCCAGCTTTGGCCTCCCAAAGTGCTGGGATTACACGCGTGAGCCACTGTGCCTGGCCGGCTGTAGGAATTGAGTGACTGCAGATCTGTAAAGGGGGTGGTGCTAGGCACAGAGGGACAGGGTCGAGAATACCAGCTGCTGTCACAGTGGTAGCTGTGGCCCTCTCTGGACTTGGGCCCCACCTGGTCCCTGGTGACCCCGCGCACTCTGCCCATGCACAGGAACATCATGAACAACAAAGTCTTCTACCAACACCCGAACCTGATGAGGGCGCTGGGCATGCACGAGACAGTCATGGAGGTCATGGTCAACGTCCTTGGGGGCGGCGAGTCCAAGGTGAGGGCCGAGGCGAACACTGGGGAGCTCAGGGGAGGCGGCCACAGAGGGCAGGCCCTGACCACAAGCCCACCCTGCCTGTCCCAGGAGATCCGCTTCCCCAAGATGGTGACAAGCTGCTGCCGCTTCCTCTGTTATTTCTGCCGCATCAGCCGGCAGAACCAGCGCTCCATGTTTGACCACCTGAGCTACCTGCTGGAGAACAGCGGCATCGGCCTGGGTGAGAACCCCCGAGCCCAGGGGCTGTCCCCCAGAACCCACTCCTGGCACCCTATCCAGGCCTGCCCCACTTTCCACCAGCTCACTCACTCAGTCATTCAATAAACACTCCCTCTCAACTGTGGCTCTGGCCCTGTAATGAGTAATGCCGGGGACACAATAGTGACCCCAGTAGTGACAGCCCAGAGTGGTCAGAGCTTGGATGAGGGAAGTACAGACCAGAGGAGGTACCTGATCCAGGTTGGATAAAGGGTGGTCAGGGAGGGCTTCCCAGAGGAGGTGAGACAAGCAGGAGTGAGATGTTCTTCCCACCTCTTGCCCCTGCAGGCATGCAGGGCTCCACGCCCCTGGACGTGGCTGCTGCCTCCGTCATTGACAACAATGAGCTGGCCTTGGCGTTGCAGGAGCAGGACCTGGAAAAGGTGTGGAGGGCAGGCCTGGGCTCCGGGCCTAAGGGAGGAGATCGGGCCGCTACCCGGCTCCTTGGGACACCTGCTGATTCTGAACTCATTCTGGGGGGCAATTCTGGATGGTGTGCCCAACCAGGAGACTAATTTGCAGGGAGAGAACGGCACTCAGTTGCTCATTCACGGTATGCTTCCTGGCTGTGGGCAGGTCTGCACTCCACGCTTCCCGGCTTGGGGCAGGTCTGCAGTATACGCTTCCCGGATGGGAGCCCATCCGCACTCTAGCTTCCCG
Source organism: Rhinopithecus bieti (assembly GCF_001698545.2). NCBI lineage: Eukaryota > Metazoa > Chordata > Mammalia > Primates > Cercopithecidae > Rhinopithecus > Rhinopithecus bieti. The sequence continues at coordinate 310,084 of NW_016808836.1, forward strand.
GCTGGGGGCGGGTCCGCAGTCTATGCTTCCAGGCTGGGGGCGGATCCACAGTCTAGACTTCCAGCTAGGTAGCCTTGGCACATTTCTTGGCTCTCTGAGCTTGCACTTCTGTGTACAGTGGTGAAATACGTGGGCTCCAGAGTTCAGCAACTTTGCTTCTGCTCCCCTCGCTCCCTGGCTGTGTGGCCTTGGATAAGTGACTTAGAGTCTCCAGACCTCTGTTTCTTCATCTGTACAATGAATGTAGTCATAGAAACGACTTCATGGAGTCATTCTGAGGATTAAATGACTTAATCCAGGAAAGCATTTGTAAAGGGGCAGTCAGTGGTGTTATGTTAGTCAGCTGCTGTTATATTATCATTCAACAAATATGTAGCGTTCACTTACCACATGGCAGGACCTGTGCAAAGCAATAGTAATATGACAGTCAAAAATCACTGTCCGGCCAGGCAAAGTGGCTCATGTCTGTAATCCCAGTACTTTGGGAGGCCGAGGCAGGAAGATCACTTGAGCTCAGAATTTTAAGACCAGCCTGGCCAATATAGGGAGACCTTGTATCTACAAAAAATACAAAAATTAGGTGGGTGTAGTGGCACGTACCTGTAGTCCCAGTTACTCAGGAGGCTAAGGTGGAAGGATTTGATAGAGCCTGCGAGGCTGAGGCTGCAATGAGCTATGATCGCACCACTGCACTTTACCTGAGGGACAGAGCGAGACCCCTTAAAAAAAAAAAGTGGCCAGAGAAAGCCTCATTGAGAAAGTGACATTTGTGTAAAGCTCTGAAGGAAGGTGACGGGTCAGGTAGACATCATGGGGAAGAGCGTTCTTGGCAGTGGGAACAGCCAGTGCAAAGGCCCTGAGGCAGGAGCGAACCTCATGAGTTGGAGGAACAGCAGACAGACAGCTGTGGCTGGAGCAGAGGCAGTGGGGGTGAGGGCAGGAGGCGACAGATGGGTCATGTGGCATCCCATGGGTCACAACAAGGGCTCTGGCTTTCACCCTGAGTGAGAGGAGGCCAGGGTTCTGAGCAGAGGAGGGACGTGACCTGACTCAGGTGTTCACAGAGTCCCTCTGGCTGTGTGTGGGAAACAGATCGAGGGGAAGGCAGAAGGACAGAAGCACAGGGAGGAGGCTGGTGTTGTGGTCCAGATGGGAGATGAGGGCGGACAGGACCACTACAGGAAAGGGGTCTGGATCCAGGCCCAAAGAGAAGGTTCTTAAATCTCACGCAAGAAAGAATTCAGGGCGAGTCCATAGAGTAAAGTGAAAGCAAGTTTATTAGGAAAGTAAAGGGGCCGGGCGCGGTGGCTCAAGCCTGTAATCCCAGCACTTTGGGAGGCCGAGACGGGCGGATCACGAGGTCAGGAGATCGAGACCATCCTGGCTAACAC
>NW_016808836.1:311926-317050 GCF_001698545.2 Rhinopithecus bieti
AAAAAAAAGTAAAGGAATAAAAGAATGGCTAATCCACAGACAGAACAGCCCCAAGGGCTGCTGGTTGCCCATTTTTTATGTTATTTCTTGATGATATGCTAAACAAGGGGTGGATTATTCGTGCCTCCCCTTTCTAGACCATGTAGGATAACTTCCTGACATTGCCATGACATTTGTAATCTTTCATGGCGTTGGTGGGAGTGTAGCAGTGAGGACGGCCAGAGGTCACTCTCGTCGCCATCTTGGTTTTGGTGGGTTTTGGCTGGCTTCTTTACTGCAACCTGTTTTATCAGTAAGGTCTTTATGACCTGTATCTTGTGCCAACCTTCTGTCTCATTCTATGACTTGGAATGCCTTAACCATCTGGGAATGCAGCGCAGTAGGTCTCAGCCTCATTTTACTCAGCTCCTGTTCAAGATGGAGTTGCTCTAGTTTACAGGCCTCTGACAGGACCAGGGCTAATTGGCCGAGGGATCAGAGCTGAACCAGACTGAGGAGCCGCAGGGCAGAGGGCTGGGCCCCAGGAGGACGGTGGCGTGGGTCTGGTCTCTGACTGAGCCCCTCCTGCCCCCAGGTCGTGTCCTACCTGGCAGGCTGTGGCCTCCAAAGCTGCCCCATGCTTGTGGCCAAGGGATACCCAGATATTGGCTGGAACCCCTGCGGTGGAGAGCGCTACCTGGACTTCCTGCGCTTCGCTGTCTTCGTCAACGGTGAGGAGGGGGTAGCAGTGGCAGAGGGGAAGTATGGAGTCACTGGTCACATCTCCCTTGGGATGACTGCTCATACCCTGAGCCACAGGTGGGGTCCAGACAGGGATCCCTTCAAGCAGGCCTGGGGCTGGCAGGGGCCTGTGTTACCCCTGGAGGTGTTGGGTCCTGGGGCTGGCAGGGGCCTGTGTTACCTCTCTGGATGTATTGGGTCCTGGGGCTGGCAGTGTTGGGTCCTGGGGCTGGCGGGAGCCTGGTGTTACCCCTGGAGATGATGGGTCGTGCGGCTGGCAGGGACCTGGTGTTACCCCTAGAGTTGTTGGGTCCTGGGGCTGCATGGGGAGGTATCTGGTGGTGACTCATGAGACCCCCTGTCCCCACTCGGGTGGCCAGGCGAGAGCGTGGAGGAGAACGCCAACGTGGTGGTGCGGCTGCTCATCCGGAAGCCTGAGTGCTTTGGACCCGCCCTGCGGGGTGAGGGTGGCTCAGGGCTGCTGGCTGCCATCGAAGAGGCCATCCGCATCTCCGAGGACCCTGCGAGGGATGGCCCAGGCATCCGCAGGGACCGGCGGCGCGAGCAGTGAGTGTCCCAGCCCCCTCCTCAATAGGGCAACCCACCCTCCCCGGCCCCTAGCTGCCTCCCCCACCCACCCACCTTCCCTGCAGCTTCGGTGAGGAACCACCTGAAGAAAACCGGGTGCACCTGGGACACGCCATCATGTCCTTCTATGCCGCCTTGATCGACCTGCTCGGACGCTGTGCGCCAGAGATGCATGTGAGACCCAGAGCCAGGGCGGGATGGGGAGGGAGGGCAGGCACAGCCGCCTTCAATGCCTCATGCAGGCACTCGGTGACACAGAGTGAGCTCACATACATGGGTGGTCCTGGACTAGCAATGCTGGGGACACAACAGTGACCAAGACAGCCCCAGGGCCTGGTGTCACAGAGCTCCCGGTCCAGTGGGGGAGACAGACAGTGACCCCCAGAGTGGTCAGGGCTGGGATGGGGGAGCACAGGGAGAGAGGTCGGAGCCGGGTTGGTGGGGCACATGGAGAGGACTCCGGATGGATGGGGACGAAGGGAGAGGGGTCAGGATGGGGATGGGGACACAGGGAGAGAGGTCGGGACTGGGGTCGGGGGGCACAAGCAGAGGGGTCAGGATGGGGATGGGGGGCACAGGGAGAGGGTTCAGGGCTGGGGTCGGGGGGCACAGGCAGAGGAACGAGGGCTGGAAACTCTAGATAGCCCGCTGAAAGAGGCCTGCTCTACCCTCCTGTATGGGAAGGGAGGGAGCGGAGCAGTCACTGAGTGGGGCACCAGTGCCTGATGAGTGCCCCTCTCCCTCCCTGCGTTCCCCAGCTAATCCAAGCCTGCAAGGGTGAGGCCCTGCGGATCCGTGCCATCCTCCGCTCCCTTGTGCCCTTGGAGGACCTTGTGGGCATCATCAGCCTCCCACTGCAGATGCCCACCCTGGGCAAAGGTGCGGAGGGGATGGAACTTGGCAAAGGAGTGATGCTGGGGAGGGAGCTGCCAGGTCCGCAGGGCATCCCTGAACCCGCCCTCCCTGCCTGCAGACGGGGCTCTGGTGCAGCCAAAGATGTCAGCATCCTTCGTGCCGGACCACAAGGCGTCCATGGTGCTCTTCCTGGACCGTGTGTACGGCATTGAGAACCAGGACTTCTTGCTGCACGTGCTGGACGTGGGATTCCTGCCCGACATGAGGGCAGCCGCCTCACTGGACACGGTGAGCAGCCCCGCCCAGCCTGGCCACCCTCCACACCTCCACAGAGGGACAGGAGATGGGTCACGGTAGAGCAGCAGCAGCTGCTTTTGCTTTTCTTGGGATTGTGGACATACCATAATCCCCAATACCATCATAAAGATAGAAAATGAAAACCAAGAAACACTCTGAATTCCAATGAAGGGTGAGTAGGAATCTCCACGACCTCCAGTTATAAGAAATCATTGGCCGGGCCGGGCGCGGTGGCTCAAGCCTGTAATCCCAGCACTTTGGGAGGCCGAGACGGGCGGATCACAAGGTCAGGAGATCGAGACCATCCTGGCTAACCCGGTGAAACCCCGTCTCTATTAAAAAATACAAAAAACTAGCCGGGCGAGGTGGCGAGCGCCTATAGTCCCAGCTACTCGGGAGGCTGAGGCAGGAGAATGGCATGAACCCGAAAGGCGGAGCTTACAGTGAGCTGAGATCCAGCCACTGCACTCCAGTTTGGGCGACAGAGCGAGACTCCATCTCAAAAAAAAAAAAAAAAAATTTACATATTAGCCGGGTATGGTGGTGCACATCTGTAGTCTCTGCTACTAGAGAGGCTGAGGTGGGAGAATCACTTGAGGCACAGACTTTGAGGCTGCGGTGAACCGTGATTACACCGCTGCATTCTGCCTGGGCAACAGAGCCAGACCTTACCTCAAAAAAAAAAAAAAAAAGAAAAAGAAATTAGCCAGGCATGGAGGTGCATCCCTGTAGTCCTAGCTACTAGTGAGGCTGAGGATCACCTGAGCCCAGGAATTCGAGGCTGCAGGAAGCTATGATTGCACCACTGCACTCCAGCCTGGGCAACAGAGACCCCTGTCTCTAACAAATGAAAAAGAATGTATTACAGGAAGAAAGGTGAGACTTAGAGAGGAGATAAGTGTGCAGACCATCCATATTTACAGAAGAGCCAAATCTGTAATGGGGTTCATTAATCTCATCGACCAGTTGTGTGTGTTTGAAATTTTGCATAGGCCAAAGTAGTAAGTGGTGGGGTGGGGGCTGTGGGCGTAGGGGCATGGGCATAGGGTGGAAAGAGGGTGGTAGAGATTGAGAGAAGCAGGTTTTGGGGGAGTGATCAGAAGCTTGGATCCTTTGGCCAGAGTAGCTCAGCGCAGGTGCCAGAGCAGCCCCGGGGGTGTGCATCGGGCCTGATGTCCTCCCTCTGCACCCTAGGCCACTTTCAGCACCACCGAGATGGCGCTGGCGCTGAACCGCTACCTGTGCCTGGCTGTGCTGCCTCTCATCACCAAGTGTGCGCCGCTCTTTGCGGGCACGGAACACCGCGCCATCATGGTGGACTCCATGCTGCACACGGTGTACCGCCTGTCCCGGGGTCGTTCGCTCACCAAGGCGCAGCGCGACGTCATCGAGGACTGCCTCATGGCTCTCTGCAGGTGGGGCGGGGCGGGCCCCAGGGCGGGGCGGGGGCAGGGGCGGGGCCGCAGAGCAGGCCTAGAGGGGAGGTCCCATCACCCTGTGCACTGTCGCGCAGGTACATCCGCCCGTCGATGCTGCAGCACCTGCTGCGGCGTCTGGTGTTCGACGTGCCCATCTTAAATGAGTTCGCCAAGATGCCACTGAAGGTAAGGACAAGCGATCTTTAGCAGTTCGTTTCCAGGCCGCGCCCACACTGGTTTGCTCTTCCCTCCGACTGCGGGGCTCATTTGTGTCGGCACTGCCCAGCCCAGTTAACCTGCACTAGTTAGGACGGCGTCCCCATAGAAACCTCTTAGCGTCCTTATTTGCATACTAGGATTCCCAGAACATTCACTTTGCTTCATTGATGCCTCTAGCGTTCCCTAATTAGCGTTTAATTTGCTTAACAGTAAGCCAGCCCCCACTTCAATTAACATATATTTGCATGGAGCACACCACTTTCCCTAATTAGCATGTTTATTTGCATGCCTGGACCACCAGACTTCCACTATTCAAATGAGTGCATTTATTTGAATAAACATTACCACAGCTATTCTGAATATTTGCACACTGTCGCTCTTATTTTTTCATTTGCATGCTAATTTGCATAAAGAGATACCCCAACTCAGATAGCTTGACTATTTTGCATAATACGTCGAAATCAGCTCCTATTTCAAATTTGCATTTTAGTCAGGCGCGGTGGCTCACGCCTGTAATCCCAACACTTTAGGAGGCAGAGGTGGGCAGATTACTTGAGGTCAGGTGTTCGAGACCAGCCTGGCCAACATGACGAAACCCGGTCTCTACTAAAAATACAAAAATGAGCTGGGCGTGGTGGAGCACACCTGTAATCCCAGCTACTCTGGAGGCTGAGGCTGGAGAATTGCTTGAACCTGGGAGGCGGAGGTTGCAGTGAGCGGAGATTATGCCACTGCACTCCAGCCTGGGTGACAGAGTGAGACTCCACCTCATAAAAAAAAAAAAACAAAAAAAAACTTTGCATCTTGGATAGTGGAGGCCCTCTTCCCGATTACCATATATTTGCATGGGGTGCAGCCTTTGTTTCTACTTGATATGTTAATTTGCATAAGCACAGATTGCTGCATCCATATGCCCATTTACTCACTACGTACCCATGGATTAACATTAGCACGCTTATTTGTGTAAAGCAACACCAGACACAACCAGCTCTAGTTTAATGCCCATCTTTTTTTTTTTTTTTTTTTT
>NW_016808836.1:317385-337791 GCF_001698545.2 Rhinopithecus bieti
GAGATGGGAGTCTCGCTCTGTCGCCCAGGCTGGAGTGCAGTGGCCGGATTTTGGCTCACTGCAAGCTCCGCCTCCCGGGTTTACGCCATTCTCCCGCCTCAGCCTCCCGATTAGCTGGGACTACAGGCGCCCGCCACCTCGCCCGGCTAGTTTTTTTGTATTATTTTAGTAGAGATGAGGTTTCACCGTGTTAGCCAGGATGGTCTCGATCTCCTGACCTCGTGATCCGCCCATCTCGGCCTCCCAAAGTGCTGGGATTACAGGCTTGAGCCACCGCGCCCGGCCTTAATGCCCATCTTAACTCTAAGAATGCTAAATTTGCATACTAAGCTGTCTAAGACCACTCCTCAAAAAACATACCATTTTCCCCCTTATTAGCATATCATTTGCATAACCCACACCTCCTTCATAATTTAAAAGCACTGGCATGCTTGTGTCTCTCTGGGCCTTCGTCTGCCTGCCATCCGCTCATTCCCCTTTCATTTGTGTGTCCCCCTCTTGCTCCCACCCAGCTCCTCACCAACCACTATGAGCGTTGTTGGAAGTACTACTGCCTACCCACAGGCTGGGCCAACTTCGGGGTCACCTCGGAGGAGGAGCTGCACCTCACGCGGAAACTCTTCTGGGGCATCTTTGACTCTCTGGCCCATAAGGTCTGGGCAGCAGGGAGCCCCAAAATGGCCTATGTGGAGGGTTTGGGGCCCAAAATTGGGAGACCAGAGTGAAACCCCCCAATTTTGGGGGGTTCAAGGATGAGAGGGTTCTGCAGGTTTGGATCTAGGAGGATCTATGGGTTGAGGCTTCAGTGTGGAGGTTATGGAAAAGGGGGTGGGCCTCCAGTTTGGGAGCTTGGAAAGTGCAATATGGGGATGATTTGAGCATACAGTTGGGTCTGAGATTTGGGTTTCAAGGAGAGGGACCATAATTCAGGTTTGGGGGTTCAGGGAGGAGGGCTGATTATTGCAATGTGTGAGTTTGAGGTCCCGAGGCTCACTGAGGCTTATAGTGACTTCCTACCCCTGCTCCTCCCGGCCTTCCCAGAAATACGACCCGGAGCTTTACCGAATGGCCATGCCTTGTCTGTGTGCCATCGCTGGGGCTCTGCCCCCTGACTACGTGGACGCCTCATACTCATCTAAGGCGGAGAAAAAGGCCACAGTGGATGCTGAAGGCAACTTTGATCCTCGGCCTGTGGAAACCCTCAAGTGAGGCCTGGGGGCTGGGAGACAGAGAGGAAGATTTCAGGGGTGGCGGGAACCCCAGCCCCAACATCTGCTGACCCGATGCCCCCCCACAGTGTGATCATCCCGGAGAAGCTGGACTCCTTCATTAACAAGTTTGCGGAGTATACACATGAGAAGTGGGCCTTTGACAAGGTTGACCTCAGGGTCCTCCTATCCTAGAAACCCTCAAGACCCCAGCTTTCCCCCCGACCCGGTTCCTCCCTGAGGCCCCAGATCTCCCTGAGACCCCCCAGCCTTCCCTGAGACCCTTAGCTTTTTCTGGGATCCCCCAGGATTCTCTGTCCTCGGCTCCTCTAGGGTCTCCCCATGTGTCCCCAACTGCTGCCTCCCCCTCACCCTGCCTCCTCTCCATCTCTAGATCCAGAACAACTGGTCCTATGGAGAGAACATAGATGAGGAGTTGAAGACCCACCCCATGCTGAGGCCCTACAAGACCTTTTCAGAGAAGGTGACCAGGCCTTGAGGCCCAGCATTGGGGGTCAAAATGAAACCCCCAAATTTGAGGGTTCAGGGAGGAGTGAGGAAGGTTCACAGGTTTGCATCTAAGTGGATCTGTGGATTAGGTCTCCCCATTCATGGACTTTGCCTTCACTCAAACTTGGTAGAGTGGGAAGAGAGTCCGAGAGAATGGGTTTGATTCCTTGGCTGTAGTAAGACTTCTTGGAGCCAGGCGCGGTGGCTCACGCCTGTAATCCCAGCACTTTGGGAAGCTGAGGCGGGTGGATCACGAGGTCAGGAGATCGAGACCATCCTGGCTAACACAGTGAAACCCCGTCTCTACTAAAATACAAAAAATTAGCCGGGTGTGGTGGCGGGTGCCTGTAGTCCCAGCTACTCAGGAGGCTGAGGCAGGAGAATGGCATGAACCCCGGAGGAGGAGCTGGCAATGAGCCAAGATCGTGCCACTGCACTCTAGGCTGGGTGACAGAGGGAGACTCCGTCTCAAAAAACAAAAAAAAATTCTCAGAGATTCGTGTGTCTAATGGGATAAGGAGAGTGGGTTTGGGAGGCTCTGTTAACAGAGCAGGTAAGAGACTTGAGTTCGAATCTGGACTAGACCACTGCCTAGCCACGTGGTCAGGGTTTTCTCCTTTGGGGTCCTTCCTCCACCCCCCCTCACTCCATTCCAACTCCCCACCCTCCTGTCCATCCCAGGACAAAGAGATTTACCGCTGGCCCATCAAGGAGTCCCTGAAGGCCATGATTGCCTGGGAATGGACCATAGAGAAGGCCAGGGAGGGTGAGGAGGAGAAGACGGAAAAGAAAAAAACGCGGAAGATATCACAAAGTGCCCAGGTGAAGGCGGGGCCTGGGCGGAGGGCAGGGGCACGAGGCGGGGAGGGTCTAGAACAAGGGTCATGGCCAGGAGAGGGCGTGGCCAGACAGGGATGGGATGGAGAGGAGGGGGGCCCAGGGAGGTAGGTGGGGCCAGAGAGGGGTGCAGAAACCTGAGATCTGGGAAAGGAGAGGGCAGGGGTCTGAATAATTGCAAAGGGCAGAGGAGAGAAGGATGGGGTGGTTTAGAGACAGGGCCTTAAGGAGAGGACACGGGGTCTTGAGCCAGGGGAGGGCGGAGGGGGTAGAATGAACTAGTGGGGGCCTCGGAAGGGGCTGGCCTGGGCTTCGTGCTAGCCTGTCAGCCTACCTCCCATCTTCCCCTTGTCCTCTTAGACCTACGATCCTCGAGAAGGCTACAACCCCCAGCCCCCCGACCTTAGCGCAGTTACCCTGTCCCGGGAGCTGCAGGTGAGAGCCCTGATCCTTTTGGGGGGACATGGGGTGTCTTTGGGGGGGCTGGCATCCTCTGAATCTAGCCCTTGACTCTGCATCCACTCCCAGGCCATGGCAGAACAACTGGCGGAAAATTACCACAACACGTGGGGAAGGAAGAAGAAGCAGGAGCTGGAAGCCAAAGGTGAGGACGCCCATGCTGCCCCCAGGCGACCCCCGTGGCTTCACCATGTGGCTTTACTGATTGCCTTCATGCCCCTGAAACTCAGTTTCTCCATCTGCAGATGGGAATAATAACAGCGTTTACCACAGTGGGGTAATAAGATGAGCACCAGCAAGCAATGTTTCCGTTATTCGTATCTTCATCTTTATTACTATAATTACGCATGCCGGGCACTGCAGGAACCACTTCAGTGAGAGTGGCCCGGGTCTTCCCCAGAGCCCTGATTTCTGGTCTTTACCTCCCCAGGCGGTGGGACCCACCCCCTGCTGGTCCCCTACGATACGCTAACGGCCAAGGAGAAGGCACGAGATCGAGAGAAGGCCCAGGAGCTGCTGAAATTCCTGCAGATGAATGGCTACGCGGTTACAAGGCACGCGGGTTGGGACGCCCGCGGAAGAGCAGCAGGCGGAACCCACCCAGCAAAGGCTGGGAGAGGCGGGGCCAGAGAGGGGTGGAACCGAGAGGAGCGGGGCCTGGGGAGCAAAGACGGAACCAGAGGGGAGGAGCTAAGGGAGTGGGGCCTGGACACAGAGGCGGGGCCAGGTGGGGAGGAGTCCGAAATGAGTGGGGCAGGGCTTAAGGGGCAGAGGCGGAACCAGAGAGGAGAGGAGACAGAGAAGGGCGGGGCCCAGGGAGCAGAGGCGGGGCCAGAGAATGGAGGAGCCTGAGAGGGGCGGGGACCGGTGAGTGGAGGCGGAACCAAAGAGGAGAGAAGGCTGAGAAAGGCAGGGCCTGGGGAACAGAGGTGGGGCCAAAGGGGTGGAGGCTGAGGGGGCGGGGCCTGGGAGCAGAGGCGGGGCCAGAGAGGGGAGAAGGCTAAGTGGGGTGGGGCATGGGGGGCTCAGAGTGGAGCCCCAACCTGGGGTGAAACCAAAGCTGATAGAGACGCGGCCAGCAGGAGCAGAGGCGGACCTGAGAAGGGTGGGAAACTGTAGGGCCGTGTCTGGGCTGATCCCTCTCTCCGCATCTCCAGAGGCCTTAAGGACATGGAACTGGACTCGTCTTCCATTGAAAAGCGGTTTGCCTTTGGCTTCCTGCAGCAGCTGCTGCGCTGGATGGACATTTCTCAGGAGTTCATTGCCCACCTGGGTAGGGAGAAATCCCCCCTTATGCCTGCCCCACCTGCAGACACCAGTTCTGCAGACCAGACTCACCTAGGACACCCGTTCCTGCACTCAATCTGTCTTCCCCTTATCTGATGTTTATTGAGCTTCTACTATGGGCCAGACACTGTTCTAGATGCTGGGTTACAGCAGTGAAGATGACAAATGAACCCTGCTCCCCTGCAACTACTCCTGTGTTGGCTTCAGGCAATTAGCATCATAAATAACAAAATCATTTAGTGTTAGAAGGTGATCAGTGTCATGGGAAGAAGAAAACAATAGAGCCAGGTAGGGGGGATTGGGAGTGTGGAGCCAGTTGTAATTTTAAATAGGGTGTTCCTGAAAGACTTTGATGAGAAAGTGACATCTGAGGCAAGCCATGAAGGAGGTGAGGGAGGAGCTGTGTGGACCTCTGGGAGACATCGGTTCCTCACAGGCAAAGGAACAGTGAGTGCAAAGGCCCTGAGAGGTCCCTGGTGTGAGTGTCAGGATGCCCGGCAGCTGAAGCAGAGTCATCGAGGGGGACAGTGAGATAAATGGGGTCACAGAGGTGACTGGGGCAGATCATGTATGGCTATGCTAGCTGTGATGAGGACTTTGACCTTTACCTGGAGTGAGATGGAGTTGGGGGTTGAGGGCTGAACTGAGAAGGGACGTGATCCATAATTCTGGTGTTCACAGGGTCCCTCTGGCTTGACTGGGGTGGAGACAGGAGGCAAAAAGGGTGAGAACAGGGCAGATTTCTGGATCCATTTTGAAGGCTGAGGTTGTTGGGATGCTCCCAATGCCTCTTATAGGCCACTAAGAATTACAGCTAGGCCCTGCAATCCCCTCCGGTTTCCCTAGAGACACCACCCCCCAGCATTCCCCTTGAGAGCTGCCCTCAGGAACCCCCAAATTCCCTCCAGGTGAGTGGCGAGCAGGATTCGCTATCACGTCTCGCCTCAAAGCCTGCCTGCCTAGCTTCAGTGCTGCACATCCGCTTGATGATTCCCTTCCCTCTCTAGACCTCTGATTCCTCACCTGTGATATGAGCATATGTTCGCCATAACTAGCTATGGTTCTGTCACTTATTGACCTGGGGTCAGTTACTTCACCTCAGTTTCCTCATCTGAAAAATGGGGGCTGGGAACCAACTGCACAGACCTCCAAGTTGTAAGGAGACTGTGTGAGGATGACATGTCTCACAGTGCCAAGGCCATAGCAAGTATTTAATAATTGGAGCCAGTATTATTATTTTAATAGAATCAGTTACGACTATCACCATTATTATTGTTTGCAATTGATTTCCATTTTATTTTATTTTATTTTATTTATTTATTTATTTATTTTTTTTGAGACGGAGTCTCGCTCTGTCACCCAGGCTGGAGTGCAGTGGCCGGATCTCAGCTCACTACAAGCTCCGCCTCCCGGGTTCACACCATTCTCCTGCCTCAGCCTCCCGGGTAGCTGGGACTACAGGCGCCGCCACCTCGCCCGGCTAGTTTTTTGTAGTTTTTAGTAGAGACGGGGTTTCACCTGACCTCGTGATCCGCCCGTCTCGGCCTCCCAAAGTGCTGGGATTACAGGCTTGAGCCACCGCGCCTGGCGATTTCCATTTTAAAATTAGCTCTAATTTGTTTACATTGACTTCTTGTTTCATTTGGTTCATTCATTCATTTGTTGCAGATTAACTCAGTGCCATGTATTCAAGTTCAGAATGAAAAGTACTTGTGGTGGGTGAGGAAGGGCATGTTCCAGGACTTTAACCCATTTCAGTTTGTTTTCCCCACGTCAGCTTCAGAAAGGGTTTGATCAAGGAGTTGGGGGAAGGCACTTTGGGAGGCTGAGGCAGGTGGATCACCTGAGGTCAGAAGTTTGAGACCAGCCTGCACAATATGGTGAAACCTTGGCTGTACTAAAAATACAAAAATTAGTTGGGTGTGGTGGTGCACGCCTGTAATCCCAGCTACTTAGGAGGCTGAGTCAGGAGAATCGCTTGAACTCAGGAGGTGGAGAGTGCAGTGAGCCGAGATGGTGCCATTGCACTCCAGCCTGGGCAATAAGAGTGAAACTCCGTCTCAAAAAAAAAAAAAAAGGAGTTGGAGGAACCAGATGAAAGGTAGGAGAAAGGTTTATCTCAAAGCCAACACAAATGACTTCATACCAATAATTTATTCCCCATTATTTCCCAACTCTGCTCCTAGCATCCTACCCATCAGAACAGCCTGGGTTCTCCAGCCTTGAACCCACCGTGAACCCTGTTTGCTCTCTCTACAGAGGCTGTGGTCAGCAGCGGGCGAGTGGAAAAGTCCCCACATGAACAGGAGATTAAATTCTTTGCCAAGGTGAGAGGTGGGCTTAGAAGTTAGAGGGGGGCTGGGGACTCATGGGCTCTCCCCACCCCTCACCGGACCCTTTATCTCCTCCCCACCACCCTATCTCCAGATCCTGCTCCCTTTGATCAACCAGTACTTCACCAACCACTGCCTCTATTTCCTGTCCACTCCGGCTAAAGTGCTGGGCAGTGGTGGCCACGCCTCCAACAAGGAGAAGGAAATGATCACCAGGTGGGCCGCCTGTGACCCTGGACCCAGCCCCCTCGCCCCACAGTATTGCAATCCTTCGCCCGTGGAGGCTCTGTCCTGGGTGCTGGGTGTTGGGTACTGACCGTCTCCTGCAGAGGCAACTGAAGGGCTATGGTGACCAGCCATGCTAGTGTGCCCGGGACTGAAGGGGTTCCCAGGATGTGGGACTCTCAGACAACTTGGGACAAATCGATCACCCTGTCCAGGAAGGCCAACTCAAGGCCGGGCGTGGTGACTCACTCCTGTAATTCCAACACTTTGGGAAGCTGAGGTGGGAAGATCCCTTGAAGTCAGGAGTTTGAGGCCAGTCTGGGTAATACACCGAGACCCAATTTCTACAAAAAATAGAACAATTAGCCGGGCGTAGTGGCACATGCCTGTAGTCCCAGCTACTTGGGAGGCTGAGGTGGGAGGATCGCTTGAACTCAGGAGCTGGAGGCTGCCGGGAGCTGGGATCGTGCCACTGCACTCCAGCCTGGGTGACAGAGCAAGACCCTGTCTCAAAAAAAATAAACAAACAAAGAATAATAAGAAAGGCCAACTTGCCCCTCACCTCCCCAGCATCCCAGTTACTGCCTATGACTTTCCAGCTTGCCCATCTCTCTGCCCCTTCCTATCCCTCCTGTCTCCATCATTCGGCCCCCTCCTGGTTCCTCTCTCCTTGTCTTCTCTGTCCCTGTCTCCTCTAATTGGGTCACCCTTTCCTCGTCTTCTTGGCCGCCTCACTCGCTGTTTCTCCTGCCTTCTGTCCCTTTCTCTTTCTTCAGCCTCTTCTGCAAACTTGCTGCTCTTGTCCGCCACCGAGTCTCTCTCTTTGGTAAGTGGCTCCGCTCCCTTGGTCTTCCTCCCTAATCTCTCTCTTCCCCACCCTGAAGAAATAGCTCCCAGGTTCTGCCTTAATTTGAACAACCTTTGTTGTGTTCTTCCTCTGGACCTGGAGACATGGACCGGGTATCCCAGGGGCAGGGCAGTGACTGAGACACCCTGGGCCTGCCTCAGTGGAACTCCCAGGCCAGTGGGAGAGACAGACCCATCTCCAGACAAGCACAGCCCAGTGGGGTCAGGGTTGGGCAGGAAGAAGGCCAGAAAGTGGTCAGGCTGGGGAGGAGGGAAGTTTGGAGGCGCTGTAGGAGTCCAGGCAGGGTGGGGGTGCAGTAGCATTCCAATGTAGCCTGCGGGTAGCCTCAGGAAGAGAGGGGTTGGGGTGGATGTAGAGGGAGGCACTGTCCTCTGTCCTCTTAGCCATGCCATCTCCCCGGCCCATCTTCCTCTCCCAGGGACGGACGCCCCGGCTGTGGTTAACTGTCTTCACATCCTGGCCCGCTCCCTGGATGCCAGGTAGGGCCATGGGCAGTGGCACCCACTCCCACTGTCATCGGGCCCCCACTCCAACCCCTGGTCTCCTAGACTGTCCAATTCCAGAGCTGGTGTTCCCCTGCTGCCCTTCTAGGACAGTGATGAAGTCAGGCCCTGAGATCGTGAAGGCTGGCCTCCGCTCCTTCTTCGAGAGTGCCTCGGAGGACATCGAGAAGATGGTGGAGAACCTGCGACTGGGCAAGGTGTCACAGGCGCGCACCCAGGTGAAGGGCGTGGGCCAGAACCTCACCTACACCACCGTGGCGCTGCTGCCGGTCCTCACCACCCTCTTCCAGCACATCGCCCAGCACCAGTTCGGAGATGACGTCATCCGTAAGGGCTCCTGACCCAAGGGCAGGTTGTGGGGAGTCAGTGTGGCCAACACCATCCATCCTGGGTGCCTGTGAGAGTCCCTGGGTGTTTGAGTGTGTGGATTTCTTGCTGTAAGCAAAGCATGCATCAGTACCTTGGCAGGTGGCAAATGAGTTAAAGAGGATGCGAGCTCAGCATCTCTAACAAAAGACCCTAAATGGACTGGCACAGCGACTAATGCCTGTAATCCCAGCAGTTTGGGAGGCTGAGGCAGGAGGACCGCTTGAGCTCAGGAGTTCAAGACCAGCCTGGGCAACATAGCGAGACCCTGTCTCTACCAAAAAAACAATTTTAAAGATTAGCCAGGCATGGAGGCACACGCCTATAATCCCAACTACTGGGGAGGCTGACGGGGGAGGATCACTTGAGTCTAAGAGTTGGAGGCTACAGTGAGCTATGATCATACCACTGCACTCTAGCCTGGATAACAGCAAAATTCTGTCTCCAAAATAAATAAAGAATAAAATAGGGTCCTTGATGGTAAAAAAGAGAATCTATTGATAAAGGTTAAGAAAAGTAGCACTTGGCCAGGCACGGTGGCTGACGCCTGTAATCCCAGCACTTTGGGAGGCCAAGGCAGACAGATCACCTGAGCTCAAGAGTTCAAGACCAGCCTGGCCAACATGACGAAACCCTGTCTCTACTAAAATACAAAAACTAGCTGGGCATGGTGGTGGTTGCCTATAATCCCAGCTACTTGGGAGGCTGAGGCAGGAGAATCACTTGAACCCAGGAGGCGGAGGTTGCAGTGAGCCGAGATTGTGCCGTTGCGCTCCAGCCTGGGCAACAGAATGAGACTCCATCTCAAAAAAGAAAAGAAAAGAAAAGTAGCACTTGGTAGCCAGGCTCAGTGACTCATGCCTGTAATTCCAGCACTTTGGGAGACCAAGGTAGGAACATCGCTTGAGCCCAGGATTTCAAGACCAACCTGGGCAACACAGCAAAACCCCATCTTAAAAAAAGAAGAATAGAAAAGTAGCACCTGGATAGGGTTCTTCTCCCATCCAACTTTTTATTTTGAAATTTTCAAAACATACAGGAAGGTGGAAAGAAGAAAATTGTTGGCTGGGCACAGTGGCTCACACCTGTAGTCCCAGCTACTTGGGAGGCTGAGGCACAAGAACTGCTTGAACCCGGGAGGTAGAGGTTGCAGTGAGCTGAGATCGTGCCACTGCAGTCCAGCTTGGGTGATGGAACAAGACTCCATCTAAAAAAAAAAAAAAAAAAAAAAAGAAGAAGAAAAGCCCCGTGTGCTTACCCTTCACTGTGTGAGTGAAAATATTTAGGTTTTTTGTTGAACTTTTGGGTGTAAGTTGCACACACCAGCGGGTGTAAGTTGCACACACCAGGATAACCTCATGCCTTAATGTTCATCAGCTGGCTTTCCTAGAATAAGAACCTTCTCTTGTGTAACCACGATATCATTATCACACCTAACCTAACCATATTTAAATTTCCCTCGTTACCCACAAAATGTCTTTGATTTTTAAAAAATAATTCAGAATCCAGCCGGGCGCAGTGACTCACACCTGTAATCTGAGCACTTTGGGAGGCTGGGGCGGGCAAATCACTTAAGACCAGGAGTTTGAGACCAGCCTGGGCAACATACTGAGACCCCATCTCTAAAACTATATATATATATATATTTTTTTTACTTTTATTTTTATTTTTTTTGAGACAGAGTCTCGCTCTGTCACCCAGGCTGGAGTGCAGTGGCACAATCTTGGCTCACTGCAACCTCGGCCTCCCAGGTTCAACCAATTCTCCTGCCTCAGCCTCCCCAGTAGTTGGGATTACAGGCATTCACCACCACACTCAGATAATTTTTGTATTTTTAGTAGAGATGGGGTTTCACCATGTTGTCCAGGCTGGTCTCGAACTCCTGACCTCAGGTGATCTGCCCACCTCAGCCTCCAAAGTGCTGGAATTACAGGCGTGNTGGAGTGCAGTGGCACAATCTTGGCTCACTGCAACCTCGGCCTCCCAGGTTCAACCAATTCTCCTGCCTCAGCCTCCCCAGTAGTTGGGATTACAGGCATTCACCACCACACTCAGATAATTTTGTATTTTAGTAGAGATGGGGTTTCACCATGTTGTCCAGGCTGGTCTCGAACTCCTGACCTCAGGTGATCTGCCCACCTCAGCCTCCAAAGTGCTGGAATTACAGGCGTGAGCCACCGCGCCAACCCTAAAAATATATACATTTTAAATAAAATGAAAAACATAGCCTAAAATTGCAGCAACATTGCAGGTCTGTTTGCTTTTTTCTGGAGGAAGTATCCCTCACTTTTATTATAGCGGGCCATGACTCCTCTCCACGGAAGAAACAACATCTAGCCTTTACTGAGTGCCTAATGTGTGCCCCGTTCTAGTGACTTTCCAAGTAGTAACTCATTTGATCCTCACAACCAACCCCGTGAGGAAGGTACTATAACTATCTCCATGTTATAGGTAGGGAAATTGAGGCTGAGAGAGAGTTTGGTAACTTGCTCACGTCACAAGACTACATGGCAGTCTGGCTGTGAAGCTACTTGCTCTTCCTCACTGCATGGGCCTATTTGGAGACAGGGGAGGTGGGGTGGGGAGGGCTTGTCTTGTGAGCGCATCCCACAGCCTCGCCCCTGTCTCCCCCAGTGGACGACGTCCAGGTCTCTTGCTACCGAACGCTGTGCAGTATCTACTCCCTGGGAACCACCAAGAACATTTACGTGGAAAAGTAAGGAGAGAGATCCATCGTTTGGGGCTGGGTGGGGTTGGAGGGGAAGGGAGAGAGCAGGAGAAGACAACGGGGTAGGTGAAAAGCACGGTAGATGTTAGGAATCTTCCCGCACACGGCTGCAGCCGCAGTTCCCCATGGCGGCCGCGTGAGGGCGCTCAAGGACAGGTCAGGCACGGAGGTAGCGCTGCCAGGTCTGGGGCCGGGAAGCAGGCGCTTGCGGGCCTTGCTGGGGAAGAAGGGGAGGCGCAGACCATAGGGGCTGTGCACAGGTGCCGTGCAACACTGGGGTCCCTGGGGAGGGCCCCTGGCAGTGTCCACGTGACCGCTCCTGAGCTGATTACTGATACAGCAAGAGTGGGGCTGCCACTGTTTCCACCAGCTCTTAAGTTATGCATACTTTAAGTGACACCGGCGGTGTGCGGTGGCTCACACCTGTGAGCACTTTGGGAGGCCGAGGAGGGAGGATCACTGGAGCTGAGGAGTTTGAGACCAACCTGGGCAACATAGTGAGACTCCATCTCTACCAAAAAAAATTGTTTTAATTAGCCTGGTGTGGTTGTGGTGTGGTGGCGCTGGTGCCTGTAAATCCAGCTACTCCTAAGGCTGAGATGGGAGGATCAGTTGAGTTCAGGAGTTCAAGAACAGCCTGGGCAGCATAGTGAGACTGCATC
Source organism: Rhinopithecus bieti (assembly GCF_001698545.2). Taxonomy (NCBI): domain Eukaryota; kingdom Metazoa; phylum Chordata; class Mammalia; order Primates; family Cercopithecidae; genus Rhinopithecus; species Rhinopithecus bieti. The sequence continues at coordinate 329,372 of NW_016808836.1, forward strand.
TCTACAAAAACAACTTTTTTTTTTTTTTAACTAGCTAGACATGGTATGGTGTGTGCCTGTAATCCCAGCGACTCAGGAGGTTGAGGTGGGAGGATCGCTTGAGCCCAGGAATTCGAGGTCGCAGTGAGCCGAGATCAGGCCACTGCACTGCAGCCTGAGTGACAGAGCGAGACCCTGTTTTAAAAAAACAAAACAAGTGGCACACACGGATGAATGGCAGCTCTGTCCCAAAGGGTTCTGGGAGGAGCTGTTTCTATGGAGATGGGGCTGGGACCCAGGACCCGAAAGAGGGGGACACGTGGCAGCTAAACACAGCCCCCTCTTCCAGGCTTCGGCCAGCCCTCGGGGAGTGCCTGGCCCGTCTGGCAGCAGCCATGCCGGTGGCGTTCCTAGAGCCGCAGCTGAATGAGTACAACGCCTGCTCTGTGTACACCACCAAGTCTCCCCGAGAGCGGGCCAGTAAGCTGTGTGGGGCTGAAGCAGTGCCGGGGGTCTGGGTCTCCCCAGCACAGGGCCTTGGGGAGAGCCTAATTTGGGGGTAGTGTGGCTGGGTTGGGCTGTGAGCGGCTGAGGATTCCCCAGGTTGGTAGTGCCACACATTCAGGAACCCCAGAGTTTATGGTTTGGGGGCATTTCAAGGCCATTACGTGGGGAGCACTGGGAGATTAATTTAACTTTTAAAACAAGAATCCATTGATAAAGTTTAAGAAAAATAGCACTTGGTGGCCAGGCGCAGTGGGTCACGCCTGTAATCCCAGCACTTTGGAAGGCCAAGGTAGGAGGATTGCTTGAGTCCAGGAGTTCAAGACCAACCTGGGCAACATAGCAAAACCCCATCCATGGAATTTGGAGCTGTGGAATTTATTTTAGTGATGGTGACATTTGAGGGCATCTTCAAGCTTGGAGACGTAGGGTGAGGGGTATTTGAGCGTGAGAAGATTGAAGGAAGGCATGGGTTCATTCCTTCATTCAGCAAATATGTATTGAGCAGTTACTATGCATGAGGCACTGTCCTAGTCAGCTGAGGTTCAGCAGTGAACAGATAAAATAGACAAAAGTCCCCTGAGTTCTGGGTCCAGAGGCTAGAATGAGGCATGGACCTGGGGGGAATATACGCTCCAGGGCAGGAAGCTTGTCTTCCTGGTCAGCTGTGCTCCCAGAATGGCACCTGGCCCAGAGTCAGCGAGTGAGCAAATGACAGGTTGTCTGTTTCAAGGGAGTGAACCGGGTGTGGGATTCAGAGACGACACCGGGGGATGGGGTGGGGTTGGAAAAGGTCTCTTTTGGAGTATGCCACACTGTAGGGATGAGGGGAATGGGCTTGAGATGTGGGAGATTTTAGGAGGGAAGATTTCTAGGGGTGAGATGTTAGGCAGCAGACAGGCTCGGGAGTATGAAGTGTTTGCAGGGCCACTGAGTTTCAGTGTGAGGGCTGGGAGAGGTAGTTGGGCTGGAGGGTGAGATGGGAGGAATAGGGTTTGGGAGACTGGTTTAGGGGGGTGGCAATTCAATGGTGTCTGATGTATTGTGGGGGTGTATTTCAATGAGATAGTTGGGTTGGAGAGTGAGATGAGAGGAATAGGGTTTGGGAGCCTGGTTTAGTGGGGTGGCAATTCAGTGGTGTATGAGGTATTGTGTGGAAGGCCAGAGCACTGAGGTCTGGGGGTGATCGGTTGACATTCCCTGCCCCCCTCCCTGTACCCCAGTCCTGGGGCTCCCCAACAGTGTGGAGGAGATGTGTCCTGACATCCCGGTGCTGGAGCGGCTCATGGCAGACATCGGGGGGCTGGCCGAGTCAGGGGCCCGCTACACAGAGATGCCGCACGTCATTGAGATCACGCTGCCCATGCTATGCAGCTACCTGCCCCGATGGTGGGAGCGCGGGCCTGAGGCACCCCCTCCTGCCCTGCCCGCCGGCGCCCCCCCACCCTGCACAGCTGTCACCTCTGACCACCTCAACTCCCTGCTGGGGAATATCCTGAGAATCATCGTCAACAACCTGGGCATTGACGAGGCCTCCTGGATGAAGCGGCTGGCTGGTGGGTCGGGGGCACTGGGCCTGTGAGGGGTGGGTCAGCGGCCTGGGCTCCCTTGGCCAGATGGTCTGAAAGGGAGACCCATGGTCCCCTGGGAGTTGGGAGGAGTCAGAGTGTAGGTTTTTTCAGCCTCAAAAGGCCAGGGGTCAACTGGGCATGGTGGCTCACAACTGTTACTCCAACACTTTGGGAGGCCAAGGTGGGAGGATCAGTTGAGGCCAGCCATTTGAGACCAGCCTAGGTAACATAGCACGACCCCATTTCTTTAAAAAAAATAAATAAATAACTTTTTTTAATTAGCCAGGTGTGGTGGCACACACCTATGGTCCCAGCTATTTGGGAGGCTGAGGCAGGAGGATCTCTTGAGCCCAGGAGTTGGAGGCTGCAGTCAGCTGTGATATACTCTCTCAAAACAAACAAACGAAAGGAAAGGAAAGGAAAGGGAAGGAAGGAAGGAAGGAAGGAAGGAAGGAAGGAAGGAAGGAAGACAGAAAAGAAAAGAAAAGAAAAAAAGAAAAGAGAGAAAAGGAAGGAAGGAAGGAGAAAAAGAAAGAAAGAAAAAAGGGAAGGAAGGAAGAGAGAGAGAAAGAAAAAGAAAAAAGAGAGAGAGAGAAAGAGAGAAAAAGAAAAGAAAAGAAAAGAAAAAAGATCCTCAAAGCGTTAGGTTTCCTGATTCAGAAGTTTCAGGTAAGGGCCGGGCACGATGGCTCATGCCTGTAATCCCAGCACTTTGAGAGGCCGAGGTGGATGGATCACTTGAGACCAGGAGTTCAAGACCAGCCTGGGCAACGTGGTGAAACCTTGTCTCTATTATTAAAAAAAAAAAAAAAAGGTTTTGTGTAGGAAACAGGTTGTAGATCAGGGTCAAGCTAGAAATCACGAGCTGGGATCAGAGGCCAGGGTCAGGGGCCAGAGGCTGGGGTAAGAAGCCCATTCATGTCCTTGGGGTCACATAGTGACCAGAAATCACATAGTGAGGTAAGAGTCTGGGTATGGGCCAGGTCAGAGGTTAAAGATTGGGGTCAGGGGTCATGCTAGTTAAGGATGAGGTAACAGGCCAGGCACAGTGGCTCATGCCTGTAATCCCAGAACTTTGGGAGGCTGAGGCGGGTGGATCTCCTAAGGTCAGGAGTTCGAGACCAGCCTGGCCAAAATGGTGAAACCCAGTCTCTACCAAAAATACAAAAGTTAGCTGGGTGTGGTGGCAGACGCCTGTAATCCCAGCTACTCGGGGGGCTAAGGCAGGAGAATCGCTTGAACTCGGGAGGTAGAGGTTGTGGTGAGCCGAGTTTGCACCATTGCACTCCAGCCTGGGCCACAAGAGTGAAACTCTGTCTCAAAAAAAAAAAAAAAAAGTGAAGTAACAGGTGAGGCTTCAGTTGTTGGAGGTCAGAAGTCAGGGATTTGTGCCAGGCTGGGGTCACAGGATAGGGACTGGGTCATAGGTTCAGGTCAGGAGCTGTGGCTGGGATCAGTGTTCAGGGACGATGTCCGAGGTTAGGGTCAGGCTGGGGTCGTATGGCAGCTGCTAGGTCGGAGGTACTGTTAGGGAGTTGGGCTGGGAACGGAGGTCGGGGCCTGTATCAGAGGCCGGAGGTGGCATCGGAGCCCACCGCGCCCCTGCAGTGTTCGCACAGCCCATCGTGAGCCGCGCGCGGCCGGAGCTCCTGCAGTCCCACTTCATCCCCACCATCGGGCGGCTGCGCAAGAGGGCAGGGAAGGTGGTGTCCGAGGAGGAGCAGCTGCGGCTGGAGGCCAAGGCCGAGGCCCAGGAGGGCGAGCTGCTGGTGCGAGATGAGTTCTCTGTGCTCTGCCGGGACCTGTACGCCCTGTATCCGCTGCTCATCCGCTATGTGGACAACAACAGGTCAGCGGCGCCCCGCCCTCCCCACACCCTACGCCCCGACCTACCGCATCCTCCAGCCCCAACTGATCTCTGCCTCCTGACTGGCTGGAAACTTCTTCCAATGCTCTGGCTCCACCAACCTTCTGACTCTTCCTCCTGGTTTCTTCTAGCTTTGAGAACATTGGCCCAACATCACCCAGCCCACTTGTTTGTTTCTTTTTGGTTTTGGTTTTGGGGTTTTTTTTTTGTTTGCTTGTTTGTTTTGAGACAGAGCCTGGCTTCGTTGCCCAGGCTGGAGTGCAGTGGTGCAATCCCGGCTCACTGCAACCTCCACCTCCCGGGTTCAAGCAATTCTCCTGCCTCAGTCTCCCCAGTAGCTAGGATTATAGGCGCATGCCACCACGCCCGGCTAAGTTTTGTATTTTTAGTAGAGACAGATTTTCACCATGTTGGCCAGGTTGGTCTTGAACTCTTGACCTCATGATCTGTCTGCCTAAGCCTCCCAAAGTGCTGGGATTACAGCCATGAGCCAATACACCTGGCCAATGTGATTTTTTTTTTTTTAATCATTCTCCTAATGCTGGACACTTAGATTGTGTCGATTTCTTTGTCACTATGCACAACACTATAAGTAACAGTTTGCTTTTTTATTTATTTATTTTTATTTATTTATTTATTTATTTTTGAGACGGAGTCTCACTCTGTTGCCCAGGCTGGAGTGCAGTGGCCGGATCTCAGCTCACTGCAAGCTCCGCCTCCCGGGTTGACGCCATTCTCCTGCCTCAGCCTCCCGAGTAGCTGGGACTACAGGCTCCCGCCACATCGCCCGGCTAGATTTTTGTATTTTTTTTTTAGTAGAGACGGGGTTTCACCATGTTAGCCAGGATGGTCTCGATCTCCTGACCTCGTGATCCGCCCGTCTCGGCCTCCCAAAGTGCTGGGATTACAGGCTTGAGCCACCGCGCCCGGCCCAATTGCTTTTTATTATTATTGTTATTATTGAGACGGGATCTCGCTCTGTTGCCCAGGCTGGAGTGGTGTGGCATGATCATGGCTTACTGCAACCTTGATTCCTGGGCTCAAGTGATCCTCTGCTTCTGCCCCTGCGTAGCTGGGATTATAGGCTCACCAACATGCTCGGCTAATTTTTGTATTTTTATGGGGTCTCACTATGTTGCCCAGGTTGGTCTCAAATTCCTGGGGTCAAGCGATCCACCCACATCAGCCTCCCAAAGTGTTGGGATTACAGAAGTGAGCCACCACGCCTGGCTGCGATTTTTTTTTTTTTTTAAACATAACAATACACCATGAAAGACATACAGGCCAGGTGTGGTGGCTTATGCCTGTAATCGCCTTGGGAGGCCGAGGCGGGTGGATCACCTGAGGTCAGGCGTTTGAGACCAGCCTGACTAACATGGCAAAACCCTGTCTCTATTATGAATACAAAAATTAGCCAGGCGTAGTGACGCAGGCTTGTAATCCCAGCTACTCCAGAGGCTGAGGCAGAAGAAATGCCTGAGCCTGGGAGGCGTAGGTTGCACTGAGCTGAGATCGTGTCAGTGCACTCCAGCCTGGGAACAGAGCGAGGCTCCATCTCAAAAAAAAAAAAAAGAAAGACATATAGATTCACCCCTTTTGTCTTGGTGGTCATGTGACATTCTCTGCTGTTGGATATAGTTCCATTTTTAACTCAGTAAATATGAACAAATTGTGGTTTCTTCATACAACGGAAGACTCCATGGCAGTGGGAGTGAACAAGTTGTTTCTATACACAATGTGATTGGCTTTCACAAATGTTAGGTGGCATGAAAGAAACCAGAAAACCAAGAAATAAACTACAAATTATACCATCTCTTTAATGTTCACGAGCAGATAAAAATAAGTTTGGGGCTGGGGGCAGTGGCTCACAACTGTAATCCCAGCACTTTGGGAGACTGAGGCAGGAGGATCACTTGAGTTCAGGAGTTTGAGACCAGCCTAGACAACATGGCTAGACCCTGTCTCTACAAAAAAAGAAAACATACAAAAATTAGTCAGGCATGGTGCCACACACCTGTAGTCCTGGCCTCAGGCTGGGACTGGGAGGCTGAGGTGGGAGGATGGTTTGAGCCCAGGAGGTCAAAGCTGCAGTGAACTGTGATCACACCGCTGCGCTCCAGCCTGGGCAACAGAGACAGATCCTGTCTCAATAAGGGTTTTTTTCTTTAATACAAGTAAATAAAATAAAATATGTGAACCTACTTAGATTCTGACCCTGTCCCTCAAAAAAAGAAATTTTATGGCTGGGTGCGGTGGCTCATGCCTGTAATCCCAACACTTTGGGAGGCCAAAGCAGGTGGATCACCTGAGCTCAGGAGTTTGAGACCAGCCTGGGCAACATGGCAAAACCGTCTCTACTAAAAATACAAAAATTAGCCGGGAGTGGTGGCGCGTACCTGTAGTCCCAGCTAAGTGCTCCTGAGTGGGAGGCTGAGGCAGGAGAATGGCTTGAATCTGGGAAGCGGAGGTTGCGGTGAGCCAAGATCACACACTGTACTCCAGCCTGGGCGACAGAGCGAGACTCTGTCTCAAAAAAGAAAGAAAAAAATTTTTTAAAAAAGTTTTTAGCCTAGAAGTTAGAATAAGGGTCATTTTTCAGGAGGAGGAAGGGGGAGTGGCTGGGAGGGGCCATGATGGTACTTCCAGGGACCAGAAATGTCCTATTTCTTGACTTTGGTGGTGGCTACACAAGTGTGTTCACTTTGTGATAATTAATCAAGATGACACTTCTTAATATGTAGGTTATATAATACATATGTATGTATCGTGTGTGTATTGCATGTATACATATTATATTTATGTATTTCAATGAAAAGTTTAGACAAACAGAAAGTTTTTTAAAAAGGAATAGTCAGGCCAGGCAAGGTGGCCCACACTTGTAATCCCAGCACTTTGAGAGTCCAGGAAAAGAGGATCTCTTGAGCCCAGGAGTTTAAGACCAGCCTGGGCAACCTAGGGAGACCTTCTTGCTACAAAAAATAAAATAAAAAATTAGCCAGGCATGGGCATGATGACGTGCACCTGTAGTTTCAGCTACTCAAGGAGGCTGAAATGGGAGGATCGCTTAAGCCTGGGAGGTCGAGGTTGCAGTGAGCGGAGATGGCATCACTGTACTCCAGCCTGACAGATCGAGACCCTGTCTCAGAGAGAGAAAGAGAGAATGGATCATTAAAAATTTTTAAATGTTCGGCTGGGCACGGTGGCTCACGCCTGTAATCCCAGTACTTTGGGAGACCGAGTTGGCGGGGGGGGAGGGTGGATCACCTAAGGTCAGGAGTTCGAGACCAGCCTGGCCAACATGGTGAAACCCTGTCTCTACTAAAAATACAAAAATTAGCCGGGCATGGTGTTGGGCACCTGTAGTCCCACTTACTCAGGAGGCTGAGAGAGAGAAAAAAGAATTAAACGTTCACCTGAATGGCCAGAAGACCCTAGAAACCCCATCCCTCTGACTGGATGTCTCCTGGTCCCCATCTCCTCCTCCAAGATCTCTCTCTGGGCAGCCCCCTTCCCTGGGATCTCCACCCCCTCCCTCACCTCCCCTCTGCTGACCTCAGGGCGCAGTGGCTGACGGAGCCAAATCCCAGCGCAGAGGAGCTGTTCAGGATGGTGGGCGAGATCTTCATCTACTGGTCCAAGTCCCACGTGAGTGCCCACCCCAACCGCCCTCCCCACAACCAGAGGACCCATAGGCACCTACCTTCACCTCTCCGGTCTCCAACACTGCTTCCCCCACCAGAACTTCAAGCGCGAGGAGCAGAACTTTGTGGTCCAGAACGAGATCAACAACATGTCCTTCCTGACTGCGGACAACAAGAGCAAAATGGCTAAGGTAGGGGCTTGGTTCTGGGAGCAGCACTTGGCAGAGAGGGCAGGAGCACCCTCTACGGTTTCCTACCTGGCCTGTCCTCACCCAGCCAGCCTGTCCTGGGCTCATTCCCTGCAGCCCTCAGAGCAGCCCCTGTTACCTTCTCTCCCTTGTTCCCCAGCTCCTTCCTCCTCCTGTATCTTCTCCCTCCTCCCATCTCCCTCCTGTCCATTTTCGTCTTCTCCAAGCCTCTCTCTCCTCCCATCACCCTCCTCCTCCTCCTCCCCATTTTCCCCCTCTTCCATTTCTTTCTTCCTCTCCCCATTACCCCATCTCCTGCTTTCCTCCCTATCCTTCTCAGAACTGCCCTCCTCAGATCCCAAAAATGACCCCTACCCCAAGCTAAGGCCTGGAAATGCCCAGCTAGAGAATACATGGCAGGTGGGGCAGAGGAGGCGGGGTGCTGGCAAGTTGGAGTTGGGCCTGGGCTTCTCTGCGGGGCTGGGGTAACCCTTCTTGTCTCTGTCTGCGGTCCGGTGAAGCAGGCGGGAGATACACAGGTCAGCCCCACATCTGGGACCTCCGCATGTCTCTTGGCTAATGCCCTCTTCCCCCAGCCTCTGCACTCCCCCCCACCCCCGAGAAAACCCCTGCTTCTGTTCCCCACCCCTGTCCTCCATTCCCAGCCCCC
>NW_016808836.1:338022-343181 GCF_001698545.2 Rhinopithecus bieti
CCCAGCCCCCACCCATCCTCCTTCTGTTCCCTTCCCTCCCCACCACCCCATCCATTCCCATCCCAACCCTCAGCTTTTGGCAATTTGACTTCTCTTCTTTTCTCTTTTCTTTTTTTTTTTTTTTTTTTTTTTTTTTTTTGGATTTTTGTTCTGGAAAAAAAAAAAAAGAAAAAAAGAGCAACTCTCAGCTTTTACCAAAGCATCTTGGGCTGAGGTCGAGGGTAATGGGGGTGGGAGAGGCACGTGGCGCATGGTTGGGGAGGGGGCAGCACCCTCACCGTGCGGTGGTTTAAGGCTTGGGCTCTGGACTATATGGACTGGGGTTAGAATCCTGTCTTGATAGTCAGCTCTGTGACCTTGGCCAAGGGTCATCCTTTTGAGCCTCTGAGGGCATCCAGCCAGTGGCCCCCACCCCAGGGCTCTGCGAGGACTCAGGGAGAAGCTGCATGTGTAGCCTGCAGCAGTGCCTGGCACAGGGGTCATGCTCAAAGTTGCCAGCCAGCGTGGATGTGGCTCTGCCCAAAGCTTGTCATCAGGGCTTCTCATTGGCATGACTGAGGTGGCCCTGCCCCTGGGTCTGCACCCAAGGCTCCAGAACACGGCTGTGGGACTCTGTGCCCCGTGTCTCTGCTTCCAGGTCTTTCTGGATGTGTCTTGCATCTTTGGTCTTCCTGTCTCCTTGTCTTTTTCAGTCTCTCAGTGTCTTTTTCTTGCAACTTCTCTTGTCTCTTGAACTCTTTGTGGGCCTGCATCCTTGTTTCATTCTTGAGAACTTGGTCTTGGGATGTGAAGTGTGGGGCTGTGCATGCTGTGGACGGGGTGTGGTACTGGGGTTCCTAGGGGATTCTGGAAGGTGACTGCTAGAAGTTGAGATAGGCCCAGAATTGGGGAAAATCTGGATGGGCCTGGGTTAGAAATTGGAGCCAGGCAGGCACGGTGGTGTGTGCCCATAGTCCCAGTTATTTGGGAGGCTGAGGCAGGAGGATCACTTGAACCCAGGAATTCAAGTCCAGCCTGGGCAACATGGCAAGACACCATCTCTAAACATACATTTGTTTAAAAAACAAGCAACTGGGAATTTGGGTTGTGGGCTTGGGTCTGGAGGGTCTCTGGTCACGGCTGCAGGCCTGAAGTGTAGGGTCAGCAAGGCTGGGGTGGAATTGAGGTGTCCTCAGCCACTTGGGAGGGAGCGCCTGCTGTCCAGACTGGAGCCTGGGGTGTGGATGATGGCCACAGGTTGGGGCGGGATTGGGATTGGGGCTTGGGCTGGTGCTGAGCCCTGTGTCCCCACAGTCCGGTGGCTCGGACCAGGAACGCACCAAGAAGAAGCGCCGCGGGGACCGGTACTCTGTGCAGACGTCGCTGATCGTGGCCACGCTGAAGAAGATGCTGCCCATCGGCCTGAACATGTGCGCGCCCACTGACCAGGACCTCATCACGCTGGCCAAGACCCGCTATGCCCTGGTGCCTGCCCAGCCCCGTCCTTGGAACCTTCCAGGATGCCGCCCGGCACCCACTGAGCCCCTGGGACCCTAGGGAACAACCAGGATCCCACTGAGCCCCCCGGGTCCCTGGGAGCCTTCTCTTCAGACCCTACTGAGTTCTTTTCCAGGACCCTGAGGACTCACTGGGCCCTCTGGGATGCCCTGAGGACCCCACTCAAGATATTGCCAGGGCACCACAGACCTAAGGGCCCTCACTGAAACCCCACTGAAACCTAGAAAAGCTCTAGGACCCCTGGGACACCCATGAGGACTGCAGGACCCCACTGCCTCCACCACTGGACCATGCCACACCTGCTGAGACCCTGAGAGTCCTCCCAACAAGATGAGCCCCCTGAGACTCCTCTGAACCCTCCACCAAGGCCCCTTCAAGCCCCTTGGGACCTATTGAGCCCCTCATGACCCCTCCTTCCCTCCCCGCCAAGACTGAACGTCCGGGTTCTTCCTGAGCCCTCGGCTCACCATCCCTTTCCTTCAGGACCCGGCTGACGCCTCCCCCTGGGCCCTGTTGATGCCCAATTAAGCCCTCAAGTACTCTCAGTGGCTCAGGGAGCCCCTGTGACCCTGAGTAACTCCCCAGGATCCATGAGCCCCATCCCCAGGACTGCACCCAAACTTCTGAGGTCTCAGGTGTCCTGGAGACCAAAGGACCTGGGCCCTAGAACCTCTTAAGCTCGCTGGGATGTTGAGGCGGCCTCCTGGGACCCCACTTACCCCTTGTATGGGACAACAAGGACAATCTCCCTCCTCTCCGATCCTTTCCAGCTTCGGGGGCCCTAAAGAACCCTCCCAGGATTCTGCCCCCAGACCCCTATAGCCCTACCCCCAGGACCACACCAGCACCCTGACAACCTACTCACCCCCAGCCCCTAAAGACCACCCAGTTGCTGCCCTGCTACCATCAGGACATCACTTCCCTCAGGACCTCAAGCAGCTCCCAGGACTGCTGAGTCCTGCCAGGACCCCAGAGAGCCCTCCAGGGTCCCATGGACCCCTCACCTTGGTCCTTGGGGGCTCCCCGTCCTGGAACCCCAGTGAACCCCCACCCTGCTGATGCCCCCTTGGGCCCCTGTGTAACCAATGACTCAGTTACCTATCTGATCACCCATGACCTCTGCTGACCCCTTCTGATCTTCAAAGACTCCCTGCCCCACTCTGACCCCCAACCATCCCTCTTTGGCCATATTTGACCTTTGATGAAATTCTCTTGTCACCCTCTGCCTCTTTCCAAACCCCCACGAGGCCCCTTGAATCCTTACTGTATCTTCAAGGTGACTCTGACCCTCTGGCCCCTCTAGGACCCCTTCCGACCCCTGTCTACCTCTGCATCCTTTTGTTTCAGACCCCCCGCCCCAAGAAAAACCCCTTCAGTTCCTGGGGTACTGGGCCTGGAAGGAAAGGGCTGTGGATCAGGAAGGAGGCTGGGACCTCCAGAGTGACCCAGCCTGGCCCTGTCTCCCCAGAAAGACACAGATGAGGAGGTCCGGGAATTTCTGAACAACAACCTTCACCTTCAGGGAAAGGTATGCCTCCTTTCTCTGCAAGCAAAAGAAGCAAGTCAGAATAATAACCACAATATTAGCAAAGGTTTGAGCATTTACCAAAGACCAGGCATCGAAGAAAGACCTCAAAGGTCAGGAGTTTGAGACCAGCCTGGCCAACATGGCGAAACCATGTTTCTACTAAAAATACAACAATTTGGCCCAGCATAATGGCTCACGCCTGTAATCCCAACACTTTGGAAGGTCAAGGCGGGCAGATCACCTGAGATTAGGAGTTCGAGAGCAGCCTGGCCAACACGGTGAAACCCTGTCTCTCTACTAAAAGTACAACATTAGCGGGTGTGATGGTGGGTGCCTGTAGTCCTGGCTGCTGGGGAGGCTGAGGCAGGAGAATAGGTGGAGCCCCAGGAGGCAGAGGTTGCAGTGAGCCGAGATCGCACCACTGCCCTCCAGCCTGGGTGACGGGGCGAGGCTCCGTCTCAAAACAAAATGATGAAGAAGAAAGGCCTCAACATGCACTCACCCATTGAGTGCTCCCAAAACGGAAAGAGAACATCCAGCCGACTCTGTGGGGAGGGTCCCTCACGCCAGTGACCCCTCCTTCCTCCCCTCAGGTCGAAGGCTCCCCGTCTCTGCGCTGGCAGATGGCCCTGTACCGGGGCGTCCCGGGTCGTGAGGAGGACGCTGACGACCCCGAGAAAATCGTGCGCAGAGTCCAGGAAGTGTCAGCCGTGCTCTACCACCTGGACCAGGTGGGTGGGGCCGGAGGGGGTCTTTCTGCTGGGTCTCTGGGCGGAGCCTGGCAGGGGGAGGGGCTTTAAGAATGTGGGTGGGGTCTGGAGAGGACTATTAAGTTTTGGGGCGGGGCGGGAGGTGGATCCTGGAGTTTAAGGTAAGCCTTAGAATGGATCAGGGGGAGGGGTCTGCTGCTTCATCTTGCATCTGGGGGCGGGACGGGGAAGGGGCAGAATTTTAGATCTAGGGGTGGGGCCTAGAGGAGAAGCGTTGAGTTCGTGGGCAGGGCCTTGGGTGGGTCGTAGAATTGGTCGTGGTCTGGGTCGTGGTCCTGGCTCTGTGGGACCAGGCCTAGGATGGAAACTTAGGTCTGGAGGCGGAGTCAGGACCCTGACTCTGTTGGTGGAGACAAGGTTTTCCTTCTGCCGTGTGTGTCGTACCTGAATATGGACTTGGGCACAGCTGGGCAGTTTCATCCAGGGCTTGGAGTGAGAGGGGCAGGATCTGGGGATGTGACTCTCCCGCTATCCCTTCCCCAGACCGAGCACCCTTACAAGTCTAAGAAGGCTGTGTGGCACAAGCTTTTGTCCAAGCAGCGCCGGCGGGCAGTTGTGGCCTGTTTCCGTATGACGCCCCTGTACAACCTGCCCACGTAAGGCCCCCCCAGGGACAAAGGGGGCGTGAAGGGCCGCGGAGAAAGGGTGGCTGGAGAGTCTGGAAACTGGAGGGCCAATGTGATGGCGCCTTGTGGGTGGTTGGGGGCTACAGGCGCATGGGAGGTCGGGAGGCATGGAGGAGGGCCCGTCCCAGTGACGTCACACCTCTCCCCTGCAGGCACCGGGCATGTAACATGTTCCTGGAGAGCTACAAGGCTGCATGGATCCTGACTGAAGACCACAGTTTTGAGGACCGCATGATAGATGACCTTTCAGTGAGCTGGGGCCCGCCTGGGGGAGTGGGGGGCGAGCTGGATAGGGCTAGGGGTGGAGGCCACCCTTGGTACACCTCCAGGGGTCATGCTCCACATCAAGGGGTATAGAAATGCCAGCTCCTGGCTTGAGTAGTACCAAAGTAGGGCGCAGAATGTGGGAAGAGAGAAAAAAAATCCAGACCAACAGGGACTTGGGGGAGGTGATAGAAGGGGACTCTAGAAACACTCTCCCTGGGCCGGGCGCGGTGGCTCAAGCCTGTAATCCTAGCACTTTGGGAGGCCGAGACAGGTGGATCACAAGGTCAGGAGATCAAGACCATCCTGGCTAACACGGTGAAACCCTATCTCTACTAAAAAATACAAAAAACTAGCCGGGCGAGGGTGGCGGGCGCCTGTAGTCCCAGCTACTCGGGAGGCTGAGGCAGGAGAATGGCGTAAACCCGGGAGGCGGAGCTTGCAGTGAGCTGAGATCCGGCCACTGCACTCCAG
>NW_016808836.1:343229-351577 GCF_001698545.2 Rhinopithecus bieti
AAAAAAGGCTCTCCCCAAGCCTCTGCTCTCCCCCCAGAAAGCTGGGGAGCAGGAGGAGGAGGAGGAAGAGGTGGAAGAAAAGAAGCCAGACCCCCTGCACCAGTTGGTCCTGCACTTCAGCCGCACTGCCCTGACGGAAAAGAGGTGAGGACTCTTCCTAGGGCCCCAGAAACACCCCCAAGGTCCTGGGAAAGAGGGTCACCTGGCCACCCCCAACTCCAGCCCAGCAGCCTCCCTATGCCTCAGGAGAGGTCCTCCAGGTCCTGGAGAGGCCCAGGACAGACAGATCTTTAAATGTCACTTTGCCAGCCAGGCACAGTGGCTCACGCCTATAGTCCCAGCACTCTGGGAGGCCGAGGCAGGCGATCACTTGAGCCCAGGAGTTCAAGACCAGCCCGGCCAACATGGAGAAACCCCGTTTCTACAAAAATACAATAAATAGCCAGGCTTGGTGGTGGGCACTTGTAATCCCATCCACTCAGGAGGCTGAGGCAGGAGAATCGCTTGATCCCAGGAGGCTGAGGTTGCAGTGAGCCAAGATCATACCACTGCACTCCAGCCTGGGCAACAGAGTGAGACTCTGTCTCAAAAAGAAAAGAAAAGAAACATAAATGTCACTTTGTTAGGACAGGCACAGCCACCATACACCGTTGCATAGCTGAACAGTTCACAAGGGCATCTCTGAGGGGTTCACATCACAGACAATGTAGATTAACTAGGCTTTTCTAGAAGAAAGTGTCTTGCTCAAATAAAATCAGTATATTATGAAAAAAATCCATATGTAGGACAAATTTCCAACAGACAGAAGTAGTGGGGGAGTTTTCTCTAATTCCCTCAAAGGCTTCATGTGGGCTAATGACAGGCTTAGTAATAAATAATTTTGATGCAGATGGCACAGCTGCTGCCGCTATTGCTGACAATAGCAGGCAGCCATTCATCAAATGCTTATTATGTGTCAGGCACCAAGCTAAGCGGTGACATCTATATCCTCTCACTTAACCACCACACTGTGAGACGGATTATCGCAGCTCCTTTGTGTGGATAAAGGCATGAAGGCACAGGGATTTATTTTTCATTTTGTTTTATTTATTTATTTATTTATTTATTTATTGAGATAGAGTCTCACTCTTGTCACCCAGCCTGGAGTGCAGTGGCACAATCTCAGCTCATTGCAACCTCCGCCTCCCAGGTTCAAGCAAGTGGGATTACAGGCGCCCACTGCCACACCCAGCTAATTTTTGTATTTTTAGTAGAAACGGGTTCCCACCATGTTGGCCATGCTTGTCTCAAACTCCTGACCTCAAGTGATCCTCCCGCCTCGCCTCCCAAAGTGCGCTGCGGACTACAGGCGTGAGGCCACTGGCACCTGGCCTATTTTTTATTTATTTATTTTTTGAGGCGGCAGTCTCGCCTCTGCTCGCCCGGGCTGGCCCAGTGCCCAGTGGCCGCGATCTCAGCTCACTGCGCAGCTCCGCCTCCCGCGGTTTACGCCATCTCTCCGCCCTCAGTCCTCCCGAGTAGCTTGGGACATCAGGCGACCCGCACCTCACCGCGCTGTTTTTTTTTTGTATTTGCTAGAGAGGGTTCACCAGTGCTTCGCCCGAGGAATCGGTCTCGATCTCCTGACCCTCGTGTCCCGCCCGCTCTCGGCCTCCCAAAGCTGCTTGGGATTACAGGCTTGAGCCAACCGCGCCCGGCCTATTTTTTATTTTTTGAGACAGTCTTGCTCTCTTGCCCAGGCTGGAATGCAGTGTCATATCATAGCTCACTGCAGCTCAGACCCCCCACTCCACATCACCCCAGCCTCAAGAGATCCTCCTGCCTCAGCCTGCTGAGTAGCTGGGACTACAGGCATGTGCCTCCATGCCTGGCTTTTTTTTTTTTTGGTAGAGATGGTGGTCTCACTATGTTGCCCAGGCTGGTCTCAAACTCCTGAGCTCAAGCAGTCCTCCCCACTCAACCTCCCAAAGTGTTGGGGTGACAGGCGTGAGCCACCACGCCTGGCAGGGATTTATTTTTCTTACATAACGTGAAGTCAAGAGCTAAAGACTTCAGGACTGGGCAGTGGCACAGGGACACTGACAGGGGCCCAGGGTTTTTCTAGCTTTCTGCTCTGCCTTTCTTAGCTTTTGTCTGTAGTCCTGGGTGGATGCTGCACTTCCAGGCATCACAGCCACATGCCAGGCAGAAAGAAGGAGAAAGGCTCCCCACTCTTCACCCTTAGCAAGATCTTTGGTCTCTCTCTCTCTCTTTTTTTTTTTTTTTTTTTTTTTGAGACGGAGTTTTGCTCTTGTTGCCTAGGCTGGAGTGCAATGGCGTGATCTTGGCTCACCACAACCTCCATCTCCCGGGTTCAAGCGATTCTTCTGCCTCAGCCTTCAGAGTAGCTGGGATTACAGGTGCATGCCACCGTGCCCAGCTATTTTTCTTTTCTTTCTTTTTTTTCTTTTTTTTTTTTTTTTTTTTTTATTTTAGTAGAGACGGGATTTCACCATGTTGTCCAGGCTGGTCTCAAACTCCTGACCTCAGGTGATCCGCCCACCTCAGCCTCCCAAAGTGCTAGGATTACAGGTGTGAGCCTTCTTTGGTCTCTTTATCCAAGAGATCACTGGTCTCTTTCTCTCTCTGGTGGGCTTCCACACAGATCTCATTGGCCAGAAATCCTGACATGAGGCCATTTCGGGCTGCAAGGTGATGAAGAATTTGAGTGTCCCATTTTGCATCCTGTGGGAGAGCAATGTCTCTGGAGTTTGGCCATCCAGGTTGAGTCCCAGTGCAAGCTGTGTGACCCTAGCCAAGAAGCGTCTTTGTATCTTAGTTCCCCCACCTATAAAATAGGGCTAGTAACATACCCACCCAACTGAATGACTGTGAGGGTCAGTTTGTTAATATATGCAAGGCACCTAGAACAGGCACTGACATGGTGTTTGTGTAAACACTCAGCAGGTGTTGGCCATTGTACAGGAGACCCAAGCAGAAAGGGATTGGCCATACTTGTTATTGGGCTGACAGGTGGCAAGAGGGCCCTGGGAGCTCCAGCCTTCCATCACTCCATTTTAGCATCCCCAGTGGAAGGGTAGTGCCTCCATCATTAGCTCCAGCAAACCTCACTGAATGGGCCAGGTGTGGTGGCTCATGCCTTTAATCCCAGTACTTTGGGAGGCCAGGAGTTCGAGACTAGCTTGGGCAACATAGCAAGACCCCATCTCTACAAAAAAATAGAAAAATTAGCCAGGTGTGGTGGTATGTGCCTGTAGTCCCAGGTACTCAGGAGGCTGAGGTGGGAGGATCACTTGAGCCTGGGAGGTCGAGGCTGCAGTAAGCCTTGATTGCACCACTGCACTCCAGCCTGGCCAACAGAGCAAGACCCTGCCTCAAAAACAAAATAAACAAACAAAACAACAACTCCCAGAATGGATTTTACTGGACAGCATGGACAACATGACCATTTCTTTTTTTTTTTTTTTTTTTGAGGCGGAGTCTCGCTCGTCGCCCGGACTGGGTGCAGTGGGCCCAATCTCAAGCTCACTGCAAGCTCCACCTCCGGCGTTTGCGCCATTCTCACACCCCTCGCCCTCTCGAGTAGTCTGGGACCGGCGCCCGCCATCGCGCTAGTTTTTTGTATTTTTAGTAGAGACGGGGTTTCCCTGCGTTAGCCCAGGATGGTCTCGCGATCTCTGACCTCCTGTGATCGCCACCGTCTCGGCCTATCCCCCAAGCTGTTGGGGTTACGGCTTGAGCCACGCGCGGACCTTTTTTTTTTTTTTTTTTTTTGAGACGGAGTCCTTGCTCTGTCCTGCCCAGGCTGGATGCCGTGGCCGGATTCTCCAGCCCTCACTGCAAGCTCCGCCTCCCGGGTTCACGCGCATTCTCCTGCCTCAGCCTCACCGAGGTAGCTGGGACTTACAGTGGCCCGCCACCTGGCCGGCCTGTTTTTTTTGTATTTTTTTGTAGAGAAGGGGTTTACGGTGTTAGCCAGGGATGTTCGATCTCCTGGCTCGTATCCCACCATCTCGCTCCACCAAAGTGTGGATTCAGGCTTGAGCCACCGCGCCCGCAAAATACCTTTCTTACCTGTCATCGTGCCACACAGATAAGTCTCATCGGCCATCGGTCTTGTCCATAAGCCACCCTGGCCAATGGCCACTCCAGCCACCTGAAGCCACACAGCCTGCGTATGCGGGGGGGTTGGCCCAAAGGAACCAAAAGCCTTTTTTTTTTTTTGGGATGAGTGTTACCCGACTGGAGTGGTCGTGGTGCAATGTCAGCTCACTGCAACGTTCCTCCTGGTTGCGCAATTTCTCCTGCCTGAGCTTCCGGAGTTGCTGGATTATAGGCAACCACCATCATGGCCAGCTCTTTTTTGTACTATTTTGTAGAGATGGGTTCACCATGTTGGTTTAGGTTACATTCAAAATCTGACCTCCATGATCTGCCCCCCAGCCTCGCCAGAGTGCGGGATCAGTCTGAGCCACTGTGCCCAGCCCAGAACGCTCTTATGAGAGTGGGGGATACTCTCACACCAGGTCCTGACCACATCCCTTCGCTTACTTCCCCACAAACTGGGCGAGGTTCTGTAGCCATGGCCTATGCCCGATCTCTGGCAAAGGTGAGGCACCCCCACGCTCATCTGGGAGTTCCCTCATCCACCTGCATGCTTGTCCACAAAAGGGCCTGGGGCGGGATGGAGGGGTCTGCTTTTGTTCATTCCCTTACCTGGTGCCCCCTCCCCAAGAGTTGCCACTGGAGAGGGAGGCGGCAACTGCCGAAAGTGAAGAGGAGGTTAGGTCTCCTTTGAAGGAGGTGGGCTCGGAGGTCCTGGAGGAAGGGATGGGGGGCCCTGACTGCAGTCATCTCCGCATTCATTCAGTCAAACGTCTCGGGGGCATCGCACTGACCAGTCTCCCACTGGGGATGCAGTATACACCCAGTCCACACTAACCCACAGGGTTGCCAACAGTGGTTCGGGGCTCAGGAGAGTGGTCAGGGCTGGGAGTGATGATGGGGTGAACCTCGTGGGGTATCAGCAGCCCCCAAGTAAGGTGCCCTGCCCGGCTGCAGAAAATGTAACAGGGAGGACTTCTCGGGAGGGGATTCTGAGCGAAGATAAATGAGCCGGCCCAGTTGAGAAAAAAGAGAAAATGTCTCACATACGGGAAATACGTCAGCCAAGGCAGCAGCAGAAGAGCTAGGCAATGTGCAATTCACTGTCCATTCTTCATTGTGACAGTCAACAGTATGCTTACTTGTGTTTTCTTAACGTTTCTGTGCAGAGTCCCTTCTAGCAGCCCTGGTGAAGAAACTTCTCAGGATCATATTTTTAAATGTATAAATGATTCCTAGCAGAGGAGACAAGTATTGGAATAGGCTATAAAATACTTTTAAAAATGATTTTGTGATCCAGAGTACTTGCACATTGTTAACCTATCACAAGAAGATCTAAGGCGGGCGCGGTGGCTCCACCTGTATCCCCAGCCTTCGGGAGGCAACGCGCTCACCTGAGGCCAGGAGTTCAAGCCAGCCTGGCCAACATGGGCTGAAACCCATCTCTACTAGAATCAACTTAGCTGGACGTGTGGCAGTGCCTGTAATCCCAGCTACTCAGGAGCTGAGGCATGGAGAAATAGCTTGAATCCACGAGGTGGAGGTTGCAGTGGCCGAGATCAGGACCATTGCTACCCCTGGGTGCCAGAGTGACGACTCCATGCTCAAAAAAAAAAGATCAGGCCCGGTAGCGCCTGGTGGGCTTCAAGCCTGTGTCCCAGCCCTTTGGAGGGCGAGGCGGGTGGAGTTCCCGAGGTCAGGAGCCTCGAACCGCTCCTGGCTAACATGGTGAATGAACCCGTCTCTACTAAAATCAAAAAACTAGCCGGGAGGTGGCGGGCGCTGTGTCCCAGCTACTCGGGGCTGAGGCGGGAGACCGGCAGGGAACCCCGGGAGGCGGAGCTTGCTCAGTGCAGGCCGAGATTCAAGCGCACTGCCTCCAGCCTGGCGATCACGCCGAACTCCGTTCAAAAAAAAAAAAAAAAAAAAAAAAAAAAAAATTAGCAATGGATCCAGCAGCCTCTATAGTTGAGAAGTAGTGATGAACATAAGATATTTAAAGACATCTTTGAGCCATTGTGAGTCTCTCTTCCTGGACCAGAAGAGCAGAATTTGAATAGGAAATGGTTCTAATTCTGCAGTAATAATGTGATATGGAATATACGTTAATAATAATGTGGTATGGAAACATCTGTGAATTTTTTTTTTTTTTTTTGAGACAGAGTCTCGCTCTGTCGCCCAGGCTGGAGTGCAGTGGCGTGATCTCTGCTCACTGCAAGCTCCGCCTCCCTGGTTCAAGCGATTCTCCTGCCTCAGCTTCCCAAGTAGCTGGGACTAAAGGCGCCTGCCACCACGCCCGGCTAATTTTTTGTATTTTTAGGAGAGGCGGGGTTTCACCCTGTTAGCCAGGATGGTCTTGACCTCCTGACCTCGTGATCTCCCCACCCCAGCCTCCCAAAGTGCTGGGATTACAGGCGTGAGCCACTGTGCCCAGCCACATCTGTGATTTTTGTTGGTGACAAAACCACAGGTTTTGCTAATATTGCTGTGATTTATGGTTTTATCCATAAAGGAAGGAAATGCTGCATTTCTGTTAAAGGGTGAAAAACATAAAGATGTAACTTTTCATCATCCAAGTTCACAGATGGCCTGGAGGCCCATGGGCCCAGGTTAAGACTGCTGCATGCCCAGCTCTGATTTATGTGGATTTTGCCCTATGCCTAGCCCCATGCTAGGTACAGGAGCTATATCAAGGGTGTGAGCCCCAGGGGATGGAAGGAGCTCATGGTTGAAGGAGTGGCTGGAACAGGGAGAGCAGAAGTGAGAATGTGAGGGGGAAAGGCTGGGCTGGAAAGCCTGGACTTGCCCCCATGGGTCTGCCTCCCTGCCCAGGAGAAAGAGATGGAGAAGCAGCGGCTCCTATACCAGCAAGCACGACTGCACACCCGGGGGGCAGCCGAGATGGTGCTGCAGATGATCAGTGCCTGCAAAGGTGCCCCTCACATGTGCATTAGGCTCTTCAGAGTGCACTCATCTTGTCCTCACTCTTCCCGGCTCACGCATTTCCTGTGGACCCATTTGCCACCCCTCCATGCCTGTGGTTTGCACGCACACCCCAGCCCTTGCAGCTTCCCCTTGCATACCTGCCTTGCAATTTCTCACTCATCCTTCAATCACGATCACCCCTGCATGCACACCTTGGCACACTCTTACATCCCCTTTCTCACATCCTTTGGGATGGCTGTTTTCTGGTGGGTGGAACACACTGCCTTCCAACTGGGTGGACCATCTTTTGTCTCCCACTCCCTCCAGGAGAGACTGGTGCCATGGTGTCCTCCACCCTGAAGCTGGGCATCTCCATCCTCAATGGAGGCAATGCTGAGGTCCAGCAGGTAACAGAGGAAAAGGGACTTCCGAGGAAGGCAAAGAGGGGTGGGAGGTTCTTGTGTGACTCCTCCCCTGCCTCCCCCTCTGCAGAAAATGCTGGATTATCTTAAGGACAAGAAGGAAGTTGGCTTCTTCCAGAGTATCCAGGCACTGATGCAAACATGCAGGTAGGTTTGAGTGGACCTCTTCTTGTTAAGCTCCGTTTGATACCACTGCCACCCCGCTCCTGGTATCATTTCCAGTTCTGATTCTGCTCTTTCGGTCCAGGGAAAGAGACTCACTCAGAATCGCTCAAATAACGGGGAATTTATTGTAAGAATTAATGTAGAACAATAGGGAAGGCAAAATGTCATAGGCTTGAAGAATGAGTTACATTATGGATTCCAGACAGTGGAACCAAAAACTTGAGAACTCAAGAGGAACTTGACAGGGAGATTTAGGAGCTCTCTGATGACCCCTCTTAATATGCCTCTGCTGTTGTCTGCCTTTATTCATCTCTTGCTGCCGGCTGACTTTTCCTACCCTCTGCAGCTTTTGCTAAATGGGTGCTTTCTGGTTCTTCATTATTTTAGCTTGCACATGGTTCATCCTGGCCCTACCTTATGTCCTAGCTTCTGCCAGCTCTTCATATCTGCTTCCTCTTGATTTCAGCGCATACATGATATACTGTGGCTCTCCAGGCTACCATGGTTGGGAGCTGCCAGGCCCTGGAAGAGAGGAGGGCAGAGGCTTCATCACATCCACCCCCGTCTTTCCTTTCTTTTCCTCAGCGTACTGGATCTCAATGCCTTTGAGAGACAGAACAAGGCCGAGGGGCTGGGCATGGTGAACGAGGATGGCACTGGTGAGGCCCTCTCTTGGGCTTCCCTCTCCCTGGGACATCTTCTTTCGGGATTCCCGCCACCCACCCCACCCAC
>NW_016808836.1:353849-383198 GCF_001698545.2 Rhinopithecus bieti
AAAAAAAAAAAAAAAAAAAAAAAAAAAAAAAAAAAAAAAACTCTCTGGAATTTCTGGAATCTAGCCACTTTGCTTCCGCTTCATCTCCTCTGGCCAGTCCAATTCCCCAAAAGCAACCTGCCAAAAACCAATTTGGCCAAAAATCAATTTGCTCAAATGGACAATTTGTCACACGCTATTTTCCCACAGGCAGTCTGCAGTGGCTGCCAAAGTTCAATACACGTGGTGGATTTCTGTACTTTAAGTCCAGAAAAGACCTAAAGGAAAAAACTGCCTGGCATTTTAAAATAAATCTATTAGAATCATTTGTTTATTTTGCTTATAAAACCTTTGCAGAGGAAAGATCTGTATGAAGGCCGACAGATTCTTTCCTATCTTAAGCAAGAGTTTTGTTTTGTTGTGGTTCAGCCAATTTAACAAGATTGAAGATGACAGCAAATTAATTACACAACATCAATGATGAGAAATACAGTCTCATGCTGCAAACCTAGTTTACAACTTTACAGAACAGTCAAAATTCTGCACAAAAAACATTCTACCCAATGCCATTTCCTATAACAAACATGTACAGTCTCAAGATTGTGGTTATAACCTTTAGCAGATGATTAGGAAACCACAGACTACCCGGAAATTAACTTTCATGACAAGAATTGGAGCAATTAGTAATCTAACTTCCATAGAACCATAGAACCTTCACCCACTTGGTTAGTGCTCTGTAAGGTAACAGATTTGTAAATATCTTTAATCTTCATTCTTTTTCTTTCAACAAAGGATAAAGCATGATCCCTTTGTCTCAAATTTTCAAAACTCTTGTGTCCACAACCAGTTTTCAAGGTTTATTAAATACCTTTGTGCCATGGGACTAAGATTTTCTTTCTCCTTTTTTTTTTTTTTTTTTTTTGTTTTGTTTTGTTTTTTTTGCAGAGTCTCACTCTGTCGCCCAGACTGGAGTGCAGTGGTGTGATCACAGCTCACTACAACCTCTGCCTCCCGGGCTCAAGTGATCTACCCCTCAGCCTCCTGAGTATCCGGGACTACAGGCATGCATCACCATGTCTGGCTAAGTTTTTTATTTTTTACAGAGACGAGATCTCACTATGTTGCCCAGGGGATCTCAAACTCCTGGATTCAAGCAGTCCTCCTGCCTTGGCCTCCTAAAATGCTGGGATTACAGGTGTGAGCCACCACACCCAGCTGGGACTAAGATTTTCATTCTTTAATTTTAACTAAGATGGAATCAGTCTTTGGGTTTAAAATAAATTTTATTCCTCGGGAATATGAAGTTTTGAAAATTAGAATGTTGTTATGAGAGGAATTGCTGTCTCCCAACAAATTTGCAACCCAGTACTCTGCCTAAATTCGTGGCCCAATCAAATAGATACTTGAAAGAACTTTCAAATCTCAGACCCCTTGCATGTCTTGAGGAGTCAGTGCTATTCAAAGCAGACAAAAGGTTTGTTTTTCACTTATTTGCACATGTCTGTAACAGGTGTTTTCAGTCGGCAGAATTTTTTTTTTTAACAGGAGCTGTGTATCTTTTATTTTTGCATATAGTCCAATTTAAATTAACACAGTTTAATTTAACAATTTAAATTAAGACAAATAAAG
Organism: Rhinopithecus bieti; assembly: GCF_001698545.2. Classification (NCBI taxonomy): domain Eukaryota; kingdom Metazoa; phylum Chordata; class Mammalia; order Primates; family Cercopithecidae; genus Rhinopithecus; species Rhinopithecus bieti. The sequence continues at coordinate 355,458 of NW_016808836.1, forward strand.
GAGTTAGAAAGCAGGGTTGATAGGAAAACCTGTACCTTTGCTTACAAAAGTTTGAATATTTGAGGAGGCTTTGTCTATATCATGAAACTAGGCAAAATGGGCCTTCTGTCGAGCCAACGTGATAGAGCAATTGTGAACTGACTCTAAAAAAGTTAGGAGGAAAGAAAAACGGGGGGCAAAAATACTTTCAGGGGCTGTGAAAACCTCCCCGTGCAACATGATGTTGCTATAAACGTTTACAAGGACTTGGCTCGGCACTGTGGCTCATGCCTGTAATCCCAGCACTTTAGGAGGCTGAGGCAAGAGGATCACTTGAGCCCAGGAGTTCAAGACCAGCCTGGACAACATAGGGAGACCCTGTCTCTACAAAAAAAAAAAAAAAAAAAAAAAAAACATATACTACAGTATAATAAACCTCCAATCATATACTACAGTATAATAAACCTCCAACTACCCGTCACTCAGCTTTTACAGTTTGCTGCCATAGAACGATGTTTTTTAAATAGTGGGAACCACCCCATCAGACAGACGTTCGTGAATCAGTTTCACGCAGAGGTTCTCATCGTAATTGTACACTGGCATGCCTGGGGAGCTTTAAAAGAGACTGAAGCCCAGATTTTGCCTCTAGAGATTCTAATTTAATTGATCTGGGGTTGGGCCTGAGCCCTGGGATTTTTAAAAGCCTCCTGGTTGTTCTGATATGCAGCCAAGGTTGAGAGGATGAGAACCACACATTTCTTCTTTTGTAGTTAACTAGAGCGGTACAGGACAGAAAAGAACAGAATGCATGGCACAGAGTAAGGCAATGCAAAACTTCTGTTTTGGGAATAGGTGAATATAATTTCAGATTGAACATATGTTATCAGGTCTCAATGTAATAAGGATTTCCTTGACCGGGTGTGGTGGCTCACGCCTGTAATCCCAGCACTTTGGGAGTCCAAGGCGGGTGGATCACAAGGTCAGGAGTTGGAGACCAGCCTTGCCAATATGGTGAAACACTGTCTCAACTAAAAATACTAAAAAATTAGCCGAGCGTGGTGGCACATGCCTGTAATCCCAGCTACTCAGGAGGCTGAGGCAGAAGAATTGCTTGAACCCGGGAGGCAGAGGTTGCAGTGAGCCTGGATCACGCCACTGCACTCCAGCTCAGGCAACAAGAGTGAAACTCCATCTCAAAAAATAAATACAAAAAATAAAATAAAAATATTATTGAGGGTTTACTATGTGTCAAATGTGGTGGTGGGTCATTTATTCATTCAGTTTTTTCCAACAAATATGTATTTTGAGCACCAACTATGTAGCAGGGAGAAATAGAGATTCAGTCCCTCATTAGTTTCCAAACAATTTTTTATCAAATTCCTACTATGTGCTGGGGATATTCATGCATTTATCCAACAAATATTTATTGCGCACCTGCTAAAGGCCAGGGAACATAAGGATTGGTCACTTGTTCATTTATTCAACATACTTTGAGTGTATAATACATGCTCACAAGATTAAGATTGTCACATATTCTTTGATACAACAAATTTGTTGCATTCTTACTATGTGTCATGCAGTATTCTAGGCTCTGGGGATACAGTAGTAAAAGAAAACAGTCCCTGGCCTTGTGGGGATTTTTTTTTTTTTTTTTTTTTGACAAGGTCTCCCTCCGTTGCCCAGGTTGGAGTACTGTGGCATGATCATAGCTCACTGCAGCCTTGACCTCCTGGGTTCAAGTGATCCTCCCACCTCAGCCTCCCGGGTAGCTGGAACTATAGGTGTGAGCCACCATGTCCAGCCAATTTTCAAATTTTTTGTTGAGACCAGCCCAGGCTGGTCTCGAACTCCTGGCCTCAAGCATCCCTCCCACCTCAACCTCCCATAGTGCTGGGATTACAGGCATGAGCCACCCGGCCAGTATTTTTAGATAAATGAATAAATGATCATCTTTCTTTCTCTGACACATAGTAAATACTTCATAGTTATTAAATAAATTGATAATGATATGCCTTCTGGCATACCACAGGCACTCAACACATGAGTATTGCATAAATGAATAAATGACCCACTGTTCATCTCCCCTAGCACATGGGAGGTGCTGGATAAATGACTTTTCATCTCACCAGATTTCCAGAACTACCTACGGACACAGACAGGGAACACGACCACTATTAACATCATCATCTGCACGGTGGACTACCTCCTGCGGCTGCAGGTGAGGACGTGAGACGGCTCATATGTGACTTGGGTCGGGGGCTGCAGGGCCGTGGTCGGCTCCAGCACCCCCTCACACCCTGCCCGCCCCCTCCTCAGGAATCCATCAGCGACTTCTACTGGTACTACTCCGGCAAGGATGTCATTGAAGAGCAGGGCAAGAGGAACTTCTCCAAAGCCATGTCGGTGGCTAAGCAGGTGTTCAACAGCCTCACTGAGTACATCCAGGTAGGGCGCTCCCCCTGGGGCGGGAGTGGGAAGGGAGGGGATCCCGCATCGCGATCCCTGATCCCTTCCCGGGGATTCCCTTCCCGCTCACACGGTCCTCTGCCTCCCAGGGCCCCTGCACCGGGAACCAGCAGAGCCTGGCCCACAGCCGCCTATGGGACGCAGTGGTGGGATTCCTGCACGTGTTCGCCCACATGATGATGAAGCTCGCTCAGGTTCGAGCCCCTGCGGTCTCCATCCACCTGCTTCTGGGCGTCCCCCAAGTGGTCCATTTCCAAGTCTTGCCCCACTGGTCAGTTTGTCACCCAAGTGCTCCCGGCATGTTCCAGACTGGTACCCTCTCAGTGGCCAAATCCATCCTCTTTCTGGATTGGCTCCCTGCATGACCCTGCCTCCTCCTGTGCCCCGCCCCACAAATCAGCTGGTTTTCCATCCACGCTTCCATTGATCTGACGTGTTGGCCCCGCCCCAATGGCCAGAGCTCCTCTATGACTGGTTGCTGTTTTTCTCTCCGATGAGGTCATCTCAGATGTAGACAGTCCTTGGGCTAGGATGGGGCTGGCTTCTAGATTCGAGCCTGGGGCTGAGGAAGTGTTTTGCTTCTTTATCTTGCTTGCGGCAGATGACACCCATATCAGGCATTCATGATGTAAGGTCCCTGTTGAGCACCATCTCCCGTCTCCATAATCCTTGTGTTCCTCTTTCCCTCACCCCTTTGCAGCCTTGCCAATGTCTCATGAACACTTAATCCATTTGCTCTGCCTCTGTCTGGTAACCGTATTCAAGGCTGCCATATACCGTTCCACAGGTTGTTCACTGCACAAAGGCACAACCTCTGAGGGCATCCACATCCTACACATCAGTGTATTTTTACAGTACTTTAGTTTTCCATCAGATGGCAGTACAGTATCCAGCATATTATAACTTCCCCACAGGAAGTGTTTTAGAGGGCGCCTTTTTTTCTAATTTGCCCAAAGATGCCCCAGGGGCTGGTGGAAACCCTAACTGGTTGTCATCTGACTTTTGAAAAGGAGTTAAACTTAGTATGCAATTCCTCCGTGTCACAGCAGCTGAAATTGTGCTGTTGGTATCATCCTAAAATTCTAGAGAATATTGGTATCATCGTGTAGAATTCCAAATCCTGCAGGACTAATTCATCCCCCACCATCTAGTCTAGGTTGCAAAAGCTAGAAATCCAATGCAAAGTGGTGGCTTAAGAAAAATAAAAATAATTTATCAGTTCATATCACAGATCCAGGGCTTAGAGTGATGTCAGCAGAACTGTCCCCTCTTTGACTGCATTTGGAAGCAGGCTGTCTCCCTGGGCTGGAGAAAATGATGCCTTAGGCTCCTATCCACCCTACTCTTAACAGCGCCAGAGGGAAGAGAGCTCCTCCTTCCTGAGTGCTCCAAGAAAAAAAAAAAAAAAAACCCTGAGATTCTCTCTGACTGGCCTATTGGGTCACATGTCCATCCCTGAACCAATCATCATAGCCTTGGGAAAGAAAGCTCTGATTGGTCAGGCCTGGTCATATACCCACCCATAAAACCAGGAGGTTAGGGTTAGTCCCATATACTCTGACTGTGGGATGGGGGACACCGCAGGCAAAAATTGAGGGATTGTTACGAGAGGAGAGGGACTGAATCATGGGTAGGCACAAAGCACAGGCACCCACCCACTGTAGGGTCTTGAGGTTAGGAGTGTCAGGACTTGGCCGGGCGCGGTGGCTCAAGCCTGTAATCCCAGCACTTTGGGAGGCCGAGACGGGCGGATCACGAGGTCAGGAGATCGAGACCATCCTGGCTAACACGGTGAAACCCCGTCTCTACTAAAAAAATACAAAAAACTAGCCAGGCGAGGTGGCGGGCGCCTGTAGTCCTAGCTACTGCGGAGGCTGAGGCAGGAGAATGGCGTGAACCCGGGAGGCGGAGCTTGCAGTGAGCTGAGATCCGGCCACTGCACTCCAGTTCGGGCGACAGAGCAAGACTCCGTCTCAAAAAAAAAAAAAAAAAAAAAAAAAAGGAGTGTCAGGACCTTAGACCCAGAATGCAGAGCTTTGGAACTGTGGAAATATATTAGGATTGGAATCAATAACTCGTAGAACTAGCATGGGAGCAAAGGACCCTTACCTCTCATTTATCTGGTATCGTCCACTCCCCTCTCCATTTTATTTGGTGGAACCATATGAAATTATCACTTTGGACCTGGCACGGTGGCTCATGCCTGTAATCCCAGCACTCTGGGAGGCCAAGGTGGATGGATCACCTGAGGTCAGGAGTTTGAGACCAGCCTCACCAACACGGAGAAATCCCGTCTCTGTTAAAAATAAAATATTAGCTGGGCGTGGTGGCGCATGCCTGTAATCCCAGCTACTTGGGAGGCTGAGGCAGGGGAATCGCTTGAACCTGGGAGGTGGAGGTTGCAGTAAGCCAAGATCGTGCCATTGCATTCCAGCCTAGGTAACAAGAGCAACACTCTGTCTCAAAAAGAAATGACCACTTTGTGAGTCAAAAGTGATCACATATTGGCAATTTTATGTGACTCATCCTAACATAAGTAGGGGCCATGAGGCAAAACTTTGTGTTGGAGGTTTCTATGGACCCTACACCGTGGCCCCATGTTCCCCGCAGACGGCTTACCAGAAAGCACATGGCTGTCTCCGCAGCCTTCCTCCTGAACCCAGAGTCCCACTCTTGCCATCACACATTATATTCAACATACATCTGTCAAGCCCACCATAGGCCAGGCACAGTGCTGGGCTCACATGCCTTCCTAGACCTGGGTCTCTGTCGCCAGTGTTCGTCTCTGTCTGTCTCTGTCTGCCCCAAATGTCTGCCCCGCAAGCCTCCCAGTCCTCCTTGTCTGCCAGCCTTCCCACTACCATCACCTATTGGGCCCTTCCCCCAAGTTCCAACCCCACCCCCACAATCTTGTCTCTCTGCCCCTTCCCCTGCTTCCGAGGAACATGTCTGGACTCGGGTCCCCTCGGAGGTAAGAGGGGAGAAAACAGGGGTTTAGATCCAGCTGGGTAGGTGCGGAGGGGAGAAGCAACAGAGGTGGGGGAGGTGTCTGCAGAGACCAGCCCTCACTGAGCTGGGATGCGGGGTCTCCAGGACTCAAGCCAGATCGAGCTGCTGAAGGAGCTGCTGGATCTGCAGAAAGACATGGTGGTGATGCTGCTGTCGTTACTAGAAGGTAAACACCCAGGAGTGAGGGGGAGGGGACGGTAAAGAGGTTCAGAGAAGCCTGAGAATGGCCCTCAGAGACCCAGGAGACCCTAACTCTCAACCCCATCAGACATCACGTCAGGATCCATGGGTTGGTGAAGAAGCCATAATAGGCCAGATGCGGCGCCTCACGCCTGTAATCCCAGCACTTTAGGAGGCCTGGGCTGGTGGATCACTTGAAGTCAGGAGTTTGAGACCAGCCGGGCCAACATGGTGAAAACCCGTCTCTCAGGCCGGGCGCGGTGGCTCAAGCCTGTAATCCCAGCACTTTGGGAGGCCGAGACGGGCAGATCACGAGGTCAGGAGATTGAGACCGTCCTGGCTAACGCGGTGAAACCCCGTCTCTACTAAAAAAAAAAAAAAAACCACACACACACACACAAAACTAGCCGGGCGAGGTGGCGGGTGCCTGTAGTCCCAGCTACTCGGGAGGCGGAGGCAGGAGAATGGCGTAAACCCGGGAGGCGGAGCTTGCAGTGAGCTGAGATCCGGCCACTGCACTGCAGCCTGGGCGACAGAGCGAGACTCCGTCTCAAAAAAAAAAAAAGAAAACCCTTCTCTACTAAAAATACAAAAATTAGCTGGGCGTGGTGGCATGTGCCTGTAATCCCAGCTACTCAGGAGGCTGAGGCAGGAGAATCGCTTGAACCCGGGAGGCGGAGCTTGCAGTGAGCCATTGCACTACAGCCTGGGCGACAAAAGCAAAACTCCGGTTCAAAAAAGAAAAAAATCAGAAGGTTCCCTTTAAACATCAAGATTTCCAGCTTTTCTTGGAAAACTGTAAGCTTCAGTGACCCTGGGTCCACAATCTTACATGGCAAAAATTAGCTGGATTAGATGAAATAACTTAATTATATCAATGTTAGATCTCTAGATGCTCATGATAGCATGGTGATTATATTAAACAATGTCCTTGTCTTTTAGAACATAGACACTGAAATGTTTAAGAGTAAAAGGACCTGATATCTGCAGCTTACTCTCAAATTATTCAGAAATAAAACATACGGAGAGAAAGAGAATTATAAAACAAATGCGATGCAGGGTGCAGCACGTGCCTGTAATCCCAGCACAAGGGTCGCTTGAGCCCAGCAGTTTAAGACCAGCCTGGGCAATGTGGTGAGACCCTGTCTCTACAAAAAATACAAAAATTAGCCTAGTATGGTGGTGTGTGCCTGTAGACTCAGCTACTTGGGAGGCTGAGGTGGGAGGGTCACCAGAGCCCGGGAGGTCCAGGCTGCAGTGAGCTGTGATCGCAACATTGCACTCCAGCCTGGGTGACAGAGCAAGACCCTGTCTCAAAGAAACAAAACCCAAAAACAAACCAAATGTGGCAAAAGATAAACAATTGATTAATGTGGATATATGAGGATCCCTTACACTATTCTTGCAGCTTTTATATAAATGTGAAATTACATTTAAATTTTTTTTTTTTTTTTTTTGAGACGGAGTCTCGCTCTGTTGCCCAGGCTGGAGTGCAATGGCGTGAACTTGGCTCATTGCACCCTCCGCTTCCAGGTTTCAAACGATTCTCCTGCCTCAGCCTCCTCTTGAGTAGCTGGGATTACAGACACACGCCACCACATCCAGCTAATTTTTGTATTTTTAGTAGAGGCAGCGTTTCACCATGTTGGTCAGGCTGGTCTCGAACTCCTGACCTCGTGATTAACCTGCCTCAGCCTCCCAAAGTGCTGGGATTACAGGCGTGAGCCACCGCACCCAGCCTACATTAAAATTTTAAAAATACAAAAATAAACTGGAGTCAAGCTTCAGCTGCTGCCTTTAGAGGGAATGTGGGATCTCAGTTTGCCAATCTCCACCTCTCCTTGCTGCTTACCATTGGCTGGCCTCAGTCTTCTGTGGACCTGCCTGACTGTGTGGACTCGTGGAAGCTTTAGCTGTGTAAGCCCTCAGGTCATGCAGCTCTCAGTTCAAATCCATTCTCCTCGCTTTACTGGCTATGTAACTTCAAGTGTATGAGTTTCTCTATGTCTCAGTTTCTTCCTCTGTAAAAACAGAGAGTCACTCACTTCCCTTTTTGTGTGATTGTGCCAGGGTAGCATTTGGCACCTACCTTTAGCATACATCATCATTATCTTTTTTTTTTTTTTTTTTTTTTTTGAGACAGAGTCTCACTCCATCACCCAGGCTGGAGTGCAGTGGCACGATCTCAGCTCTGCAACCTCCGCCTCCCAGGTTCAAGCAATTCTCGTCTCAGCCTCCCAAGTAGCTGGAATTACAAGCACATGCCACCACGCCCAGCTAATTTTGTACTTTTAGTAGAGACAGGGTTTCACCATGTTGGCCAGGCAGTTCTCAAACTCCTGGCCTCAAGTGATCCACCCACCTTGGTCTCCCAGAGTGCTGGGATTACAGGCGTGAGCCACCGCGCCCGACCTGACATCATTACCTTTACTGGGAGAGGTGGGCAAAGGCGGGATCAGCCAGGTTGGCACAGGAGGCTGACGCGGGTCAGGAAGGGACCCGTGGAGGGGAGGCTGCAGCTGGCCAGGGACCCTCCAGCAGCGTGGTGGCTCCTGGGCTGGAAAGAGAGGCAAGCCTCGTGGGGTCCCGGAAGGGAATGTCCGCCGGCCACACTGACCTGGGGCTGCCTGCAGGGAACGTGGTAAACGGCACGATCGCCCGGCAGATGGTGGACATGCTCGTGGAATCCTCTTCCAATGTGGAGATGATCCTCAAGTTCTTCGACATGTTCCTGAAACTCAAGGACATTGTGGGCTCTGAAGCCTTCCAGGACTACGTAACGGATCCCCGTGGCCTCATCTCCAAGAAGGACTTCCAGAAGGTGGGTGCGGCACATCGTGTGGGCCCAGGGCTTGGATGGGGTTGCCAAGGGCCAGCCATGCCCTTCTGGCTGCCTGCTTCAGGAAGAGACATCTCTGCAAGCCTCATTTTCCTTATTTGTAAAATGAGGATAAAATAGTCCTTGGGTTATAGGTGTTCTGTTCTGTTCTGTTTTGTTTTGTTTTGTTTTGTTTTGTTTTGTTTTGTTTTGGATGGAGTCTCGCTCAGTCGCCCAGGCTGGAGTTCAGTGGCGCGATCTTGGCTCACTGCAAGCTCCGCCTCCCGGGTTCTCACCATTCTCCTGCCTCAGCCTCCAGAGTAGCTGGGACTACAGGCACCCGCCACGACGCCCAGCTAATTTTTTGTATTTTTAGTAGAGACGGGGTTTCACTGTGTTAGCCAGGATGGTCTCGATCTCCTGATCTCATGATCCGCCCGCCTCAGTCTCCCAAAGTATTGGGATTACAGGCGTGAGGGACCGCGCCCGCCGTATTCTGTTTTATTTTATTTTAGAGACAGGGTCTTTCTCTGTTGCCCAGGCTGGAGTGCAGTGGCATGATCATAGCTCACTGCAGCCTTGACCTCCTGGGCTTAGGCAATACTCCTGCCTCAGCCTCCTGAGTAGTTGGGACTACAGATGTGTGACATCACGCCTGGCTGATTTTTAAGTTTATTTTTTGTAGAGATGATGTGGTCTCACTACATTGCCCAGGCTTCTCTTGAACTCTTGGGCTCCAACAATTCTCCTACCTCCACCTCCCAAAGTGCTGGGATTATAGGCATGAGCCAACTCACTCAGCAACTTGGGTTGTTTTGAGGATCAAATGCATTAACACAAATGAGAAGCATTATTACTGTTATCTTTATTAATAGTCATAACATTATCATTATTGTGAATAGGCATCAGTTATTCCATCGATAAACATTCGCTGGCTTCCTTCTCTATGTGGGGCCTGTGGTGACTCTATCAACCCATCAATGACCAAGATAGACACAGCCCGTGCTTCCATGGGTTTATAGTCTAATGGGGGAGGCAGTCACTAACTAGACCATTCCAGGTCTAAATAATGAGGCTGCTAGGAGGAAAGTGCTGGAACATCCTTATTCAGGAACCCACTCATACTCCTCTAACCACCTCTCCCATCCTAACTCTCCATCTTTTGTTAACATAGCCCTGGGCAAGTCACTCTCTTCTCTGAGCCTCAGTTTCCTCCTCTGTAAAATGGGTATAGGATAATCACATTAACCACTAACTATTGGCAGAGTGCGGTGGTTCATGCCTATAATCCCAGCAATTTGGGAGGCCCAGGTGGGAGGATCGCTTGAGCCCAAGAGTTTGAGATCAGCCTGGGCAACATAGTGAAACCCTGTATCTATAAAAATAAAAATAAAACAACTATTAACTATTGTGAGGATGGGCAGTGTGGGCAGTACCTGGAATATGGTGAGTGCTCAAGAGATGTTAGCTACTATTACTACTCCCAGATCTTTGCTGTTACCATTTTGTTAACTTTTTATTTTGAAATAACTTCAAGTTTATAGAGAAGTTGCAAGAACAGCACATAGAATTGCTGAATACCCTTCACCCATGTTGCCCAAATGTTTTCTATTTACTCCATCATGATTTCTCTTTCTTTTCTTTTCTTTTTTTTTCTGAGATGGAGTTTTGCTCTTGTTGCCCAGGCTGGAGTGCAGTGGTGCGATCTCGGCTCAGTGCAACCTCCGCCTCCTGGGTTCAAGCGATTCTCCTGCCTCAGCCTCCTGAGCAGCTGGGATTACAGGCATGCACCACCATGCCCAGCTAAATTTTTGTTTGTTTGTTTGTTGTATTTTTAGTAGAGACGGGATTTCACCATGTTGGCCAGGCTGGTCTTGAACTCCTGGCCTCAAGTGATCTGCCTGCCTCGGCCTCCCAAAGTGCTGGGATTAGAAGCACAAGCCACCTCACCTGACCGATTTCCCTTTACTTTCAAACACTTCAGTGTGTATCTCCTGAGAACAAATTCATTCTCCTGCCTAACAACAGGACAGTTATGCTAATCAGGAAATTAACATTGGCACAATGCTGCTATCTAATCCCAGACCTTATTCAGTTTCCCTTGTTGAAGAAATTTCTTTTGTCAATGTCTTTTCTTTGCCAAACCAGAACCAGGGATTGCATTGAGGTACTGAGGTATTCTGTTTTCCTCCTTCAGTCTGGAACTGTGCCTGGGTGTGTCTTTATCTTTCCTGCTGTGTTTGAAGAACACAGGCGAGCTGTTTTGTAAAATGTCGTTCGGTGTGGGTTTGTGTGAGTTTTCATCATTATTAGACTAGGGTTATGCATCTTTTGCAGGAATATTAGAGAAGTGATGTGTCCTCAGTGTAATGTATTAGGAGGCACATGTAGTTTCATCCCGTTACTCTTTATTTACTTATTTATTTGTTTTTAGAGTCAGAGTCTTTCTCTATTGCCCAGGCTGGAGTGCAGTCCAACAATTCTAGCTCACTGCAGCCTTGACCGCCTGGGCTCAGGCCATCCTCCTGCCCCAGCCACCTAAAGTGCTGGGATTACAGGTGTGAGTCACTGCACCTGGCCAATGTCTCTTCCCATTACTGTTGTTAACTTGGAAGGCTTGGTTAACTCGGTGTTCACCAGGGGCTCCACGATGAAGTAACTGTTATTCCCTTTGGAATCAATAAGTGTCTTGTGAGGACATACTTTGAGGCTATGTAAATATTCTGCTCACTGCAGGCAGGGTCAGCATCCATTGATGATTCTTGCCTGAAACAATTATTCCTCTAGTAGCTGACAAATGTTGGTTTTCTCATTTCACCGTATGCTTTACCATTATTAGGCACCATTTCAATGTAAGAAAGAGTATTTCCTTCTTGTCCATTTCATTTGCTCATTCATCCATTCATTTACATCAGTGTGGGTTCATGGCTTTTTTTTTTTTTTTTTTTTTTTTTTTTTTGAGACGGAGTTTTGCTCTTGTTGCCCAGGCTGGAGTGCAATGGTGTGATCTCGGCTCATCACAACTTCCACCTCCTGGGTTCAAGCAATTCTCCTGTCTCAGCCTCCCAAGTCTCTGGGATTACACCCACCACCACGCCTGACTAATTTTGTATTTTTAGTGGAGACAGGGTTTCACCACATTGGTCAGGCTGGTCTCGAACCCCCAACCTCAAGTGATGGTCAGGCTGGTTTCGAACTCCCAACCTGAAGTGATCCACCCGCCTCAGCCTCCCAAAGTGCTGGGATTACAGGCATGAGCCACTGCACCTGGCCCATGGCTTCTTATTCTATGGGTTGCAACTGTGACTGGCCATCTGCACTTAGGTAAGCTCAGGGTTCCCTGAGTTAAAATCAAAGCTCCCCATGCCTTCCAGTTGTTCCCCAAGAGCCTCCCTGTGTCTCTCTGCTTCTCAGCCACGCCTTGCAAGAGTCATCTGCCCTTGATCCTCCGTTCTCACCTCCCACTCCTTCCCTGATTCGGGGCTTGCCGGCTTCCGTCCCCGTCAGGCTCCTGAAACTCCTCTGACCAAGATCATCAGGGACCTCTTTACCTCAGACTCTCCCCTCTGGCTTGTCGTCTTGGCAGCCTTTGTCACAGCCAGCCTTTTCCTTTCCCTCCCCAACCCTGAGGGGCAATGCCTGCTTCCCTGACCCTGAGCCTCACATCCCTGGGACTCTGCCTCCCAGACAACCCCTCGTAGCCTCTTACCCGTCGCTGTGCCTGAGCCCTCCACCTTCATGAAGAGCTCATAGTTACCATATTCTCACTCTGTGCCGTGCGTATCAGTGAATTCGCTCATTCAGTCCTTACGGCAACCCTACATGGTAAGGACTGCTTTTTTGTTTTGTTTTGCTTCTTTGAGACAGGGTCTTGCTCTGTCAGTCAGGCTGGAGTGCAGTGGCGTGACCACAACTCACTGTAGCCTGGGCCTCCTAGGCTCAGGTGATCCTCCTACCTTAGCCTCCCAAGTAACTGGGACTCCAGGTGTGCACCACCACACCCAGATAATTTTTTTGGTTGTTTATTTATTTATTTATTTTAGAGATGGGGTTTCACATGTTGCCCTAGCTGGTCTTGAACTCCAGGACTGAAGCAATCAGCCTACCTCAGGCTTCCAAAGTGCTGGGATTACCAGCATAAGCTACCGTGCCCGGCAGGACAGCTTTTTTTTTTTTTTTTTTTTTCCTGAGACAGAGTCTCACTCTGTTGCCAGGCTAGAGTATAGTGGTGTGATCTTGGCTCACTGCAAACTCCGCCTCCCAGGTTCAAGCGATTCTCCTGCCGCAGCCTCTTGAGTTGCTGGACTACAGGCGCCTGCCACCACGCCCAACTAATTTTTGTATTTTTAGTAGAGACGGGGTTTCCGTGTTGGCCAAGGTGGTCTCGATCTCTTGACCTCATGATCCGCCTGCCTCAGCCTCCCAAAGTGCTGGGATTACAGGCGTGAGCCACCGCGCCCGGCCACCAGGACTGCTTTTTATTCCCATTTTATGGATGCGGAAACTGAGGCACAGGGAGATAAACAGACATGCTTAAGGTCACCCAGCTAATAAGTGACAAGGCTGGGGTTAGACCTCAGGTGGTCTGGCTCCAGAGTACACTGCCTCCAGATTCATCTGTTAATCTGGTCTAATCGATAGTCAGTGAGCACTTCTTGGGAGCTGGGCCCTGGTTGGGGGTCTCAGCCCTACTCTCGAGCCTGGCAGGTTTAGGGAGAGAGTCTGGGGTGACTACAAGAAAAGCCAAAAGCACTTGCAGGAGCTAAAATACACATGATTCATAATTGAAAATGAGTAATGATCTCTCTTGACTGGGGCNAGTCTCACTCTGTTGCCAGGCTAGAGTATAGTGGTGTGATCTTGGCTCACTGCAAACTCCGCCTCCCAGGTTCAAGCGATTCTCCTGCCGCAGCCTCTTGAGTTGCTGGACTACAGGCGCCTGCCACCACGCCCAACTAATTTTGTATTTTAGTAGAGACGGGGTTTCCGTGTTGGCCAAGGTGGTCTCGATCTCTTGACCTCATGATCCGCCTGCCTCAGCCTCCCAAAGTGCTGGGATTACAGGCGTGAGCCACCGCGCCCGGCCACCAGGACTGCTTTTATTCCCATTTTATGGATGCGGAAACTGAGGCACAGGGAGATAAACAGACATGCTTAAGGTCACCCAGCTAATAAGTGACAAGGCTGGGGTTAGACCTCAGGTGGTCTGGCTCCAGAGTACACTGCCTCCAGATTCATCTGTTAATCTGGTCTAATCGATAGTCAGTGAGCACTTCTTGGGAGCTGGGCCCTGGTTGGGGTCTCAGCCCTACTCTCGAGCCTGGCAGGTTTAGGGAGAGAGTCTGGGGTGACTACAAGAAAAGCCAAAAGCACTTGCAGGAGCTAAAATACACATGATTCATAATTGAAAATGAGTAATGATCTCTCTTGACTGGGGCTGCACAGATCACAGGGTTTAATGTCAGGTACCTGACATTTTACAGCTCAACATCTGTTACACAAAGTTATAATCTGCAACTGGTAAAAGTGTATTCATTTTATTTTTTGAATATATAATACTCACGATTTTAAAAAATCAAAATATAGGCTGGGCACAGTGGCTCACACCTGTAATCTCAACATTTTGGGAGGCCGAGGCAGGCAGATCACTTGAGGTTAGGAGTTCAAGACCAGCCTGGGCAACATGGCAAACCCCCGTCATCTCTAGTAAAAATACAGAAATTAGCCAAGCATGGTGGCAGGTGCCTGTAATCCCAGCTACTCAGGAGGCTAAGGCAGGAGAATCCCTGGAGCCTGGGAGACAGAGATTGCAGTGAGCTGAGATCGTGCCACTGCATTCCAGCCTGGGCGGCAGAGTGTGATTACATCTCAAAAAAAAAAAAAAAAATCAAAATATAGCCAGGTGCTGTGGCTCACACTGGTAATTCCAGCACTTTAGGAGGCCAAGGCAGGAGAATCGCTTGAGGCCAGGAGTTTGAGACCAGCCTGAACAATATAGCAAGACCCCATTGCCAAAAAAAGAAAAAAAAAAAAATTCAAAAAATTAGTTGGATGTGGAGGTGTGCACCTGTAGTCCCAGCTCCTCTGGAGGCTGACTGAGCTGGGAGGATCCTTTGAGCCCAGAAGGTCAAGGCTGCAGTGTGCCATGACTGTGCCACTGCATTCCAGCCTGGGCAACAGAGCACAAGACTTTGTCTCAAAAAAAAGATATCAAAATATAGCAAGGCGTGAATTGAGAATTCTCACTCCTACTCTTTTCCAATACATTCTTCCCCATATCTACCATGGTAAGCCCTTTCGTTAGTTTCTTTTGCATCCTTCCATCATTTTTTCAATGAAAATACAAACAGATATTCTTGTTTTTCTCATTTTGTACATAATAGGTATAATATCACTGGTCTGTATTATTTAACAACATATTCTGAAGATATAGGAAGCTTCCTCATTCTTTTTTACAGGTGTTCAATATTCCACACTGTATGTATATTATGGTTAATTTGCTATTCCTTGTTGATAGACAGTGGCTTTATTTCCTATGTTTTGCTATACAACCCATGTTGCGGTCAGGGCTGTCATGGATAGTTGCACACATTGTGCACTGCAACAAGGGTGTCATTTATACCACAGGCATTCTACATTTGTACATGTATTACTGCAGAGTTCTAGCAGATGGAGGGAAATGTGCTGAGGAAGGCTGTATTTGGGCCTAGAGTAATGCTGGCTTTAACACTTACTCTTGTTACATTTTGAGAGGCTGAGGCAGATGGATCACCCGAGGTCAGGAGTTTGAAACCAGCCTGGCCAACACAGTGAAACCCTATCTCTACTACAAATACAAAAAAATTAGCTGGTCATGGTGGCATGCACCTGTAATCTGAGCTGCTTGGGAGGCTGAGGCAGGAGAATCACTTGAACCTGTGAGGTAGAGGTTGCAGTGAGCTGAGATCGTGCCATTGCACTCCATCCTGGACAAAAAAAGTGAAAGTCCATCTCAAAAAACAAGCAAACAAAAACAATTACTCTTGTTATACAACATTCTGTAAATCATGTGTGATTCATCTCAGAGGATAAACTTCCAGAAATGGGATAGCTGGGTAAAAGGGTAAATGAATTTGTCATTTGGACAGACATTGCTCTCCATTTTTCTTTCTCATTAATAACATAAGAGTGTGCCTGTCTCCCCACAGCCTCGCCACCAGACTGCACTGTCAAATCTTTGGATTTTGCCAATCTGATAGGTGAAAATGGTATTGCAGTATAGTTTTAATTTTTTAATTTTTTTTTTTTTTGAGACAGAGTCTTGCTCTGTTGCCCAAAGTAGAGTGCAGTGGTGTGATCTCAGCTCAATGTAACCTCTGCCTCATGGGTTGAAGCGATTCTCATACCTAAGCCTCCCAAGTAGCTGGGATTACAGGCGTGCGCCACCACACCCAGCTATTTTTTTGTATTTTTAGTAGAGATGGGGTTTCACCATGTTGGCCAGTCTGGTCTCAAACTCCTGACCTCAGGTCATCCACCCGCCTTGGCCTCCCAAAGTCCAGATGCTTTTTCTGCCTTTCCATTCATATGAAAATCTACATTTAAAAAATGTAGCACTGTGGCCGGGCTCAGTGACTCACACCTGTAATCCCAGCACTCTGGGAGGCTGAGGTGGGCGGATCACTTAAAGTCAGGAAACCCCTGTTTCTACTACAAAATGCAAAAATTACTTGGGCATGGTGGCATGCGCCTGTAATCCCAGCTATTCAGGAGGCTGAGGCAGAGAATTGCTTGAACCCAGGAGGTGGAGGTTACAGTGAGCTGAGATCGCGCCACTGCACTCCTGCCTGGGCGACAGAACGAGACTCCGCTTCAAAAGAAAAAAAAAAAGTAGCATTGTTCTATAATTTCCCAAGTTCTTCATGGTTGGCAGAGTTCTTGACACTTTACAAATCACATCTTCAGTGATGAAGTACTTTGTAGATTTCAAAACATCGACTATAGTTTGGAAGGCCCTTTCTGGTGTTTGAAATCACATTTTATTTATTTATTTATTTAAAATTTTAATTATATTAACAGAGATGAGGTCTCTCTATGTTGCCCAGGTTAGTCTTGAACTCCTGGATTCAAGGGATCCTCCTGTCTCTGCATCCCAAAGTGCTGGGATTACAGGAATGAGTCACCTCACCCAACTGAAACCACATTTTAGGTTACTGATTTATTCCTGGTCAGTAAACAGTCTTGAGGTTATCTTTACTGTTTTCCCATCTGCAAATATAGGAAATGTCTTCCTTTTTAAAATATCTTTATTGAAATAGAATGTACATACCATAAAATCCACCCATTTAAAATGTACGGTTCAGTGGTTTATAGTGTGTTCACAGAATTGTAAAGCCATCACTGCAATCTAATTTTAGAACATTTTAATCATCCTTTCAAAAGGAACCCCATACCCGTTAGCAGTCATGTCCCATTTCCCCCACCCAGCTCCCGGTAACCACTCATCTTTCTGCCTGTATAGATTTGCCTGTTCTGAACACTGCATATAAATGGTATCATAAAATATATATGGTCTTGGCCAGACACGGTGGCTCACGCCTGTAATCCCAGCACTTTGGGAGGTCCAAGAGGGTGGATTGCTTGAGCCCAGGATTGAGGGTGGATTGTTTGAGAAGAGCCTGGGCAACATGGCGAAACCCTGTCTCCACTAAAAATACAAAAAATTAGCTGAGTGTGGTGGCACATTCCTGTAGTCCTAGCTACTTGGGAGGCTGAGGTGGGAGGACCAAGAAGTTGAGGGTGTAGTGAGTCCTGAACACACCACTGCACTCCACTTCAGCCTGGGCAACAGAGAGAGACTCTGCCTCAAAAAAACAAACAAACAAAACGCATGTGTGTGTGTATGTGTGGCCTTAAAAGACATTCCTTTTATTTGACAAACCACAATGTCATTATCACTCCTAACCAAAAATAAAACAGTACAAATAAAAATATAATCACAGCCTTTAACATCAAGTATCTAGTCAGTGTGCAAATTTCCAAATCTCATAACTTTCACATAACTATCAGGATTTTTTGGAGCTTCTTTGAATCAGAATCCAAACAGGGGCCACCCATTGCAATTGGCTGATACTTTTTAAAATCATCTTTCATCTCTTGCTTCCCTGCTATCATCTTTTCTTTTTCCTTGCAGTTTATGTCCTGGAGATCCAGGCTGTTAGTCCTGCAGATTTTTACTGTCCAACAGAAATACAATATGAACAATATATATATTTTTTTAATTTTCTTTTTTTCTTTTTTTTTTGAGACAGGGTCTCGCTCTATTGTCCAGGCTGGAGTGCGGCGGGGCGATCTCAGCTCACTTCAACCTCCACCTGTCAGGTTCAGGTGATTCTCCTGCCTCAGCCTCCTGAGTAGCTGAGATTACAGGCATGTGCCACCACACCTGGCTAATTTTTGTGTTTTTAGAAGAGACAAGGTTTCGCCATGTTGGCCAGGATAGTCTCGAACTCTTGGCGTAAAGTGATCTGCCCACTTCAGCCTCCCAAAGTGCTGGGATTACAGGCGTGAGTCATCATAATTTTAAATTTTATAATAGCCATGTGTTTTTTTTTTTTTGTTTTTTGTTTTTTGTTTTTTTTTTTGAGACGGAGTCTCGCTCTGTCGCCCTGGCTGGAGTGCAGTGGCCGGATCTCAGCTCACTGCAAGCTCTGCCTCCTGAGTTTACGCCATTCTCCTGCCTCAGCCTCCCGAGTAACTGGGACTACAGCCTCACCCGGCTAGTTTTTTTTATTTTTTTGTAGAGACAGGGTTTCACCATGTTAGCCAGGATGGTTTCGATCTCCTGACCTCGTGATCCGCCCGTCTCGGCCTCCCAAAGTGCTAGGATTACAGGCTTGAGCCACCGTGCCCGGCCAATAGCCATGTTTTTTAAAAAGTAAAAAGAGGACCAGGCATGGTGGCTCGCGCCTATAATCCCAGCACTTTGGGAGGCCAAGGCGGGAGGATCACTTGAGGTCAGGAGTTTCAGCCAGCCTGGGTAACATAGCAAAACCCTGTCTCTATAAAAACTTTAAAAAATAACCAGGTGTAGGCCAGGCGCGGTGGCTCAAGCCTGTAATCCCAGCACTTTGGGAGGCCGAGACGGGCGGATCACGAGGTCAGGAGATCGAGACCATCCTGGCTAACACAGTGAAACCCCGTCTCTACTAAAAAATACAAAAAACTAGCCGGGCGAGGTGGCGGGCGCCTGTAGTCCCAGCTACTCAGGAGGCTGAGGCAGGAGAATGGCGTAAACCCGGGAGGCGGAGCTTGCAGTGAGCTGAGATCCGGCCACTGCACTCCAGCCCGGGTGACAGAGCGAGACTCCGTCTCAAAAAAAAAAAAAATAACCAGGTGTAGTAGTGCATATCTGCAGTCAAAGTTACTGGGGAGGCTGAGGCAGGAGGATCCCTTGAACCTCAGAGGTTAATGCTGCAGTGAACCATGTTCATGGCACTGCACTTCAACCTGGGCAACAGAGCAAGACACTGTTAAAAAAAAAAAAAAGTAAGATGAAGCACTACACGTAATCTAATACATTCAAGATATTATTTCAACATGGAATCAATCCTGTTTATTTATTTATAGAGACGAGGTCTCACCATGTTGCCCAAGCTGGTCTCAAACTCCTGTGCTCAAGCAATCCACCCTCCTCAGCCACCCAAGGTGCTGGGATTACAGGCAAGAGCCACCATGCCTGGCCATAATCAATCTAAAAAATGATTAGCTTGACATTTTTCACTCTTTTTTCACACTAAGTCTATCAATGGATAGTGCTGTCCTAGTTGTAGAGTTTCCCACAGTCTGGACCTGACCGATGCATCCTTGTGGTATCATTTCTTGTGTTCCTCTGTCCCCTGGGTTTCCTCCAAAGTGGGACTCAGCTGAAGTTCGAGCAGATTCAGGTTTGGGTGTAAGGAGTTTTTTGGCCAGAACCTTCCTATGTGGGGCTACTGTGTACCTCCACCAGGAAGCACCTCCTCTCCAGATACCAGCAGCTGTCTCTGCTCAACGCTCAGACATATTCATTCATTAGAGGTTGCAAAATGGCAATAGTCTCATTTCTTTTTTCTTTCTTCTTTTTTTTTTTTTTTTGAGACAGACAGAGTCTCGTTCTGTCACCCAGGCATGCTCTTGGCTCACTGCAACCTCCGCCTCCCAGGTTCAAGCAATTATCCTGCCTCAGCCTCCCAAAGAGCTGGGATTACCAGCTCCCACCATCACCCTGACTAATTTTCGTATTTTTACTAGAGATGGGGTTTCATCACGTTGGCCAGGCTGGTCTTGAACTCCTGACCTCAAGTGATCCACCTGCCTCAGCCTCCCAAAGTGCTGGGATTACAGGCCTGAGCCACGGCTCCCGGCCTCTTAGTTTTCGTGATGCTTCCTTCATTTGACAAATGAGTATGAGTGCCTACTGTGTGTCAGGCCCTGCCCTAGTCCTGTAGGTACAGCAGTGAACAAAACAGAGAGGCCACTGTGGGGGCCAATAGTCCAGTGGGAAGGGGCAGATGCAAATAATGAAATACACCAAGTAATTGTAGGTTATAATCTGTGGTCTGAAGAGCGTGGGAGTGAGCAGGGTGTGGTAAGCCCTGTAAACCGGCTAGTGGAGGAAGGCCTTCTGCAGGAGGGGACAGCGAAGCTGAGAGTTGAAAGGTACCATATGAATCAGGGAGGCTGTGATGTCCCAGGCAAAGGGGACAGTAAATGGAAACACTGAAAGGTGGGAACAAGAGGGACAGAAAGCAGCCTGGGCAACATGGCGAAACCCTGTCCCTACAAAAAATACAAAAATTAGCCAGGCATCGTGGCCTGTGCCTGAAGTCCTAGCTACTTGGGAGGCTGAGGCAAGAGAATCACTTGAACCCAGGAGGAAGAGGTTGCTGTGAGCCAAAATTGTGCCATTGCACTCCAGCCTGGGTGACAATAGCGAAATTCTGTCTCAAAAAAGTAAAAATAAGAATACAAAAATTAGCTAGGCATGGTAGTGCATGCCTGTAATCCCAGCTACTCGGGAGGCTGAGGCAAGAGAATTGCTTGAACCCAGGAGGCGGAGGTTGCAGTGAGCCGAGATCACGCCACTGCACTCCAGCCTGGGCAACAGAGTGAGACTCTCTCAAAAATAAAATAAAATAATAAAATAAAATATAAAGTAAAATACTAGCCAGGCACAATGACTTATGCCTGTAATCTCGGCACTTTGGGAGGCTGAGGTGGGAGGATCGCTTGAGCCCAGGAGTTCAAACATAATGAGACCTTGTCTCTACAAAAAAACTGTTTAAAAAATTATCTGGGTATGGTGGTGCATGCCTGTGGTTGCAATTTGGAAGGCTAAGATGGAAGGATAACTTGAGCCCAGGAGGTCGAGGCTATGGCAAGCCATGATCACTCCATTACACTCCAACCTAGGTAGTAGAGATAGACTTTGTCTCATAAAATTAATAAAATAAAACAACTAAAAGACTATAAGTAGACTGTAACACAAAGAAAGGATAAATGCCGGAGGGAATGGATACCCCATCAACCCTGATGTGAGTACGTATTGCGTGCCTGTATCAAAATAGTTCACCTACCACATATACAACTACTATGTACCCACAAAATGAAAATAAAAGGCCTGGCTCACTCCTGGAATCCCAACACTTTGGGAGGCCAAGGCAGGCGGATCACTTGAGATCAGGAGTTCAAGACCATCCTGGCCAACATGGCGAAACCCCATCTCTACTAAAAATACAAAAATTAGCTGGGTGTGGTGGCGCATGCCTGTAATCTCAGCTACTCAGAAGACTGAGGCAGGAGAATCGCTGAACCCTGGAGGCAGAGGTTTCACTGAGCCAAGATCACACCACTGCACTCCAGCCTGGGTGACAGAGCAAGACTCTGTCTCAAAAAATAAAAGTAAAAATAAGGTTTTTTTTAAATAGGCCGGGTGTGGTGGCTCACGCCTGTAATCCCAGCATTTTGGGAGGCCCAGGCGGGCAGATCATCTGAGGTCAGGAGTTCGAGGTCAGCCTGACCAACATGGCAAAACCCTGTCTCTATTAGAAATACAGAATTAGCCAGTGCAGTGGCACGTGCCTGTAGTCCCAGCTACTCAGGAGGCTGAGACAGGAGAATCACTTGAACCCAGGAGGTGGAGACTGCAGTGAGCCAAGATCGTGCCACTGCACTCCAGCCTGGGAAAGACACAGCAAGACTCTGTCTCAAATAATAATAATAATAAAATAAATAAATAAATAAATAAAATAAAATAAAATAAAATAAAGGGATGGACAATGAATGATGACAAAGACAGACCAGCAAATCACAAGAGCAGAGTCTAGGAGTGAATGGAGGTGATAGTGTCCCAGGCCCCTGTGGAGAGGTGTGCTTTTTTTTTTTTTCTTTGCACAGGGTCTCGCTCTTATTGCCCAGGCTAGGTGCAATGGCACAATCTCGGCTCACTGCAACCTCCACCTCACAGGTTCAAGCCATTCTGCTGCCTCAGCCTCCCAAGTATCTGGGATGATAGGCACGCACCACCATGCCTAGCTAATTTTTGTATTTTTAGTAGAGACGGGATTTCACCATGTTGTCCAGGCTGGTCTTGAACTCCCGACCTCAGGTGATCCACCCGCCTTGGCCTCCCAAAGTCCTGGGATTACAGGCATGAGCCACCACGCCTGGTCAGGGGTAGGTTTTTGAGACAGACAGTGTCACACTGCTCATGATAGAGGGGGAGGCAGGCAGACGAGGTAAGGGCAGTAGGTGAGGGGTTCCGGTGTGATTATGTCTCCATGCTCTGTGGTTTCTAGAGCCCTTCATGATTTGCAAAGCGTGTTACTCATTTAGAAAGCATTTTGCAAAGTTCTGGGGTTTTTACAAAGCACTTTTGAGAGCCAGAAAATTTTGCTTCTGTTCATACCCCAGAGCAACATTTCTCACACTGCATATTGCAACCCATCTGTAGGTAATGAAATTAATTTAGCAACGCATAACTCGTGACCAGCATCTTTAGAAATAAAATAGAACATTGCAGAGTGTGCTACACAGCAAAGGTCAGAATTGTGTCATGAAACCTTTTTTTTTTTTTTTTTTTGAGTCACATTGTAAAATATATTCTTACATTGAGTGTGGTCAAGAACATTTTATGCTGCTCTAGAGAACCTCTTGCAAAAATGCATGGGCAATCAGCACAAGAATGTTCAAGAAAAATGTCTGTAAAAAAAATCTGTGGGTGAACTTGGTGATTTATGCTTGCAATCCCAACACTTTGGGATGCAGAGTAGGGCAAATCACCTGAGTTCAGGAGTTTGGGACAAGCCTGGGCAACATGGCAAAACCCCGTCTACAAAAAAATACAAAAATTCACTAGGCACAGTAGCATGCACCTGTAGTCCTAGCTACTCAGGAGGCTGAAGCACGAGACTCATTTGACCCTGGGAGGTGGAGGCTGCAATGAGCTGAGATTGTGCCACTGCACCACCCCAGCCTGGGTGACAGAGCGAGACCCAGTCTCAGGAGGAAAAAAAAAAAAAAAATCTGGAAGCAACCTACATTTCCATTAGCAGGATAACAGATAAAGAGTGTTATGGCTGGGCGTGGTGGCTCACACCTGTCACCCCTGCACTTTGGGAGGCAGAGGCGGGTGGATCACCTGGGGACAGGACCGGAGTTCGAGACCAGCCTGGCCAACATCATGAAACCCCCATCTCACTAAAAATACAAAAAATTAGCCGGATGTGGTGGCAGGAGCCTGTAATCCCAGCTACTCAGGAGGCTGAGGCAGGAGAGTCACTTGAACCTGGGAGGTAGAGGTTGCAGTGAGCGGAGATCACGCCACTGCACTCCAGCCTGGGCGACAAGAGCAAAACTCCGTCTCAAAAAAAAAAAAAACACAAGTTTCAGCTGAAGTGGGAGGATCCCTTGAGCCCAGGAGTTTGAGACCAGCTTTGGCAACATAGGGAGACCCTATCTCTACCAAAAAAAAAAAAAATTTTTTTAAAGTTAAAATTAGCCAGGTGTAGTGGTGTGTGCCTATAGTCCCAGCTAGTCTGGAGGCTGGGCAGTTGAGCCCAGGGGTTGGGATTGGGGCAAGAGGGATGTGTTGAGGCTGTGGTGAGCCGTGATAGTGCCACTGCACTCCAGCCTGGGCAATACAGCGATACCTTGTCTAAAAAAAAGAGAGAGAGAGAATTGAGGCTCTCCAGGCCACCCCACTGACCTCCCTGCCCGCTCCCAGGCAATGGACAGCCAGAAGCAGTTCAGTGGTCCAGAAATCCAGTTCCTGCTTTCGTGCTCCGAAGCGGATGAGAACGAGATGATCAACTGCGAGGAGTTCGCCAACCGCTTCCAGGAGCCAGCTCGCGACATCGGCTTCAACGTGGCGGTGCTGCTGACCAACCTGTCAGAGCATGTGCCGCATGACCCGCGCCTGCACAACTTCCTGGAGCTGGCCGAGAGCATCCTCGAGTACTTCCGCCCCTACCTGGGCCGCATCGAGATCATGGGCGCCTCGCGCCGCATCGAGCGCATCTACTTCGAGATCTCGGAGACCAACCGCGCCCAGTGGGAGATGCCCCAGGTCGGGGGACACGCGCGCGTGCATGCTCGCCTCCTGGGGCTTCGGGCGTGCGGGTGCTCACTTCCTGCACGCTCGGACCCCACAGGGGGCTGTGCGTGCCTCGCATATCTGCCCTGCTCTGGCAAGCCCACGCCCACCCTTTTGTACACATTTTGCCCTGCTGTGCCCTTGCACATCCCTGGCTCGCCCCTGGCCATTTCTTTCGGACCTCGACCACAAGATACACAGCCCTTGGGCATGAAGCAGGGTCAGTGTGTCCTGACTGTGGCTGCTCACACGCCATGCTTTCCCCCTACACGCACACCCTGGGACCTCTGGCAGGCCCTTATAGCCCTGATGCAGCCCTACCCACACTGTCACCTCCTTGAACCCGCATGGCGATACACCCCTCGCTCACCTTCCCAGCAGCCCCGGTGTGCCATCTCTTGCTCCTGGCCCGCTCATGCTCACGCTTGTACACGCTCACCTTGGGGGCTCTGGGGTGCCCTGGCATGCTGACCTACCCTTCACCAGTCATCACGTGTGCCCCCAGATGCATTCTTAAGTCCTAGCACACGATGTGTACCCCCACTTATTCTGGGCCCACACGTGGGTGCACACCTCTTGCATACACACCCTGAGGATGCCAGTGAGCCCTCCCAGAACCCTGGCACGCCTCATTCGTTCACTGCCCACTTGCCGTCACTGTAGCCCTGGCACAACCATGCTCACCCACGCACACTTGGGCCACGGTTTCAGGGTCACCCACAAGAGCCCCCAGACCCACTTTCTAACCTGATGGGCCCTGTCTCAGCTCCTCCTATGCCCAGCCCACAAATGCTTGAACACCCCTCACACACTCACTTGCCCCGAGGGTACACTCACGTGGTCCCAGCATGTCCCCAGCACAGCTGGCACACCTGGCTGACATATGGTTCCCCTCTCCATTCCCTCACACTCCCCACATGGCCCTGACACACTCTCACCACATTCTTTTGCACACACATTTGCTTGTTCCTCAGATGCCCCCAGGTACGTGCACACACCCCCTTGTCTCACACTCATAGCCCAGGAGGCTTGCGCATCCATCACCTCCTTCACGACTGGGCTCTTCATATGTCTCCTCAGGGGACACCAGCTCATGCACGCGGGCTCATGTCCCACACAGAGCATAACTGCAGACCCCTCTCACACTCATACTCCTCCTGTCCCCCCATAGAGTCCCAGGCCCTTGCACACCTGCCCCATGTGCCCACACCCACTGTACACACTGAGCCTCTCATGGTTGCACACTTCTGGCATCCTCCCATACCGCCACGCCCTCCTTGCACCTGATCCCTCCCTGGCCGCTGGTGTCTCCTCACATACTCCGCCGGAACCCTTGAGATCTTGCACACTCATCTATGCCTCTTGGGACCCCACTGCATACACACCCCCATCTGGCACACACGTGGTTGCAGCATCCTGGCACCCATGATGTCTGCACATTCCTGCCTCTGCAGGAAGCCCCTATTCACCATGGCCCTTCCCACTCACTCCTTGCACATGCTGGGGGAGCTCTGCCCTCCCCTCTTCCTCTGCCACTGCGTGCTTCCCACACGGACACTCTTTCCCTTAGTGCTGTTTCTCCAAACGCCCGCTCCCTTCTGCTCACCCCTTCCCATTCCACTTTCCCCTGCTCTTCAGGCATCCACGTATGCCCATGTGGCCTCGGAGCACCTGTGTGGCAGTATAATAATAGGGAACACTGTACGGTGTTGTTGTCATCGTTGTTGTTTGAGACGGAGTTTTGCTCTTGTCACCCAGGCTGGAGTGCAATGGCACGATCTCGGCTCACTGCAACCTCCACCTCCTGGGTTCAAGTAGTTCTCCTGTCTCAGCCTCCTGAGTAGCTGAGATTACAGCCATGTGCCACCACACCCAGCTAATTTTTATATTTTCAGTAGAGGCGGGATTTTGCCATGTTGGCCAGGCTGGTCTTGAATTCCTGACCTCAGGTGATCTGCTCACCTTGGCCTCCCAAAGTGCTGGGATTATAGGCGTGAGCCATCATGGCCTGCCCACTATATGGCATTTATCAGGCACCGGGAGCTGTTCTAATCATGCAGCATCTACTAACTCATTTAACCCTCACACCAACCTTATAATGTAGGTCTTATTATGCCCATTTTGCAGAGGGAAAATGGAGGTCCAGAAAGTTAATTCAGAATCACCCAGCTACTCAGTGGCAGAATCAGGATTTGAACCCAGGCAGGCTGGCTGCCTTTGCCTTCAAGCACTATGCTCCTCCTCTCAAGGAAGCTAAATACATCCATTCTGGAGCCAGCTCACTGGGATTTCAAATCCTATATGTGCCACCTCGTCTGTGTCACCTGGGCATGTAACTTTCTGAGCCTCCCTGTCCTCATCTATAAAATGGGAAGAAAACCCGCTAGCCCTAGGCTTGTTTGTGAGGATTAAATGAGTTTTATGGAAACTGCTTGTCTGGGGCCTGGCCTTACTGAAGCATTTACAGGAGCACCTGCAATGAGTGCTCTCTATAAAGCGCTCTCTATAGGTTTGCTATTGATAATCAAGACAACATGGCCGGGTGCTGTCGCTCCTGCCTGTACTCCCAGCACTTTGGGAGGCCAAGGCCAGAGGAGTGCTTGAGGCCAGGAGTTCGACACCAGCCTGACCAACACAGCCAGACCCTGTCTCTGCAAAAAAAATTTTTTTAGAAATTAGCAGGCCAGTCATGGTGGCTCATGCCTGTAATCCCAGCACTTTGGGAAGCTGAGGCGGGCAGATCACTTGAGGCCGGGAGTTCGACACCAGCCTGGCCAACATGGCAAAACCCTGTCTCCACTGAAAATTCAAAAACAGCCCGGCATGGTGTCGGGAGCCTGTAATCCTAGGCTACTCAAGAGGCCTAGGCATGGGGATCGCTTGAACCCTGGGGGCGAAGGTTGCAGTGAGCCCAGATGGCATCACTTCATTCCAGCTTGGGAGACAGAGCTAGATCCTGTCTTTTTTTTTTTTTTTTTTTTTTGAGACGGAGTCTTACTCTGTTGCCCAGGCTAGAGTGTAGTGGCGAGATCTTGGCTCACTGCAACCTCTGCCTCACGGGTTAGAGTAATTCTCCTACCTCAGCCTCCTGAGTAGCTGGGATTACAGGGGTGCGCCACCACGGCGGCTAATTTTTGCATTTTTAGTAGAGACGGGGGTTTCACCATGTTGGCCAGGCTGGTCTCGAACTCCTGACCTCAAGTGATCTGCCCGCCTCGGTTTCCCAAAGTGCTGTGATTACAAGCGGAGCCACCGCGCCCTACCTGACCCTGTCTCAAAACAGAGTAACAATGCATTTAGAACAGCGCCTGCAGCGGTGACCCCTTGTAGCTGCCACTGCTGCTGTCCGAGCCCCCGCTGACGGTGCCCCTATCCTGTCTGCCGCCCCGTGCTTCAGGTGAAGGAGTCCAAGCGCCAGTTCATCTTCGACGTGGTGAACGAGGGCGGCGAGGCCGAGAAGATGGAACTCTTCGTGAGTTTCTGCGAGGACACCATCTTCGAGATGCAGATCGCCGCGCAGATCTCGGAGCCCGAAGGCGAGCCGGAGACCGACGAGGACGAGGGCGCAGCGGAGGCGGCCGTGGAGGGCGCGGAGGAGAGCGCGGCGGGGACCGAGGGCATGGCGGCCACGGCGGCGGCAGGGGCGACAGCGCGGGTGGCGGCGGCCATGGGCCGG
>NW_016808836.1:383622-414224 GCF_001698545.2 Rhinopithecus bieti
CGCTGGCGCGGCGGCGGCGGGCGCGCTGGGCCTGCTCTGGGGTTCGCTGTTCGGCGGCGGCCTGGTGGAGGGCGCCAAAAAGGTGACGGTGACCGAGCTCCTGGCAGGCATGCCCGACCCCACCAGCGACGAGGTGCATGGCGAGCAGCCGGCCGGGCCCGGCGGAGACGCAGACGGCGAGGGTGCCGGCGAGGGCGCAGGAGACGCCGCGGAGGGCGCTGGAGACGAGGAGGAGGCGGTGGACGAGGCCGGGCCGGGCGGCGCCGACGGGGCGGTAGCCGTGACGGATGGGGGCCCCTTCCGGCCCGAAGGGGCTGGCGGTCTCGGGGACATGGGAGACACGACGCCTGCGGAACCGCCCACGCCCGAGGGCTCTCCCATCCTCAAGAGGAAGCTGGGGGTGAGAGAGCAGGCGGGGGCTTTGAGGTTTTGGAAAGATGGGGGATTGGAGGGAGGAAGAGAGCGGGACTGGGTATAAACACACCGAGAGGAGAGAACTGGCCAGAGGGATAGGCACACGCAGGGCGCACGCACCCACGGAGGACGCACCCATGGAGGACGCACACGGGGACAGAGCGGGCGCCGGGCAAGAGAGACGCTCAGAGACAGAGGGATACACAGACGCATAGAGAGACTCGGAGATAGAGACCTGGAGAAAGGGCCGGGGAGAGAGAGTGCAGGGCCGAGCAGAGTGCAGGGCCCGGGAGAGGTACAGAAAATGATACCTGGAGAGCCAGAAAGAGTAAGAAACCCAGAGACCAAATTAGAAGGCAAGAAAGACCAAAACTAAGCCGGGCACGGTGGCTCACATCTGTGATCCCAGCACTTTGGGAGGCCGAGGCGGGCGGATCACCTGAGGTCAGGAGTTTGAGATCATCCTGGCCACCATGGTGGAACCCCGTCTCTACTGAAAATACAAAAATTAACCGGGCGTGGTAGTATGCGCCTGTAATCCCAGCTACTCGGGAGGCTGAGGCAGGAGAATCGCTTGAACCCGGGAGGTAGAGGTTGCAGTGAGCCAAGATGGTGCCACTGCACTCCAGCCTAGGTGACAGAGCGAGACTCCGTTTCCAAAAAAAAAAAAAGAAAAAGGAAAGGAAAGAAAGACCAAGACTAAAAAAAGTTTCCAGACAGGGTCAGGGCCACTAGGAAAAGATCCTCGGAGATACTGGTGTGGGAATGAAGTATCCCATGGAGGAAGGAACCCCAAACATCCTCAGGCCCTTGGTGCTGGGAATGCCATGGTGCGGCGCGGAGGTCAAGGTGGTGGGAAGCCGTGGGAGACAAGCAGAGCTGCACTTGGAGTCAGCCCGACCCTGTGCAGCGCTTTGGGCAAAGGTCTTCACCTCGATGAGCCTCAGTTTCCCCTCTGTAAAATGGGAACCATAATCTGCCTCTTTCTGGTGGGGGGAAGTGTAAAACTTAGATTACCCAGGGGAAATAAGGAAGATGACAGGAGCAGGCAGGCAGCCCTGAGAAGCGCTTAGGGTGGGGACTCAGCCCTGATGCTTGCCCCGCCCCTAGGTGGATGGAGTGGAGGAGGAGCTCCCGCCAGAGCCGGAGCCGGAACCAGAACTGGAGCCGGAGAAAGCCGAGTGAGTGGCCTTGGGGCCGAAGGGCCCAGCCCCATCACTGCCTCCCTCCTAGACTAGGAGCCTCCAGAGGTCAGGCCCCGGGGCTGTCCTGGCAACCCTGTGTCCTCGGCATCACCCAGCCCAGACTCAGGCACGCAAGAGGGGCTCTGAGACAAAGAATCAAGAAATAAATGCTCCAGCTTGAGCAATATTTAAAAAAAAATTAAAATTGGCCAGGCGCGGTGGCTCACGCCTGTAATCCCAACACTTTGGGAGGCTGAGGTGGGTGGATCACGAGGCCAGGAGATCGAGACCATCTTGGCTAACACGGTGAAACCCTGTCTCTACTAAAAATACAAAAAAATTAGCCGGGTGTGGTGGTGGGCGCCTGCAGTCCCAGCTACTTAGGAGGCTGAGGCAGGAGAATGGTGTGAACCGGGAGGCGGAGCTTACAGTGAGCCAAGATTGCTCCACTGCCCTCCAACCAAGGCAACAGAGCAAGGCTCTGTCTCAAAAAAAAAAAAAAAAAAAAAAAATTAAAATTAACCAAGCATGGTAGTATGTGGGGAGACTGAGGTGGGAGGATTGCTTGACCCCCAGAGGTGGAGGCTGCAGTGAGCCCTGATCGCAGCATGGCACTCCAGCCTGGGTGACAGAGCAAGACCCTGTCTCAAAAAAAAAAAAAAAAAAAAAAACAGAGAGAACAAAAAAAAACTCCCATCTAACCGCCAGGCCTTCACAGGTGCCTTCTTCCCTCTGCCTGGAACACAGGCCCCCATGCCTACTCTGAGTCTCTCCCATCCTTTCCAATTCTCCAGGACACCTGATGCCCTCTTAAGCTGAGGAAGTGTCTCCTCCAGATTCCCACAACCCCCTGAGCTTCCGGCATCCCAGCCCTGACCACTCTGGGCTGTCACTGCCTGGTGTCACTGTCACTGCCTGTCTCCCACATTGGACTGGAGCCTCATAAGGGCACGTCCTGATTATCTCATCATCCCATGTACCCAGCACCATCCAAACCTGGGCCAGGCATGGGGCGGGCCCCCGATGAATGGCTTTGAATGAATGAACTCATGCATTGCCTGCCCAGGCACCTCCTGACCTCTCTCTGTCCTGCCCTGCAGTGCCGAGAATGGGGAGAAAGAAGAAGTTCCCGAACCCCCACCAGAGCCCCCCAAGAAGCAAGCACCTCCCTCACCCCCTCCAAAGAAGGAGGAAGCTGGGGGCGAATTCTGGGGAGAACTGGAGGTGCAGAGGGTGAAGTTCCTGGTGAGGATCCAGCCAGGTCACCTGAACCTTCTTCTCCCTGGGAACCCTACCTCTGGTGCCCACCTCTCCTCTCACCCTGTTCTTGAGTTCACCTGTTCAAGCTCATCTCCAAGAAGAACCCTAGCTGGGGAGAGGGCAGAGGCATCCCCAGACCTGAGGACAGGGTAGCATTTTCAGATGGCCCTCATTTGGTTCCTTGTCCCCTCCCTGCTCACAATCCTTATTCCAACCTCCACAGCTCTGTTCATCGGGGCCACCCACCCACACTTCCACCTCCATCCTCTATCCAGAGCTACATTCAATGAGGCCACCGCTCTGACCTTCCCACCGTGGCCTGTTCTTGGCTGTCAGCCTTTAGAGTCTTAGTCTCTCCATTACTCCCAGTGCTGCTGTAGAGGTCTGAGCTCTCTCCCAGTTCCTGGGGAAGCACTCATCTCATCCAGGCCAGGAAGAAGGGTGGGTGTTGGGAGGCAGGTCCCAGGGTTCCCTCCATCCTGTCTCCTCTCCAGGCCTGGCCTGATAGGAGGGGGTAAGGGAGGCTGGACACGGTGGCTGACGCCTGTAATCCCAGCACTTTGGAAGGCCAAGGCAGGCGGATCGCCTGAGGTCAGAAGTTCAAGGCCAGCCTGGCCAACATGGCGAAACCCCATCTCTACTGAAAGTACAAAAATTAACTGGGTGTGGTGGTGTACGCCTGTATTCCCAGCTACTCAGGAGGCTGAGTCATGAGAATTTGAACCCAGTAGGCAGAGGTTGCAGTGAGCCAGGATGGCGCCACTGCACTCCAGCCTGGGTGACAGAGCAAGACTCCGTCTCAAAAATAACAATAATAATAATAAATTAATTAATTAATAGGAGGTTGTAGGAACAGCTATTGAGAGCCCAGGTGCTCTGAGTGTGGGTAAATGATGGGATGAATTCTCCAGGGAAGAGGCCGATCTGTGAGTGCTTTCTCTCTTTTCTTCTCTCTCAGAACTACCTGTCCCGGAACTTTTACACCCTGCGCTTCCTTGCCCTCTTCTTGGCATTTGCCATCAACTTCATCTTGCTGTTTTATAAGGTGCTGGTCCTGAAGGGCTGGGAGGGTCAGGCCCTTATCCATGCTGTGGGATGGGAGGCTCAGCCCCCATCGGAATTGCAGGGTTCCTCCGGTGCAGGGACAAGGCACTGGGCTCAGGGTCCTCAGGACGGTTCAGGCTGGACACCTGGATCCTGGGACCCCCCTCCATGGGGGTGAGTAGCGGATACCTGGATCTATCTGGGACAGAAGCCTGAGTGCTTGTGGGAGTTAGAACAGGAGCAGGAGCTGAGTTCTCTGCTCAGCTCGGCCACATGCCAGTCCTGTGTGCCTGGCTGCAGGCCCTCAGCTCTCGGCAACACCCACTGATTCCGTTAAGCATCTTTGCTTTCACGTCAGCTAAACAGAAGTTTGCGGGGAGGAAGAAACAGTCCGCTCACAGAATGAAAGGAAAGGGCTGAGAACCAGGCCTCCTGAAAGACAAAGGGACCCTTGCGGTCTTGCCAGGGGTCTAGATAACAGGACAGTAAGGTAGACTAGAGAGATCGAAGCATGGCTTCTGTGGGACCCAGTCCTGCTCCACCGCCCACTGGTGCATGACGTGAGGCAAGGTGCTTACCGTCCCTGAGCCTCAACCCTCTCATCTGTGAAATGGAATACCTCTTAGTGCTGTGGGGATCGAAAGAGGAGAAGGCACCAGGCACAGTGGCTCACGCCTGTAATCCCAGGACTTTGTGAGGCCGAAGTAGGTGGATCACCTAAGTCAGGAATTCGAGACCAGCCTGGCCATATGGTGAAACCCCGTCTCTACTAAAAATACAAAAACATTAGCTGGGCATGGTGGTGGGCACCTGTAATCCAAGCTACGCAGGAGGCTGAGACAGTAGAATCCCTTGAACCCGGGAAGCAAAGGTTGCAGTGAGCCGAGATTGCACCACTGCACCCAGGCTGCGTGACAAGAGTGAAACTCTGTCCACCCCACCAAAAAGAAGAGGATGAGTATGTGTAAGGCGCTTAGAGCCACAGTACCTGGCATATAAAAAGCACTGTGTAAATGTTTAACTGCTACTAATTTTCGTGTTAGTGTTCATATTAGCGGGCAGTCTCTTTAGAGCTCCACTATGAAGATGAACCAACTCTGTCTTCAGTTCTGTGCCACTCAGTTCGATAGGCTAATTCCCAGGTCAGAGTCTGATTTGCTAGCTAGGGCCCTGGTCCCACCCCTTGATCTTGATTGACAGCCACACCAAGACTGTATGTGGTATGGCCCCAGTCCAATCTCAGGAATGGAGGCTCAATTTTGTGAGTGGGCTCTGCATGTGGCAGACCCACAGATGGATCTCTGTCCCCATTTCAGGTCTCAGACTCTCCACCAGGGGAAGACGACATGGAAGGCTCAGCTGCTGGGGACGTGTCAGGTGCAGGCTCTGGTGGCGGCTCCGGCTGGGGCTTGGGGGCCGGAGAGGAGGCAGAGGGCGATGAGGATGAGAACATGGTGTACTACTTCCTGGAGGAGAGCACAGGCTACATGGAGCCCGCCCTGCGGTGTCTGAGCCTCCTGCATACACTGGTGGCCTTTCTCTGCATCATTGGCTATAACTGTCTCAAGGTGGGCCCATGGCCATGGTTCTGGGGCAAGGGCTTATTGGCTGGGTGGGGGTGGGGGCGGTTCTGGAGTACCGGCTGGGGCTGGGGACCCTCACAGTGGTTGGGACAGAGGGGGCCCAGGGTTGGGGTGAGGGCTGGGGAACTGGGTACAGGATTGGGGTCTCCAGCAAGGACGACATTCAAACTGGGAACGGACACAGCTTCTGGCTGAGGAACAGGGTTCTGGGCCACTGTCTTGATACTTTACTATCGGATGAACTTTACTATCGGATGAACTTTACTATCGGATGAACTTTACTATCGGATGAACTTTACTATTGGATGAACTTTACTATTGGAGTTCTTTGGGCTTAAAACTTTCATACATGCTGTTCCCTCTGCCTGCAAAGCTTTGCCCCGCTTCCACCTCCTTGCACCTGCCTCTGTTTTATTCATCCTTCAGTTCTGAGTTCAGACCTCCCTCCTTGGGAAGCCCTAGGTGGCATCAGGCACCACTCCTGGATTCCCACAGCTCCCCTGTTCTCACATCCTGGACCGATCCCTCTGCCTGTGCCCCACCCCCATTGTGGCCCTGACCCCTCTATGGCCCTATATCCCAGCCCTGACACCCCTGCCTGTGCCTCCCCACTGCCAGCCCTATCCCCTCTGCCTGCGCCCCCCAATTCCAGCCCTGACCCCTCTATCTATGCCTCCCATCCCGGCCCTGACCCATCTATCTATGTACCCACATTCCAGCCATGACACCCCTGCCTGCGCCTCCCCCATCCCCGCCCTGACCCCTCTGCCCATGTCCCCCACATCCCAGTCCTGAGCCCTCTGCCTAGACCTCCTCATTTCTACCCTTATCACTGGGAAAGCACTTCTGATGTGGGGTCACACACAGACTCCAGCAAGATCTCATGGCTTCTGCTGAGACTGTGGTCTAGTCAAGGTGCCTGACACCCACCCTTGGCCTCCTCCCACTATCCAGGTGCCCCTGGTAATCTTTAAGCGGGAGAAGGAGCTGGCCCGGAAGCTGGAGTTTGACGGCCTATACATCACAGAGCAGCCTGAGGACGATGACGTGAAGGGGCAGTGGGACCGACTGGTGCTCAACACACCGTAAGGACCCAGCCCCCACCTCAGGGTGGCAGCAAGAGGGGACCTGGGTTTCCACCCAGTCCAGGCTGGGACCCCAAAAAACTAGGGTTTCAGGCCAGGCACGGTGGCTCACGCCTGTAATCCCAGCACTTTGGGAGGCCAAGGCGGGTGGATCACAAGGTCAGGAGTTCGAGACCAGCCTGGCCAACATGGTGAAACCCCATCTCTACTAAAAGTACAAAAATTAGCTGGGTGTGGTGGCGGGCGCCTGTAATCCCAGCTACTGGGGATGAATCAGGACAATCACTTGAACCTGGGAGGTGGAGGACGCAGATCGCACCATCGTACTCCAGCCTGGGCAACAAGAGCAAAATTCTGTCCCCCATGCCCCCTGCAAAAAAACAAAACAAAAAAAAACCAAACACCTAGGGTTTCAGTCCCTACAGGCCCTGCCTCATTCTCCCCAAGCCTTACTCTTCTTTTCCATAAAAGAGGCACATTTCCTGTGCATTACAGCATCTGTGTGGGTGAGGGTGGCACACGGAGATTCCTAGACTTGAGGCCTGGAAGTTCCTGTTCAGTGACTCTGGGGTGTGAGCCCAGGAACCCGTGTTTTAAACCCTGCCTCCCGGTGTGATTCTTACTCAGGCGCAATGAGTGCAAAATAAAAAAACATGGCCGGGCGCGGTGGCTCACGCCTGTAATCCCAACACTTGGGAGGCCAAGGTGGGCAGATCGCTTGAGGTCAGGAGTTCGAGACCAGCCTGGCCAACATGCTGAAACCCCATCTCTACTAAAAATACAAAAAGTAGTCTCTACTAAAAATACAAAAATTAGCCAGGCATGGTTGTGGGCACCTGCAGTCTTAGCTACTGAGGAGGCTGAGGCATGAGAATCACTTAAACCTGGGAGGTGGAGGTTGCAGTGAGCCGAGATTGTGCCTCTGCACTCCAGCCTGGGCAACAGAGCGAGACTCTGTCTGAAAAAAAAAAAAAAGAAAAGAAATCATTAGGGGCCTTAGGGGCCGCACTCAGTGGCTCACGCCTATAATCTCAGCACTTTGGGAGGCTGAGGCAGGAGGATCCCTTGTGCCCAGGAGTTCAAGACCAGCCTGGGCAACACAGGGAGACCTCTATCTTTAGAAAAAAAAAAACTAAAAAGTTAGCCAGACATGCTAGCCTGGCTAGCGCATGCCTGTAGTCTTAGCTGCTTGGGAGGCTGAGGCAGGAGGATCGCGTGAGCCCAGGAGTTCCAGGATGCAGTGAGCTATGATTATGCCACTGTCCTTCAGCCTGAGTGACAGAGCAAGACCTTATGTCTGGGGGTAAAAAAAAAAGAATAGGAATTGGAAGTGCAATGAATCGAAACACTTCAAATAATTGTAAATCTGTGAATTCATAATCAATCGTCACTCCACCCTCTCAAACAACAAAACTCGGTGGCCATACTTGAGGATGTTAGGGCATCAATTTGTCACTTGGAAAACTGGTCAATAAAGGGCCAGAATCATGAAATTAAATGAAATCAACCAGTATGAGGAAGGAGGCAGTTCCACTGGAGTTGGTGCTGGGTCAGGCTGCTGGTTTGGACTCCTTCCCGCCCGTCACCATGCCAGAGCCTCTTTATCAGAGTGCCATTCTGAGGTCTTTTTTGCACATCTGGCTCTGAATGCAAATTCTCTGCCTCATCTGGGGTCCAGCAAAGATGGCAGGGGGGGTCCCCACTCTTCAAGGTTCCTACAAGAAAAGCAGTGGAGCCACGCACGGTGGCTCACGCCTGTAATCCCAGCACTTTGGGAGGCCAAGGTGGGTGGGGGAGATCACCTGAGGTCAGAAGTTCGAGACCAGCCTGACCAACATGGCAAAACCCAGTCTCTACTAAAAATACAAAAATTAGCCGGGCATGGTGGTGGACACCTGTAATCCCAGCTACTCAGGAGGCTGAGGCAGGAGGATCGCTTGAACCTGGGAGGCAAAGGTTGCAGTGAGCCAATAACACACCACTGCACTCCAGCCTGGGCGACAGAGTGAGACAGAGAAAAAAAAAAAACAGTGGAGTTTCAACCCACCCCCCAATGCGGCTGACAGCTCCGATCCCTCTGGCCCTAACATCTCACACTCACGCGCGCTTTCTCTCTCGGCAGGTCTTTCCCCAGCAACTACTGGGACAAGTTTGTCAAGCGCAAGGTGAGAGGACATGGATGCACTGGGTCCTGGATTGGGTCCCTGCCTGCTACCAGGTCATCACAGGCTTGCCAAGCACTTGCTTGGTGTGTGACCTTGGGCAAGAGGTTTTTTGCCTCTCTGAGTAGCACCTCAGTTTCGCCATGGGGAGATGGGCACAGTAACCACACTTCCCTTTCTTGAATGGGCACATGGAAAGAGCAGAGCATCAAGGCCGGGCGCAGTGGCTCACACCTGTAATCCCAGCACTTTGGGAGGCCAAGGTGGGCGGATCACTTGAGGTTAGGAGATCGAGACCAGCCTGGCCAACATGGTGAGACCCCCGTCTCTACTTAAAATATAAAAAATTAGCCGGGTGTGGCGGCGGGTGCCTGTAGTTCCAGCTACTTGGGAGGCTGAGGTGGGAGAATTGCTTGAACCCGGGAGGCAGAGGTTGCAGTGAGCCGAGATCACGCCACTGCACTCCAGCCTGGGTGACAGAGCGAGACTCTGTCTCAAAAAAAAAAAAAAAGAAAAGAAAAAAACAAAGTGGTAGCCGAGTGTGGTGGCTTATGCCTATAGTTCTAGCCACTGGGGAGGATCGCTGGAGTCCAGAAGTTCAAGATCAGCCTGGGCAATACAGTCAGACCCCATCTCAAATACATAAAGCAGTGGAGAGGGGTGGGGAGTGTGCGTGTGTTCGCCAGGAGAGGTTGCTGTTGTATATCAGCAGCCCAGAAAAGGTCATACTCATTAATAGGGAGGTGAGAGATGAGCCAGTGGAAATGGGAGGGAGGTGTTCTAGACAGGGGAAACAGGCAGTGCAAAGGCCCTAAAGCAGAAATGTGCCTGTCGCATTTGCGCAACTGTGCGGAGGCCAGTGTGGTGGAAGGGGTGACAGGGAGGAGGTAAGTTCACAGGTGACAGGGGCCTAATTATATAGGATTCCTGGCCTACCTACCTGAAAGTAATAAATTATTTCAATTAATTTGACTAATTAATTAGCTGGACCTTTATTGCTTTTGGATCCTACCCCTGAGGATCTGAAGAAAGCTGTGGCACCTTCCTCTCAGAAAAAAATGCACCCACCCCCGGCCAGCCGTGGTGCCTCACACCTGTAATCCCAGCAATTTGGGAGGCCCAGGCGGGCGGATCACCTGAGGTCGGGAGTTCGAGACCAGCCTGACCAACACGGAGAAACCCCGTCTCTACTAAAAATACAAAATTAGCTGAGTGTGGTGGTGCATGCC
This sequence comes from Rhinopithecus bieti, assembly GCF_001698545.2. Taxonomy (NCBI): domain Eukaryota; kingdom Metazoa; phylum Chordata; class Mammalia; order Primates; family Cercopithecidae; genus Rhinopithecus; species Rhinopithecus bieti. Next base: position 393,584 of record NW_016808836.1, read on the forward strand.
TGTAATCCCAGCTACTCAGGAGGCTGAGGCAGAAGAATCACTTGAACCTGGGAGGCAGAGGTTGTGGTGAGCAGAGATGGCGCCACTATACTTTCAGCCTGGGCATCAGAGGGAGACTCTATCTCAAAACAAAACAAAACAAAACAAAACAAAACAAAACAATGCACCTCTCATTTCTCGTTCAGAGTTTGGAGTGTCCCCAGAACCCCCTTGCAGGCCACAACACACACCCACACTCCAGCTGTGTCTACACAGCTTGACGCTCTCTTGTGCAGGTCCTGGACAAACATGGGGACATCTATGGGCGGGAGCGGATTGCTGAGCTACTGGGCATGGACCTGGCCACACTAGAGATCACCGCCCACAATGAGCGCAAGCCCAACCCGCCACCAGGGCTGCTGACGTGGTGAGCCCAGGACACCCCTGCACAGGCCTGGGGCATGCAGGGGAGGTGACTGGGGTCTGACACTCAAGCATATCTCCTCTGATCCCCGCCCCCACAGGCTCATGTCCATCGATGTCAAGTACCAGATCTGGAAGTTCGGGGTCATCTTCACAGACAATGTGAGCAGGGGCCCGCAGATTGGGGAGGGAGTCTGCAGGGGTGGGGCGTTAGGAGGGTTCCCAACTTGGGGTATTCCTGACCAGAGAATGACTCCTGGGACCCTGAGTGGCTGTGACCCTTAGAGTACCTTCTTACCCACACAAGGCTCCTTATCCCCCCAGACATCGTTTTATTATTATTATTATTTTTTTTTTAAATAGCTGGGATTGGGTGTGGTGGCTCACACCTGTACTCCCAACATTTTGAGAGGCCAAGGCGGGTGGATCACTGGAGTCCAGAGTTTTTTTTTTTTTTTTTTTTGAGACGGAGTCTCGCTCTGTTGCCCGGGCTGGAGTGCAGTGGCCGGATCTCAGCTCACTGCAAGCTCCGCGTCCCGGGTTTACGCCATTCTCCTGCCTCAGCCTCCCGAGTAGCTGGGACTACAGGCGCCCGGCACCTCACCCGGCTAGTTTTTTGTATTTTTTAGTAGAGACGGGGTTTCACCATGTTAGCCAGGATGGTCTCGATCTTCTGACCTCGTGATCCGCCCGTCTCGGCCTCCCAAAGCGCTGGGATTGGAGTCCAGAGTTTGAGACCAGCCTGGGCAATATAGTGAGATCCTCTCTCTACAAAAAATTTAAAAATTAGCTGGGGCTGGGCGTGGAGGCTCACACTTGTAGTCCCAGCACTTGCGGAGGCCGAGGCAGGTAGATCACTTGAGGTCAGGAGTTCAAGACAAACCTAGCACTGGGCATGGTGGTGGGTGCTTGTAATCCCAGCTACTCGGGAGGCTGAGGCAGCAGAATGGCTTGAATTCAGGAGGTAGAGGCTGCAGTGAGCCAAGATCGTACCACTGCACTCCACCTGGGTGACAGAATGAGAATCCGTCTCAAAAAAAAAAATTAGCCAGGCAGCCAGGCACAGTGGCTCACACCTGTAATCCCAGCACTTTAGGAGGAAAAGGCAGAGGATTGCTTGAGCTCAAACATTTAAGACCAGCTTGGGCAACTTTTGTAGAGACGGTGAAACCCTGTCTTGTCTTGCCTACCTAAAAAAAATATACAAAATTAGCCAGGGCCGGGCACGGTGGCTCAAGCCTGTAATCCCAGCACTTTGGGAGGCCGAGACGGGCGGATCACAAGGTCAGGAGATCGAGACCATCCTGGCTAACCCGGTGAAACCCCGTCTCTACTAAAAAATATAAAAAACTAGCCGGGCGAGGTGGCGGGCGCTTGTAGTCCCAGCTACTCGGGAGGCTGAGGCAGGAGAATGGCGTAAACCTGGGAGGCGGAGCTTGCAGTGAGCTGAGATTCGGCCACTGCACTCCAGCCTGGGCGACAGAGCGAGACTCCGTCTCAAAAAAAAAAGCCAGGTGTGGTGGCACACACCTCTAGTCCCAGCTACTCAACAGGCTGCAATGGGAGGATGGCTTGAGCCCAGGAGGCAGAAGTTTCAGTGAGCTGCATATTCACCACTGCACTTCAGCCTGGATAACAGAGTGAGACCCTGTCTCTAACAAAAAACAGAGTGGCCAAGTGCGGTGGCTCAGGCCTGTAATCCCAGCACTTTGGGTTGGGAGGCCGAGGTGGGTGGATAAATTGAGGCCAGGAGTTAGAGACCAGCCTGGCCATTCATGGTGAAACCCCAGCTCTACTAAAATTACAAAAATTAGCTGGGTGTGGTGACCCACGCCTGTGGTCCCAGCTACTTCAGAGGCTAAGGCAGGAGAATCGCTTGAACCCAGGCGGCGGAGGTTGCAGTGAGCCGAGATTGCACCACTGCACTCCAGCCTGGGCAACAGACTAACACTCCATCTCAAAAAAAAAAAAAAAAAAGTAGCTGGGTGTGGTTACCCACACCTATGGTCTCAGCTACTTGGGAGGCTAAGCGAGGCTAAGGTAGGCTTAGCCTCCTGCACTTAGACCCTGGAGGTGGAGATTGTGGTGAGCTGGGATTGCGCCATTGCACTCCAGCCTGGGTGACAAGAGTGAAGCTCCATCTAAAAAAAAAAAAAAGAGGAAGAGATGAGGGAGTTTTGCTATGTTGCCCGTACTGGTCTTGAACTCCTGACCTCAAGTGATCCTCCTGCCTTAGCCCCCCAAAGCGCTGGGATTACAGGCATGAGCCACCACACCCGGCCCAGAACATCCTTTGGCTTCCTCAGTGTGCCCTTGGATTCCCAGATTATTTCCTTCTGCAGGGGGCTCTCATCTCCCCACAGGATGCCTTCTCACCCAGAATGCCCCGGTCCTCCATGGACTCCCCAACCAGGGCTGGCACCCGACCCCCAGGGCATAGCTGACTCTCCCGAGTGGCCCCTACCCTCCAGAGTGCTCCTCATGTGTCTCTGCCTTCCCCCTGACACCTGGCCCTGTGCGCCCACAGTCCTTCCTGTACCTGGGCTGGTATATGGTGATGTCCCTCTTGGGGCACTACAACAACTTCTTCTTCGCTGCCCATCTCCTGGACATCGCCATGGGGGTCAAGACACTGCGCACCATCCTCTCCTCCGTCACCCACAATGGGAAACAGGTGTGGGGAGGACCTGGCTGTAGGGCGTGGGCCAGCAGGGACCAGCGTGGCAGTGGGTGGTGGAGGCGTGAGGGCCAGGCAGCTGGGCTGAGGAGGGGCAAGGTCAGGCGGGGCCGAGCCGAGGGTGTGTGGGGCAGCAAGGTAGAGCCACAGGGACTGAACCGGGGCCAGGACCCAGAATGGGCGTGGCCGGAGGAGGGCAAGCCCAGGACGGAGCTGACCTGGCCCCATCCTGCCCCCAGCTGGTGATGACCGTGGGCCTTCTGGCAGTGGTCGTCTACCTGTACACCGTAGTGGCCTTCAACTTCTTCCGCAAGTTCTACAACAAGAGCGAGGATGAAGATGAGCCTGACATGAAATGTGACGACATGATGACGGTGAGCCCCTCCCCCGGCGCTCTGGGACCCTTCCTTCTCGCATCTGTTGAAGGGGTTAATAACGGTACCTCCAGGCCGGGCGTGGTGCCTCCAGTCTGCAATCCCAGCGTGTTGGGAGGCCGAGGCCGGAGGATCACTTGAGTCCAGAAGTTGGAAACCAGCCTGGGCAACAAGGCAAAAATCCCGTCTCTATAAAAAATGTTAAATATGAGCTGGGTGTTGTGTTGTGTGCCTGGAGGCTAAGGCAGGAGGATTACTGGAGCCCAGCAGTTCGAGGCTTCAGTGAGCTGCGAATAGGCCACTACACTCCATCCTGGTAGACAGAGGGACACCTTGCCTCTAAAAAATGAAAATAGTACCTACAGTTTGGCAAGCTGATGCATGCCAGGCACATTTTGGCTTTTTTGGTTTTTGTTTTTGTTTTTTTGAGTCAGAGTCTCGCTCTGTCGCCCAGGCTGGAGTGCAGTGGCACAATCTCGGCTCACTGCAACCTCCACCTCCCGGGTTCAAGTGATTCTCCTGCCTCAGCCTCCCAAGTAGCTGGGACTACAGGCATGTGCCACCGTGCCCAGGTAATTTTTGTATTTTTAGTAGAGACAGGGTTTCACCATGTTGACCAGGATGGTCTCCATCTCTGCCTGTGCCCTTGTGATCTGCCCACCTTGGCCTCCCAAAGTGCTGGGATTACAGGCGTGAGCCACCGCGCCCGGCCATGTCAGGTACTTTGAACAGTGCCAGGCAAATGAGTGCTCCACATCTGTTGGCCGTTGTTTCAATATTATTTGAGCTGAGGTTTTTTTTTTTTTTTTTTCTGAGACAAAGTCCTAGGCTGGAGTGCAGTAACATGATCTCAGCTTACTACAACCTCTGTCTCTCAGGTTCAAGTGATTCTCCTGCTTCAGCCTCCTGGGTAGCTGGGATTACAGGCAAACACTACCATGCCCAGCTGATTTTTGTATTTTTAGTAGAGCTGGGGGATCTCACTATGTTGGCCAGGTTAGTCTTGAACTCCTGACCTCAAATGATCCACCCACCTCGGCCTCCCAAAGTCCTGGGATTACAGACCTGAGCCACCACACCCAGCCTTATGTGAGCTTTTCAAATGGATTATTATTGGAAAGGTATTCAGGGAGCTTGCCCCTGCCACTTATGAGCCATGTGATTTTTGGACAGGCTATTCAACCTCCTCCCTATGCCCTGGGGGCTTCACTTGTAAAATGAGTGTGTAATAGTAGTTGCTTGCAGGACTAATAGGTGCTCCCTGGCTATCGAAGACTTAAAAGACTTAGACTAGTGCCTTGCACGGTGGCTCATGCCTGTAATCCCAGCACTTTGGGAGGCTGAGGCGGGCAGATCACCTGAGGCCGGGAGTTCGAGACCAGCCTGACCAACATGGAGAAACCCCGTCTCTACTAAAAATACAAAATTAGCCAGGCATGGTGGCGCACGCCTGTAATCCCAGCTACTTGGGAGGCTGAGACAGGAGAATCGCTTGAACCCGGGAGGTGGAGGTTGCAGTGAGCCGAGATCGCGCCACTGCACTCCAGCCTGGGCAACAAGAGCAAAACTCTGTCTCAAAAAAACGAAACAAAACAAAACAAAACAAAAAACAAAAAAAGACTTAGACTAGTGCCTGGCACATCCTCAGGATTATATAGATGTTAGCTTCTATCAATTATCCACAATTAAAAGTTTCATCCAGGCCAGACGCAGTGACTCATACCTGTAATCCCAACACTTTGGGAGGCTGAGGCAAGAGGATCTCTTGAGCTTAGGAGTTTGAGGTTGCAGTGAGCTATGATTGCGCCACTACACTCCAGCCTGGGTACCACAGTGAGACTGTGTCTCAAGTTTAAAAAACAGTTTCACCCAAGGTATACCCAGCGTTCAATGCATATTTATTTTTTCTCTTCTATTCTAATAATGGTGATCATAGCCCCAATTGATGTGAACTTACTAGAGACAGGCCACAATTAAAAGAATCATTTACCGGGTTTATCTCCAAAGATGTCCTGTAATCTGGCTCCCTGGGTTCCTTCCTGCTCTCAGGACAAAGTTCAGCTCCTCAACCTGACGTCTGAGGCCCTTCCAGACACGGCCTCACTGCCTACAGCCTTGTTTTCATTATAGTCACTTATCTTAGCTTTTACTCTAGGATGACTGTGTTCTCTCACATCCTGGGAACACAAAAAGAACAAGTGTATGTTGGGTGCTGTAGCTCACGCTTTTAATCCCAGCACTTTGGGAGGGCAAGGCAGGTGGATCATCTCAAGAGTTTGAGACCAGTCTGGCCAACATAGTGAAACCCCGTCTCCACTAAAAATACAAAAATTAGTGGGATGTGGTGGTGTGCGCCTGTAATCCCATCGACTTGGGAGGCTAAGGCAGGAGAATCTCTTGAACCCTGGAGGCGGAGGTTGCAGTGAGCTGAGATTGCACCGTTGCACTCCAGCCTGGGCAACAAGAGCAAAACTCCATCTCAAACATTAGCTGGGTGGGGTGGCACGCACCTGTAATTCCAACTACTCATGAGGCTGAGGCAGGAGAATCTCTTGAACTCGGAGGTAGAGGTCGCAGTGAGCCAAGATTGCACCACTGCACTCCAGCCTGGGCAACAGAACAAGACTCTGTCTCAAAAAAAAAAAACAACAACAAAAAAACAAACAAGTGTAAAGTTGTTCCCAAATGCCAGGTAGACCATGCTCACTCACCAGCTCCATTCAGACCCTTCTTGTGGCTCCCCATCCACTGTGGATAAAATCGAATCACCCCGCCACGGCTTACAAAGCCTGGGAAGATCTGGCCCTGCCTGGGTCTAACCACAAACCCTCTTGCTTTTTGCTTTCTGGCCGCCTGGTCCTCTTTCAGTTCCCTTAGGACTGCGTGTTTCCTCCTGACTCAAGCCCTTTGCACCTGATGTTCTCTCTGTCCCCTAGCCCAGGCCCGACATGCACACACACCCCATTCACTTGATACCTCACCTTTCCACTTAAATGCCGCGTCCTACAGGAAGCCCCTGACCACGGGCTAGGCTGGGGCCTACAGAGCCACGTGTCCAGGCCCTGCCTCATCTCTCTCCCTGCTCTCCTGCACAGGAGCTCTATTTTCCAGCCTCACCCAACCATTTTCAGTTCCTCACAGCAGCAAGCTGTATTCTTTCCTCACTGATGGTGTTGCAGCATGTGGCTTTCTCAGCCGGGAACACTCTCTTCCCCACCCCTCCACCTAACGCCTCCTTTAGGTTTCAGCTCACACTTGCCTCCTCTTCCAGGAAGCCTGACCTAATCACTTAGGCTGGATCAGATGCCTCCAGTGGGCTGCTAAAGCTTCCAGTGCTTCCCCCAGCTCATCTCTGGTCACACTGTGCCTCCCCACCCCAGCCCTGACCCTCTGCCTGTGCCCTCCCATCCTGGCCATCACTCCTCTGCCTGTGTCCCCACATCCCAGCCCTGACCCCTCTTTCTGTGCCCCCTGTCCTGGCCCTGACCCCTCTGCCTGTGCTCCGCACCCAACCTGGCCCTGACCCCTCTGCCTGTGCCCCCCACCCAACCTGGCCCTCACCCCTCTGCCTGTGCCCTCCCATCCCGGCCCTCACCCCTCTGCCTGTGCCCTCCCATCCCGGCCCTCACCCCTCTGCCTGTGCCCTCCCATCCCGGCCCTCACCCCTCTGCCTGTGCCCTCCCATCCCGGCCCTCACCCCTCTGCCTGTGCCCTCCCATCCCGGCCCTCACCCCTCTGCCTGTGCCCTCCCATCCCGGCCCTCACCCCTCTGCCTGTGCCCTCCCATCCCGGCCCTCACCCCTCTGCCTGTGCCCTCCCATCCCGGCCCTCACCCCTCTGCCTGTGCCCTCCCATCCCGGCCCTCACCCCTCTGCCTGTGCCCTCCCATCCCGGCCCTCACCCCTCTGCCTGTGCCCTCCCATCCCGGCCCTCACCCCTCTGCCTGTGCCCTCCCATCCCGGCCCTCACCCCTCTGCCTGTGCCCTCCCATCCCGGCCCTCACCCCTCTGCCTGTGCCCTCCCATCCCGGCCCTCACCCCTCTGCCTGTGCCCTCCCATCCCGGCCCTCACCCCTCTGCCTGTGCCCTCCCATCCCGGCCCTCACCCCTCTGCCTGTGCCCTCCCATCCCGGCCCTCACCCCTCTGCCTGTGCCCTCCCATCCCGGCCCTCACCCCTCTGCCTGTGCCCTCCCATCCCGGCCCTCACCCCTCTGCCTGTGCCCTCCCATCCCGGCCCTCACCCCTCTGCCTGTGCCCTCCCATCCCGGCCCTCACCCCTCTGCCTGTGCCCTCCCATCCCGGCCCTCACCCCTCTGCCTGTGCCCTCCCATCCCGGCCCTCACCCCTCTGCCTGTGCCCCCCCATCCCGGCCCTCACCCCTCTGCCTGTGCCCTCCCATCCCGGCCCTCACCCCTCTGCCTGTGCCCCCCCCAACCTTGGCCCTGACTTCTGCCTTTGCTCCCCACCCAACCCGGCCCTCACCCTTCTGCCCATGCTCCCCGTGGGACCCTGCCTGTGCCCCCCGACCCCGGCTCTTACCTCTCTGCCTGTGCCCCCACATCCTGGCCCTGACCCCTCTGACTGTGGCCCCCTATCCTGGCCCTGACCCCTCTCCCTGTGCCCCCCTATCCCAGCCCTGACCCCTCTGCCTGTGCCCCCTGTCCTGGCCCTGACCCCTCTGCCTGTGACCTGCACCTAACCTGGCCCTTACCCCCCTGCCCATGACCTTCCTGTCACAGCCCTAACCATTTCTGGCTGTTGGTCCCTGTCCGACGCTGTATCTCTGAGGCCTTTGAGGGCAGGGCCCAGGGCTGTCTCAGTCGTTACCATGTCTTCAGCCCTGCCTATCCCGGTGCCCTGGCTGGGGCACCGTATATTATATATACATATATGTGTGTGTGTATATAAATATATATATATACATATATACATATATACACACACATATATATATGTTTTTTTTTTTTTTTTTTTTTTTTTTTTTTTTTTTTTTTTTTTTTTTTTTTTTGAGAAGGAGTTTTGCTCTGTTGCCCAGGCTGGAGTTCAGTGGTGCAATCTTGGCTCACTGCAACCTCTACCTCCCAACTCAGTGAATGTTGAATGAATGAGTGACCAATGTGCTCCCTTCCCTCAGTGTTACCTGTTTCACATGTACGTGGGTGTCCGGGCTGGCGGAGGCATTGGGGACGAGATTGAGGACCCCGCGGGTGATGAATACGAGCTCTACAGGGTGGTCTTCGACATCACCTTCTTCTTCTTCGTCATCGTCATCCTGTTGGCCATCATCCAGGGTCAGTGCTGGGAGTGGGTGCTCAGGGCCCAGAGGGAGGCTAGCTCTGTGGCTAAGAATGCAGGCCCAGGATCCAGTCGGTCTGGATTCATGCCCCATCTCTACCTCTCGCTACTGTAAGACCCTGGGCAAGTCGCCTCTTGGGGCCTCAGTTTCTCCATCTGCAAAACAAGGGCATCAGTGGTACTGACCTCATAGGTTGTGATCAGGATTAAGTCAATGCATAGGCACTCAGTGTCTGGCTCATATCAGTGCTCAGTAAAGGCCTGAAGGAGGTATTTATATTATATATATACGTATATTATATATATTTTATATATACACATATATTATATATATGTATATTATATATTTTTTATATATACACGTATATTATATATACATATATGTGTGTGTGTATATAAATATATATATATACATATATACATATATACACACACATATATATATATGTTTTGTTTTTTTTTTTTTTTTGAGAAGGAGTTTTGCTCTGTTGCCCAGGCTGGAGTTCAGTGGTGCGATCTTGGCTCACTGCAACCTCTACCTCCCAAGTTCAAGCGATTCTTCTGCCTCAGCCTCCCGAGTAGCTGGGACTGCAGGCGCGTGCCAACACGCCAAGCTAATTTTTTTTTTTCGTATTATTAGTAGTGATGGGGTTTTACCACATTGGCCAGGCTGCTCTTGAACTCCTGACCTCAGATGATCCGCCTGCCTCAGCTTCCCAAAGTACTGGGATTGCAGGCATGAGCCACCGCACCTGGCCAATAAAGGCCTAATATTATCTTCTTAGGAAGTGAGATTAGGGGTGAGACTAGGGAGATGGGGGATGGAGGGCAAGCCCTGGAGGTAGGTAGTTGGAGAGGGAGGAGTCTGAACCAGGTCAGAGGTTGGGCACTGACTCGCGTCCTGCCACCCCAGGTCTGATCATCGACGCTTTTGGTGAGCTTCGAGACCAACAAGAGCAAGTGAAGGAGGATATGGAGGTGGGTCATGTCTGGGGGTAACCCAGAGGGATTACAGGATTCAGGGGGTCAAGTGGGCCTCCACTCTGATGTCTCTTGCCACTCACAGACCAAGTGCTTCATCTGTGGAATTGGCAGCGACTACTTTGATACCACACCGCATGGCTTCGAGACTCACACGCTGGAGGAGCACAACCTGGCCAATTACATGTGAGCACGGACACACTGGCCAATCAGGAGGGTGGGGGGCATGGCTGCCAATAGCCAGGGGCGGGGTCCTTAGCTTTGGCCAGTTAGGAAAGGGGGTGTGGTGTCCATGTGGGCAGATTCCCTGCCAGCCAATCAGAAGATAAGGGTGGGGCCCCAGGCGATGGTTCACACCTGTAAGCCCAGCACTTTGGGAGGTCAAGTGAGGAGGATAACTTGAGGCCAGGAGTTCGAGACCAGCTTTGGCAACATAGTGAGACTTTCTCTCTACTATAAATAAAAAAATAGAATAAAATAAGGTAAGGGTGGTTCAGACTTGTCTCCTGTGGTCCTCTCACCCTTAGGTTTTTCCTGATGTATTTGATAAACAAGGATGAGACAGAACACACAGGTCAGGTAAGAGGGTGTTAATGGGAGGAGAGTGGGCAGGACATGGAGTCCTTTAACATAAGGCCAGTCAGTAGGTGGCAGTAAAAAGCTCCTATCAATATCAAGGGTTAAGGCTGGGGCTGGTTGCGGTGGCTCACACCTGTAATCCCAACACTTTGGGAGGCCAAGGCGGGTGGATTACTTGAGGTCAGGAGTTCGAGACCAGCCTGGCCAACATGGTGAAATTCCGTCTCTACTAAAAATACGAAAATTAGCGGGACGTGGTGGCGCATGCCTGTAATCCCAGCTACTTGGGAAGTTGAGGTGGGAGAATTGCTTGAACCCAGGAGGCAGAAGTTGCGGTGAGCCAAGATCATGCCACTGCACTCCAGCCTAGGCGACAGAGCGATACTCCGTCTCAAAAAAATGGGTTTGGGCTGGGCGTCCTGGCTCACGCCTGCAATCCTAGCACTTCAGGAGGCCACAGCCGGAGAATTGCTTGAGACCAGAAATTCAAGACAGCCTAGGCAACATGGCGAGACCCTGTCTCTATTAAAAAATTAGCCAGGGGTGGTGGTGTGCACCTGTAGTCCCACCTACTCTGGAGACTGAGGCAGAGAATCGCTTGAGCCAGGATACTGCAGTGAGCTGTGATTGTTGCCACTGCACTCCAGCCTGGGCAACAGAGCAACACCCTGTCTAAAAGTATATGTATATATATGTCTCAAGGGTTCGAAGATGTCACCAATGAACTCTTTCTATCGCCAATCCTAGGAGTCTTATGTCTGGAAGATGTACCAAGAGAGATGTTGGGATTTCTTCCCGGCTGGCGATTGTTTCCGCAAGCAGTATGAGGACCAGCTTAGCTGAGACCCCCAGCTGGCTCTCCACCCCCGACCTCAAGTGCCTTATTCTCACAGCAAGTCCCTTAGTCCCCAAGCCCCTCCCCCTAAGGCAGCTGGGGGAGAGGTGACCTAGTACTGGAAAATAAATCTGTGCTACGCCCCCCAGCATCACTGTGTTGGGCTGTTGACATTTTGGAGGAGTGGGCATCCAGAAATGGTTTCCCCCAAGAAAAACAAGATGACAGCAGAGGCAGAAGTCACGTTTATTGGGAGATGAGGACATGCCATGACCACTAGTGTGTCTATGGGGGAGGGGGGTGCAAGGACTAGTTCCTAACACCCCCCTAGGGACTCATTCCTGGATGTAGAGGTTGCTGGGAGCAGTAGGATCATCCGTTGGGCGTGTCTCCACCACTACAGGCCTGTGGAAGGAAGAGAGAAGTCAGTTCATTTATTCATTCATACGTTCATTGATTCACTCATTCACAAAGTAGTTAATAGAGACTGTGCCAGCCCCATGCTGAACTATAGCAGTGAACGGGTAGACATGGTCCCTGCCCTTGGAAAGCTCTAGAGAAGGAGATCAACATGAATCAGTGAATTACGTGAAAAAAGCATGGCATGCCTGGCAGGGAGACCTAACCCAGGAGGTCAGCCCAGACTCCCCAGAGAATGGATGGCGCAGCCTGAAGGAGGGTTAGGAGGGAACTTGGTGAAGGGGCAAGGAAGAGTGTTCTGGCCGGGAAGAACAGCCTGTGCAAAGGATTTGAGGTGGGAGAAAGGCTGGGACTTGGCTGGAGATATCATGGCCTTGTGGGCTGTGGCCAGGATTGAGTCTTTATCTTGAGGCCATGAGAGGATTTTAACCAGGGAGAGAGTGACATGATCAGATCTGGATTTTAAAATGACCCTTCTGGCATGTCAAAAGGACACAGGGGTTCCTTAAAGTGGTTCCCACTGGCTAAATTTGAGACCCTTTGTGCCTCAAAATAAATAATGACAAGGCCGGGCACGGTGGCTCATGCTTGATAGTGATAGACTATAACCCACAGAATAAAAATCCATGAGACCATGCTGGTATAAAGAAAGAAGGGATAGAGAAGACACAGCTGTTCCTTAGAGCAGAATGCCAACTAACGCACGCAGAAGGAAACATAGAATCAGAAAATCACCATTTATTGTTAGTAACCACCTAACAATAATAGATTCGGGGATGAAATCAATTGATTCTAAAACTGGTGGGCAGGCCAGGCGCGTTGGCTCACACCTGTAATCCCAGCACTTTGGGAGGCCGAGCGTGACGATCATATGAGGCCAGCAGTTCAAGACTAGCCTGGCCAACATGGCGAAACCCCACCTCTACTGAAAATACAAAAATTAGCCGGGCGTGATGATGCACGCCTGTAATCCCAGCTACTCAGGAGGCTGAGACAGGAGAATTGCTTGAACCTGGGAGGAGGAGGTTGCAGTGAGCTGAGATCGTGCCACTGCACTCCAGCCTGGGGGACAGAGTGAGACTCTGTCTCAAAACAACAACAAAAAACAAACAGACACAAACAAAAAGCAATAAAGCTAGTGGGTGAAAATCTGATGAGAAACAACATATTTACAGACTATTTACATAGTCTCAATGAATCTCCCCCAAAAGATACTTCTTATTACAAAGAAAAACAGAGGCTGGGTGTGGTGGCCCATGCCTATAAGCCCAGCACTTTGGGAAGCCTATGCAGGTGAATCGCTTGAGTCCAGGAGTTCCAGACCAGGCTGAGTAACATGGTGAAACTCTGTCTCTATAAAAAAAATACAAAAATAAGCCAGGTGTAGTGTAGTACGCGCCTGTCGTCCTAGCTACCCGGGAGGTTGAGGTGGGAGGATTGATGGAGCCCAGGAGGTCGAGGCTGCAGTGAGCCATGATCGCGTCACTGCACTCCAGCCGGAGTGACAGAGAGAGACCCTATCTTTTAAAAAAAAAAGAAAGAAAGAAAAAGGGAAAAAAAAGCAACTTCACACTGGAGAGAACTGGCTTAACCAAATGATCAAAATTAATATCACCAGTAACAGGACAAACCAGCATCATGTACTTCCTGAAATGATGCCCTGAGAAAGATGTCTTTCTGCAGTATTGCTGGCCAAAATGCAGAACCTGGAAACCTCAAACACAGTCAAGGAACATTCTAGAAAACAACTTTCCTTTACTCTTGAAAAAGCTCAAGCTCAGGCCGGGTGTGGTGGCTCACACCTGTAATCCCAGCACTTTGGGAGGCCAAGGCAGCTGGATCACCTGAGGTCAGTAGTTTGAGACCAGCCTGGCTCACATGGTGAAACTCCGTCTCTACTAAAAATACAAAAAATAGCCAAACGTGGCCGGGCGCGGTGGCTCAAGCCTGTAATCCCAGCACTTTGGGAGGCCGAGACGGGCGGATCACGAGGTCAGGAGATCGAGACCATCCTGGCTAACACGGTGAAACCCCGTCTCTACTAAAAATACAAAAACTAGCCGGGCGAGGTGGTGGGCGCCGGTAGTCCCAGCTACTCGGGAGGCTGAGGCAGGAGAATGGCATAAACCCGGGAGGCGGAGCTTGCAGTGAGCTGAGATCTGGCCACTGCACTCCAGGCCGGGCGACAGAGCGAGACTCCGCCTCAAAAAAAAAAAAAAAAAAATAGCCAAACGTGCTGGTGCACACCTGTAAACCCAGCTACTTGGGAGGCTGAAGCATGAGAATCATTTGAACCTGGGAGGCAGAGGTTGCAGTGAGCTGAGATTGTGTCACTGCACTCCAACCTAGGCAACAGAGCAAGACTCTGTGTTAAAAATAAATAAACAAAATGTTTTATAAAGAAAAGAATTAAATTAAAATTTAAAAATAAAAAAATTGTCCGGGTGCAGTGGTTCATGCCTATAATCCCAGCACTTTGGGAGGCTGAGGCAGGTGGATCACCTGAGGTCAGGAGTTCAAGACCAGCCTGGTCAACATGGTGAAACGCCACCTCTACTAAAAAATACAATATTAGCCGGGTGTGGTGGCACATGCCTGTAATCCCAGCTACTTGGGAGGCTGAGGCAGGAGAATCGCTTGAACCTGGGAGGCGGAGGTTGTGGTGAACCGAGATTGTGCCATTACTCTCCAGCCTGGGCAACAAAAGCAAAACTCCATCTCAATAAAAAATAAATAAATAAATAAAAGAATTGCTGGGCATGGTGGCACATGCCTGTAGTTCCAGATACTCCGGAAGTTGAGGTGGGGGATCATTTGAGCCTGGGAGGTCAAGGCTGTAGTGAGCCGTGGTCGTGCCACTGCACTCCAGCCTTTGAGTACAGTGAGAAACAAAACAAAAAGAAAGAAAATGCCCCCTTGGCTGCAGTGCAGGGAATAGACTCTAGGGGGCAGGGATGGAAGCAGGGTGACCAGGTGAGACACTGTCCAGGCTAGAGATACCTTGTGGGGACACCTCAGAATACTCTGTTCACATCAGAAGCCCCCTCCCAGGTCCTTCTGCACCCCACCCCACAACATACCTGGGGGAGCCAAGCAGACGGAAAGTGAGGGTAGGGTCTCTCAGCTCCTGTAGCAGCTAGGGAAAAAAAGTGTGTGTCTCAGTGCCTGGAAGATATTTCCACTGTCACTACAAACATGGCTCCCTTAAAGAAAGCACGGAGCTGGCTGTGGTGGCTCACACCTGTAATCCCAGCAATTTGGGAGGCCGAAGTGGGTGGATCACCTGAGGTCAGGAGGTCGAGACCAGCCTGGCCAACATGGCAAAACCTCGTCTCTACTAAAAATACAAAAATTAGCTAGGCATAGTGGTGCACGCCTATAGTCTCAGCTACTCGGGAGTCTAAGGCAGAAGAATCACTTGAACCTGGGAAGCAGAAATTGCATTGAGCCGAGATTGCGCCACCGGGCATGCCACTGGAGCCGAGATTTCCAGCTGAGATAATTTTTGTATTTCTACTGAAAATACAAAAATTAGCCAGCTGTGGTGGCCTGTAACCCCAGCTACTTGTGAGGCTGAGGCAGGAGAATCGCTTGAATCCAGGAGGCAGAGATTGCAATGAGCCAAGATCGTGCCACTACACTCCAGTCTGGGGAACAGAGCGAGACCCCGTCTCAAAAAGAGGGAGGGAACTGAGTGAGCAAAAATAAATAAATAAATAAACAAAAATACTGAAGTGTAAGGGCAAAGTCTGACACAGCATTCTGTGAGATAAACACCATTTTCCAAATGAGGACAGTGAGGCACAGGAAGGTTAAGTCATTTGCCTAAGGTCACTCAGCTGAATTCCAACCCAGACAGTCTGGTCTTAACTATCCATATATCTCTATAGTGGTCCCCATTTTACAGTTGGGGAACAGAAGCTTAAAGAGAAGCAAAGTTGCCAGTCCAAAGTCACAGCAGTGGCCCAGGATGAGATTGGGACTCAAGAAATCCAAGAGCAGCCAGGTGCAGTGGCTCACACCTATAATCCCAGCCACTTGAGAGGCTGGGAGGGAGGATTGCTTGAGCCCAGAAAGTCAAGGCTACAGCTAGCTATGGTTGCACCACTGCACTTCAGCCTGGACAACAGAGAGAGACCGTATCTCCAAGACAAACAGGCCAGGTGAAGTAGCTCATGCTGTACTCCCAACACTTTCGGAGGCTGAGGCGGGCAGATTACTTGAGGTCAGGAGTTCGAGACCAGTCTGGCCGACATAACGAAACCCCTTCTCTACTAAAAATACAAAAATTACCTGGGCATGATGGGGTGTACCTGTAATCCCAGCTACTCAGGAGGCTGAGGCAGGATAATCACTTGGACCCAGGAGGCAGAGGCTGCAGTGAGCTCGGATCGTGTCACTGCACTCCTCCCTGGGTGACAGAGCGAGACTCTGTCTCAAAAAGTATATAAAAATGGCCAGGAGTAGTGGCTCATGCCTGTAATCCTAGCACTTTGCAAGGCCGAGGCGGGCGAATTGGCTGAGCTCAGGAGTTGAAGACTAGCCTGGGCAACACGGTGAAACCCTGTTTCTACTAAAAATACAAAAAAATTAGCCTGGCATGGCGGCATGCACCTGTAGTCCCAGCAACTCGGAAGGCTGAGGCAGGAGAATTCCTTGAACCTAGGAGGCAGAGGCTGCAGTGAGCTGAGATTGCACCACTACATTCTAGCCTGGGTGACAGAGCGAGAATCCATCTCCAAAAATAAATAAATTATATATATATATATGACCTGGTGTGGTGGCTCACGGCTGTAATCCCAGCACTTTGGGAGGCCAAGGCGGGTGAATCACCCCAGGTCAAGAGTTCAAGACCATCCAGCCTGATGAATGTGGTGAAACCCCGTCTCTACGAAAATACAAAAATTAGCCAGCTGTGGTGGCGCATGCCTGTAATCCCAGCTACTTGGGAGGCCGAGGCAGGAGAACTGCTTGAACCCGGGAGGAGGAGGTTGCAGTGAGCCGGGCACGCCATTGCACTCCAGCCTGGGCAACAAGAGCGAAACTGTCTTAAAAAAATAAATAAAAATAAAAATAAAATAAAAAATAAATCCTCGGGCAAAGAAGGGGATCTGTCTGAACTGAAATTGGAAGATGCTTCCCCTCCAGGACTTCACACTCTGACTCAGGAGTTTTCGGAGCCCATCTGATGAACATGATGATGTGATGATGGAGGCCGGGGGACAGCGATGTGGAGTTTGGATGGAGGGGCTTACCTGATCCGAGCCTAGAGCCCACACCTGCACTCCATGCTTCCAGAAGGCCTGAAGCTGACCTCCAACCATAGCTGGGGAGAAAGCAATGCCCATTACCCTTGGGGATCACCTGAGTCTCCACCCCTGATCCTGGGCTCTCCCATCCCTGCACAGACCCACAGCCTCCACCGCTTCGGTCATGGGGATCTCAGGTGTGCGAAGTCCCCGAACTGGGGACCCCTCCGGGGTCACCAGCTTCAAAGAGCCTGGAAGGAGATAGACAGTTTTAAGAACTGTGAGCAAGGCTCAGAGGGTTACTAAGGGACCAATCCATAAATTCAGTGTGAAAGCTATGTAGGACAGGGGCAAGGCCGATAGGGGCTCAGGGGATTCTGAGAAGCACAAGTTCGGAGGCAGAGATCTAGGGACCGCAGCTGGAGGGATGGGGAGGAAGGTGAGGGAGGAGGGTTCTTACCGTCCATCAACACCATCACCATATCCTCCTCTACCTGGGTCACCTGCACTGGTCCCTTATGCTCTGTTTGGGGGGGATGGGTTAAGGATTGACCCCACCCCATTCCCCTTTCCCCACACCACCCCCAGAAGGCCAGTACCTCTGCTTTAGCCACTGCCTCAGTTCCCAAGCAAGTAGACTAAACCTCGCCCACCATCCCGGCCCCACCCCATCATCAGTCTCCCCAATTAACTAAAACCTGCCATTCTCCCTTTCCCGCCCTTCCAGCCCTTTCTCAGTCTGGTAGTGCGTCAGGCTAAGCGAAGCCCCGCCTCCAGCCCCGCCCTTCCGCACCTGATAAGCCCCGCCCCCAGCAGCCTCGCCCTCAGCAAGACTCCGCCCCACTCACCGGTGCTCATCTCGCCCAGCCAGCAGGAGAGCGCGCCAAAGCGCACCGTGTGGAAAAGCACCGACTTCCCCGGCCGCCCGGGGCTCACGCCGATGCACACAGCGGGCAGCTCAGAGCCTGGCCCGGTCAGCAGCGCGAACACGGACAGAGGCGTCGGCAGTGGGAACAGCACCTGCTGCGGGCCGCACAGGGAGGGGCGGGCTAGGGGGTGGTCCAGGGGGGACCTCAGGGGGCGTGGCTTGGAGCCGGCCTGGGACTTCCGAACCAGGGCCCCAAGTCTTGGGATATGCCGACTAGAAATGTCAGGAGGTAAGGCCTGGTGCCTCCGTGAAAACGGGGGGAGTGGCCTCCGAGTGGGTGTGGCTTCCACGTGGGGGCATGCCACCTTGGCGGCAGAGGGGCAGGGCCCCAAAGATAGCAAAACCTGCTTAGAGACTCAAAGGGACAGGCTCTAAATGGGCTGTACTAGGAGACCCTGGGAGTGGCAGCACTGAGCCTGAGGAATAATTAGGCCCAGGTGTGAGGGGCGGCGCTTAAGGATCAGGATGGCCTCAGAAGGGCGAGGCTCCAGCGCGACCGCAGGTGGGCAGGGCCTCGACGGAGGTGGGGCTTCACGGAGCTCTTGATAGAAGCGCAAAGGGTGCAAGGCCTTAGCCACCCACGCCTCAGAGTTCCCAGCACTCTCCCAAGCCCCTTACCCGGACGAGCAGGAATTTGTTCATGGGCTGGTACCACTGAAGCAGGACAACGGACGTCTCCAATGCCCCGCACAGGAACGGGCCCCCAGAGCTTGCACCCTCCGCTGTGGCGTGGGCAAGGATGAGTCAAAATCAATGCTCTCTACCCTCCTCGCCACCCTCCCACAAGGCCCACACTACCACCCATCTTCTGGGTTCTGGACACATTGCCTTAACTCTGTAACCTCAGGTGGATGCAGCTCAAGCCCCTCCTCTGGCCCGGCCCCCCCCACTCTCTGCACACCCGTGAAGCTTCTCTCTCACCCACACAGCACGCCCGGCAGCCTTTGGTGTCCTGGATCTTGGTGGAAACCATGTTCTTCCTGGAGAATAGGTAGGCGTGAAGAGGGGTAGGACAGCAGGAGGCAGGGGGACATGGTGGGAATTATAAGGCTCTGTGGTGCCTTTCATTGGGAGCTGGTACCTTGCCAGTAGGCGGTGGGGGCTAATGTGAGCGATGGGGTTTCCTGCTCTGGTCTCTTTCCGTTCCAGCAGGCCCAGGATGCTATGAGAATACAGGTGGGGGGTCTTTCCTGCAGGGTGTGTGTATGTGGGGGGAAGCAGGCAGTTATAGGATCCCATATACCACTTCCTTTCCTCCATCCCTTCCCTCAGCCCCATCCCTTTGTCTGAGACTCCCAAGCCTGCAAGTCTCAAGTACTTTTCATTCATTCATTCATTTCTCACTCCACATAGATTAAAGGCCCATTGTAGGCCAGGCCTGCTGTGCTTGGCTCTGGTGAACAGTGATGCGCATAATAAATATGTTCCCTACCCTCATGGTATTTGTAGCCACATCAGAAACTCTGGACACGTAACCAGCCAGATGAAGTTACACATATTACAAAGTTTTAGAAGAAACACATCTAGAAAACCTTCTAGTTTGTCATTACAGATGTGCCTTTCACTAACTCGTGAATCCTATTTGGCTTGGTGTTTCCCCTAAAACTAGAAATTATTTCATTTATTTTTATTATTATTATTTTAGACAGTCTTGCTCTGTCACCCAAGCTGGAGTGCAGTGGTACAATCTTGGATCACTGCAACCTCTGCCTCCCAGGTTCAAGCAATTCTCCTGCCTCAGCCTCCCAAGTAGCTGGGAGTAGAAGTGTGTGCCACCAAGCCCAGATAATTTATATATTTTTAGTAGAGACGGGGTTTCACCATGTTGGCCAGTCTGGTCTCCAACTACTGACCTCAGGCGATCCACACGCCTCAGCCTCCCAAAGTGTTGGGATTAAAGGTGTGAACCACCGCACCCGGCCTATTTATTGTTATGTTTGAGACACAGGGTCTCATTCTATCTGCCAGGCTGGAGTGCAGTGGCATGATCATGACTCACTGCAGCCTCTAACTTCTGGGCTCAAGTGATCCTCCCACCTCAGCCTTCCGAGTAGCTGGAACCATAGGTGTGTGCCACTACACCCAGCTAATATTTTTAATTTTTAGTAGCGATGAGGTCTCACTTTGTTGCCCAAGCTGATCTAGAACTCCTGGGCTCAAGCAATACTACTGCCTTGGCCTCTCAAAGTGCTGGGATCACAGGCATAAGCCACTGCACCTGGTCCAGATCTTTAACTCTATAACTTGCTCACTCTATCTTAGTAAAGTATGGAATAAGTGCTGATTGTCATCTGAATGTGAAAGCTATTTAAAGACTAACTTAGGGCCGGGCACGGTGGCTTACTCCTGTAATCCCAGTACTCTGGGGGGCTGAGGCGAGTGGATCACCAGATCAGGAGCTCAAGACCAGCCTGGCCAACACGGTGAAACCCCGTCTCTACTAAAAATACAAAAAATTAGCCGGGCATGGTGGCAGGTGCCTGCAATCCCAGCTACTCGGGAGGCTGAGACAGGAGAATCGTTTGAACATGGGAAACAGAAGTTGCAGTGAGCCGAAACTGTGCCACTGCACTCCAGTCTGGGCAACAGAGTGAGATTCTATCTCAAAAAAAAAAGGACTAATTTAGGCCAGGTGCAATGGCTCACGCCTATAATCCCAGCACTTTGGGAGGCCGAAGCAGGCGGATCACCTGAGGTCAGGAGTTTGAGACCAGCCTGGCCAACAGGGTAAAACCCTGTCTCTACTAAAAATACAAAAATTAGCCAGGTGTGGTGTGGCGCACACCTGTAATGCCAGCTACTCAGGAGGCTGAGGCAGGAGAACCACTTGAACTCGGGAGGCAGAAGTTGCAGTAAGCCACTGCACTCCAGCCTGAGCAACAGAGCGAGGCTCTGTCTCAA
>NW_016808836.1:415995-443672 GCF_001698545.2 Rhinopithecus bieti
TTTTTTTTTTTTTTTTAAGATGGATTCTCGCTCTGTTGCCCAGGCTGCAATGCAATGACATGATCTCAGCTCACTACAATCTCTGCTTCCCAAGTTCTCATGCCTAAGCCTTCTGAGTAGCTGGGCCACAGGTGTATGCCACCACACCCAGCTAATTTTTGTATTTTTAGTAGAGATGGGGTTTCGCCATGTTGCCCAGGCTGGTCTTGAACTCCTGGCCTCATGTGATTCGCCTGCCTCAGCCTCCCAAAGTGCTGGGATTACAGGCGTGAGCCACCACTCCCAGCTATCAGTTTTGTTTTTGGAGATGGAGTCTCACTCTGTTGCCCAGGTTGAAGTGCAGTGGTGCAATCTCAGCTCACTGCAACCTCCACCTCCTGGGCTCAAGCAATTCTTCTGCCTCAGCTTCCTGAGTAGCTGGGATTACTGGTGCACAACACCATGCCTGGCTAATTTTTGTATTTTAGCAGAGACAGGGTTTCGCCATGTTAGCCAGGCTGGTCTTGAACTCCTGACCTCAGGTGATCCATCTGCCTCGATCTCCCAAAGTGCTGGGATTACAGGCATGAGCCACTGCCTGGCTAATATATATATATATACATATATATATATATAATTCACTATGCTATGTATTTCATCTTTTAATCATTTCCAGTACTGGAAGATAAATTATACATACTTTTAGCCGGTAACTGACCAGGGACGGTGGCTTATGCCTGTAATCCCATCAGTTTGGGAGGCCGAGGGGGAGGATCACTTAAGTCTAGGAGTTCAGGACCAGCCTAGGCAACATAGTGAGACCCTGCCGCTATAAAACATTTTGTAAAAAATTAGCCAAGCTGGGCCAGGCGTGGTGGCTCATGCCCGTAATGCCAGCACTTTGGGAGGCCAAGGCTGGCAGATAACTTGAGGTTAGGAGTTTGAGACCAGCCTGGCCAACATGGCAAAACTCCATCTCTACAAAAGATACAAAAATTAACTGGGCGTAGTGGTGGGCACCTGTAGTCCCAGGTATTTGGGAGGCTGAGGCAGGAGAATCGCTTAGACTGGGGAGGCAGAGGTTGTAGTGAGCCCAGATAGCACCACTGCACTTCAGCCTGGGCAACAGAGCAAGACTCCATCTCAGAAAAAAAAAAAAAAAAATTAGCCAAGTGCATAGTTCCAGCTACTAGGGAGGCTGAGGTGCGAGGATTGCTTGAGTCTCCGAGGTCAAGGCTGCAGTGAGCCATGATCGCACCACTACACTCCAGCAGCCTGGGCGACAGAGCGAGATCCTATCTCAAAAAAAAAAAAAAAAAAGACTAGATAGTTCTATTTCATTTTATGCATTTTTTGGCAAATTTGATCCCACAAAGGTACATTATCACAACACTATGTGTGTAGGCATTACGCGTGTACGTAAAAACACTGAAACTTCCTGAATAAAGAGATGTTCTTTTTGTACATCTCCATTTATAAAAGGTAAAATTTCTTGAGATCTTGGCTCTTCGGACAACTGCATATGTGGTGGTGACTCGTGGAGGTTTTGATGGATCTCGTCAAAAGACTTTAACTTCTGGGCTCAAGCCATTCTCCCACCTCAGCCTCCCAAGTAGCTGGGACCATAGGTGTGTGCCACCATGCTCAGCTAATTTTTTAAATTTTTAGTAGCCGGGTGCAGTGGCTCATGCCTGTAATCCCAGCACTTTGGGAGGCTGAGGCAAGTGGATCACCTGAGGTTGGGAGCCTGACCAACATGGAGAAACCCCGTCTCTACTAAAAATACAAAAATTAGCCAGGCGTAGTGGCACACACCTGTAATCCCAACTACTCAGAAGGCTGAGGCAGGAGAATCGCTTGAACCCAGGAAGTGGGGGTTGCAGTGAGGTAAGATCACGCACTGCACTCCAGCCTGGGCGACAAAGCGAGACTCTGTCTCAAAAAAAAAAAAAAAAAAAAAATTACCTCAGGTGGTATGCACCTGTAATCCCAGCTACTCCGGAGGCTGAGGCAGGAGAATCGTGTGAATCCAGGAAGCGGAGGTTGCAGTGAGCTGAGATCACGCCATTGCACTCCAGCCCAGGTGACAATGGGAGACTCCGTTAAAAAAAAACTTAAGCCGGGCACAGTGGCTCACGCCCATAATCCCAGCATTTTGGGAGGCCAAGGCCAGTGGATCGCAAGGTCAGGAGATCGAGACCATCTTGGCTAACACGGTGAAACCCCGTCTCTACTAAAAATACAAAAAAATTAGCCAGGCGTGGTGGCGGGCGCCTGTAGTCCCAGCTACTGGGGAGGCTGAGGCAGGAGAATGGCGTGAACCCGGGAGGCGGAGCTTGCAGTGAACTGAGATCGCACCACTGCACTCCAGCCTGGGTGACTGAGCAAGACTCCGTCTCAAAAAAAAAAAAAAAAAAAAAAGCTGGCTGGGCACGGTGGCTCATGCCTGTAATCCCAGCACTTTGGGAGGCCAAGGCAGGTGGATCACCTGAGGTCAGGAGTTCAAGACCAGCCTGACCAACATGGTGAAACCCCGCCTCTACTAAAAATACAAAATTAGCCATGCATGGTGGCGCATGCCTGTAATCTTAACTAATCCGGAGGCTGAGGCAGGAGAATCACTTGAACCAGGGTGGCAGAGGTTGTAGTGAGCTGAGATCCTGCCACTGCACTCTAGCCTGGGCAACAAGTGAAACTCTGTCGTAAAAAAAAAAAAGCAGAAACAACAATCCTGCCTCAGCCTCCTCAAAGGTATTTATATGACCTTGGGTAAGCCACTTACCCTCTCTGTGCCTCAATTTCCCCATCTGTGAGATGGGGGGTAATGTCTCTGCGATATCTTCTTCACTCTGTGAAGCTTTATGCCATGGAATGACAGGAGATCGGTGTAGGGCACAGAGAAGTGCTCAACAAATGTTACCTGTTGTTACTGTCAGTCCTGCCACCCCCTCCCCACCCCACCAGGCATCCCCAGCCCCGTCCAGAGGTGCAAGTCCTCAGCAGAGCTGAACCTCACCTTTTTCTTCATCTTTTCCTTCTTGGGGGGCAGGAGTGGGGGCTTGTCGAGCTCCCGGGAGGGTGGGTTCCAGAGTGAGGGTTCTGAGAGGAGTTAGGGGAAAATCAGCCTCCAAGACCCCCCACTCCTCCCACCCTCCACCCTAGCCTGTCCCATTACCTGAATGGGCGGTGAGATGGGGGCTGCTGGTGGATGGGGGAGGCCCAGGACGGGGCTGTGTGGTGGGGCCCACTGGCACACCGGACCAGCACCCCGGGCTCAGCTGCCCATCATCCCCCATACCCCCAGGACCCTCGTCTGATGGAGAACGGAACTTGGGCTTTGGAGACAGGAACAGAGCATGGGGAAATACATCAGATGATCTCAGAGAGGGCACCCTTTTGCAACTCCAGTCCCTGCCTCCACCAGAACTAACAACCATGGCTCTGACCCTCCCTCACAACATCTTGCGCGCCCTCCAGACTTCCCCTGACACCCCCAGCCCGGACATCAACACACTTCAGAAACTGATGGGTTAATGTTGGATACAGCAGGGGCTTCCTAGGAGCAGCTACTGACCAGTGTCCAAGAGGCTAAATATTTTGAATCCCACCCTGAGGTTGAAGGATGCCACTTCCAGATCCCAATGTAGCCATCATCCTGGTCTCCCCGATTCCCTGCCCTGGAGATCCCAGTATCCCAGCATCTAAGGACCTGGCCTCCTGGCACCCAGTGGCCCTGGGCCCCATCCTCCCAGCTCTGGCCCAGGGCCTTACCTTGGGGGGAAGTGGAGGAGGTGTGTCCTCTGCAGGGGTGGGGCTGAAACACAAAGATGGGCTAAATAGTTGGGGGCCTGGGGAACAAGGACCCGGGGAAGATGGCGTGGTTCTGAGCTGGAGGCCTGGGACTGGGGTCTGAGGTCAGGAGGATTAAGGGATGACTGGTTCTGGCTGGAGCTGAGGATTAAAGGATTAATAACCAGGCTGGACATGGTAGCTCATGACTGTAATCGCAGTGCTTTGGGAGGCCAGGGCAGGAGGATGGCTTGAGCCCAGGAGCTCGAGACCAGCCTGGGCAGTATAGCAAGACCTTGTCTCTACAAAAAAATTAAAAATTAGCCAGGCGTGGTAGGTACACCTGTGAACCCAGCTACTCAGGAGGCTGAGGTGGGAGGATTGCTTGAGCCTGGGTTGAGGCTGCAGTAAGCCCTCATCACACACCTGCACTTAGCCTGGGTGCCAAAACAAATCATGAGTTTGAGACCAGCCGGGACAACATGGCAAGACCCCACCTCTCCAAAAATGATTAGCCTGTTTCCAAAGAAAAGACTAATAACAGTAACAGCAACTCTTGGAGGTGGCGTGCTGCCAGTGCGCCACGGCTTTGCACCTGTGCACCACCTAGTCACACAGGCAACATCAGCGCAGGGGCCCCGCTCTCCCTGTGCTGGCGCCGCACACGTGCTGGTGCCGCACACAGGCTGTGGCGGCACACATGCTGCCGCACATGATGGAAGGAGCGAGTGCGCGCACCTGGAGCCTGACTCCGCCTATGGGCTGGGGAATATGGGGGCCCGGGCTGACTGTTGGGTCTGGATCTGGAGCTCAGCATCTGGCCTTTGGGAAATGTCCAGGTGCCAAGGTTCAGCCTGAGGGCAGGCAAAAAGACAGGAAAAGCTGAGGGCTGGGGCTGAAGGCTGGGGGTGGGTCTGGGGTGAGAGTGACATTCGGGAGGCGTTTGAGACTGGGATATGGCTGAGGGTCCAAGGTCGTGGAGGACAGGTGGGGTCAAGTCAGAGACTGGAGCAGCAGCACATACTAGAAGGAACTGGGGTCAGCTCTGGGGTGGAGAGCAGGTGGGGGGCTGACATTGGGGGTCAAGTCAAAGACTGTATAAGGAGATGGAAGCAGGCCAAGCGCCGTGGCTCACGCCTATAATCCCAGCGCTTAGGGAGGCTGAGGTGGGTGGATCATGCGGTCAGGAGTTTGAAACCAGCCTGGTCAACATGGTGAAACCACGTCTCTACTAAAAATACAAAAAATTAGCCGGGCATGGCGGCAGGCGCCTGTAATCCCAGCTACTCAGGAGGCTGAGGCAGGAGAATTGCTTGAACCCGGGGTGCTGAGGTTGCAGTGAGCTGAGACTGCGTCACTGCACTCCAGCCTAGGCCACAGAGTGAGACTGTCTCAAAAAAAAAAAAAAAAAGGGTGGAAGGAAAGTGGGAGCTGGAGCTGGGATCAGGTTGGGGGTCAGGGGTTGGAGGTGAAGGGTTAAGGGAGGTGGGGTTAGGGAACAGGGTCTAGGTAGCTGGGCAGAGGGGCTGCATCTAGGGTCTAGTCAGGGCTCAGGGCTCGGGGCTAGAAGAAAGGCAGGGGTGCAGCAGGGTCAGGAGTGGAGGAAAGGTCACATCAGGGGCTTGTAGGAAGGTGGAGGCTGAGGTGGGGCCTGTGGAGCTGCAGGCAGGGCCTCACTTACATGTCCACGTCGTCATAGTCATCGTCGGACGACTCTGACTGTTGCTCCCTGAAGGGTGACGGGTATGAGCCTTGGGGGCCTTGCCCACATTCCAGCCCCCTCCCCATCCTCCCTGGGGTCCCTGACCTGGGGCTGCTGCTCCTGAGGTCTCGGGGGGGCTGTAGGCGAGCCTGTGGGGTAGGAAAAGGGTCAGCAGTGGCCTCAGGGAAGCAGGCGGTGTGGTGGGGAGTGGGGGGCAGCATCTCACGGTGTTGGCTGGGGGTCTGGTCTCCATTCCTCGGAGCTTCCTGAACTCCATGTGCCGCCCTAGGGTGTGTGGGGGAAGATAACCCACTGTGAGATGGGGGCAAGGGGTAGTGAGATGGGCTTAAGAACAGAAAGAGTAGAATTGGCAGGGGGGTTGCAGTCAGGATCTTAGGGACCGCCAAGGATCTCAGGGAACTGTCCCTTAGGGAAAGGGGTTTTGGTTTACAGGGACCTCATTTGGGGGTCAAGTTTGGGATCAAGACCGGGTGCAGTGGCTCATGATTATAATCCCAGTACTTCAGAAGGTGAGGTGGGCAGATCGCTGGAACCCAGAGTTTGAGACCTGCCTGGACAACTTGGCAAGAACCCATCTCTACAAAAAATGATTAAAAATTAGCCAAGTGGCTGGGCGCAGTGGCTCACGCCTGTAATCCCAGCACTTTGGGAGGCTGAGGCAGGCGGATCACCTGAGGTCAGGAGTTCAAGACCAGCCTGGTCAACATGGTGAAGCCCCGTCTCTACTAAAAAAAAAAAAAAAAAATACGAAAATTAGCCAGGCATGGTAGTGCGCATCTGTAATCCTAATTACTCAGGAGGCTGAGGCAGGAGAATCGCTTGAACCCAGGAGGTAGAGGTTTCGGTGAGCCAAGATCGCACCACTGCACTCCAGCCTGGGCAACAGAGTGGCAGGGCAACAACAACAAAAAAAAACAACAACCAGGGCAACAACAACAACAACAAAACAAGTTAGCCACGTGTGGTGAATAACCCTGTAGCCCCAGCTACTCAGGAGGCTGAGGTGGGAGGATTCCTTGAGCCCAAGAAGTTTGAGGCTGAAGACAGCTGTGATCACGCCTCTGCACTCCAGCCTGGGGCACAGAGCAAGATCCTGTCACAAAAAAATAAACAAATAAATAAGCTTTGGGATCAGGAAGTTGGGGGCTCAATATAGTGACAGAGGTTTTCAGGATCCGTTTGGGTATTCAGGTTCTGATGAGATTTCTGAGGTCTCCCCGGGGACTCTATGGTCATGTTGCCTTTTTTTTTTTTTTTTTTTGAGACGGTCTCGTTCTTGTCACCCAGGCTGGAATACAGTGGCACAATCTTGGCTCACTGCAACCTCTACCTCACAGGTTCAAGCAATTCTCCTGCCTCAGCCTCCTGAGTAGCTGGGACTATAGGCGCGCACTACCACACCCAGCTAATTTTTGTATTTTTAGCAGAGACGGGGTTTCACCCTGTTACCCAGGCTGGTCTCAACATCCTGACCTCAGATGATCCCCCCACCTTGGCCTCCCAAAGTGCTGGGATTACAGGCGTGAGCGACCGCACCCAGCCTCTACGGTCATTTTGTAGGTCAGGTGCTGATGAGATTGTCTGGGGTCTCTTATAGGATCAGATGATGCTGAGGGTCTCTGGTGGCCTGATGGTAGGGGAAGGGGGTCTCTTAGGTCTATTATAGGGTCAGGTGTCCCCAGAGATAAGGATTCTCTACTCACGACAGCAGTCTGCATCTGGGATCCCCAGAGAGCTGGAGCGGTGGGTGGATCTGATCCGCCGAGGGATAGCAGGGGGTAGCTGGGCAGAGGGGCAGCCACGTCAGGGATCAGGACCCCCGAGCAGCCCCCTACCCTGCCCGGGGTCCATCTGCTTTCCTATAACCCTCTGGGCACACAGCCTTGTACCAAGCTCCCCATCCTCCCTGCCTGTTCTCCCCCTAAGAGAGGCAGCAGGAAGGCACTGCTGGTAGCAGGCACAGCCTGAGAAAGACCAAGAGGTCCCCAGTGCTCTTGTCAGCCAAGGCTCTCACCTCGGGCTCCTCATCCTCAATGTCCCCAATGGAGGGTCCTTTCCCAGGATTCTTCAGTTTGTCAAGAAGATCTAGGATCAGGCCTCGATTCAGCCCAGGCTGGGATACCAGTTGATGCTGGGGGAGGGAAGAGGTGTCCGTATCCAGAGGGCTGGAGTGGATAGAGAGGGCTGGTATGGACAGAGAGGGCTGGTACAGGGCCCTGGGGACTGGACTAAAGGAATCTATCTGGGGAGAAGGTGCCAGTGGATGGAGAGGGCGAGGAAATCCAGGGAACTCTCAGAGGCCTGGGGTATTCTTTTTTTTTCTTAAGACAGAGTCTCACTCTGTCACCCAGGCAGTGGCACACTCTAGGCTTGCTGCAACCTCCACCTCCTGGGCTTAATTGATTCTCCTGCCTCAGCCTCCCAAGTGGCTGTGATTACAGGCTCCTGCCACCATGCCCGGCTAATTTTTTTTTTTTTTGAGACAGGGTCTCTCCCTGTCACTCAGGCTAGAGTGCAGTGGCACAATCCTGGCTCACTGTAGCCTCCGCCTCCTGGGTTTAAGTGATTCTCCCACCTCAGCCTCCCAAGCAGCTGCGATTACAGGCGCGTACCACTACACTTGGCTAATTTTTGTGTTTTTAGTAGAGACGGGGTTTCACTATGTTGGCCAGGCTGGTCTCAAACTCCTGACTTCAAGTGATCCACCTGCCTCAGCCTCCCAAAGTGCTGGGATTACAGGCATGAGCCACCGTGCCCAGCAGGCCTGGGGAGTCTAAGAAATTTTTAGGAATTAGAAGAATTTACATTTCTCAGAGCGGGGCTGGGAGAATTCCACAGTTGTCTTGGAAGAGACTGTGGTTCCCTGGAGACTCAAGAGGACACTCAGGAACAAGTCTTGAGTCCTTTGGGAATTTGTGAGTTCTGGCAACTCAGGGGATTTGGGAAAGGTTTGGGGTATAGCCCAGAGGGTCTCTAGTGGTGGACGGTGGTCCTGGGAAATTCTGAGGTATTAGGGACTTTGGAAGGCCACGGGGACTCCGTGGAACGAAGTTATCCATGTCCTCGAGAGTTGTGGAAGGCCCCAGGGAATTCTGGGCTGAGGGTCTTGGGGAAGGGAGGGTTACACTGAGCATCTTGGTGGCGCTGGGTCGTTTCTTGGGGCTCTTAGTCAGGGTGACTTTGATGAAGTTGTGGAAGGCAGCGGACCTTGGGAAGAAGAAGCCAGGTTCTGGGTGAGGGGACCAGAGACCCTCCCATCAGGCCACCCAGCCCCAGCCCTGCCCTCGCTCACCCTCCCTCCTGTCACTCTCTCATACCATTTGCCTTTTTCCTTCAGTCGGGGAGGCTGGTAGCCACTCTTGGTCATGAGGAAGAGAACTCTAGAATAATAGGGAAAGGATATGGGGTTCAGACCTTCAAGGGGACCAGACCTCATGGCTTGAGGGGTTCCTAGTAGCATTACGGTCAGCAGAGGGCAAAGTGAGAAACAGCATGGAAGTGAGGTTCAGGTTTTACAGTGCACCAGGATACCTCTCCTAAGGGAAGCCACTTATGGTGTGGTAGAGCTACGGCAAGGCCAGGTGCAGTGGCTCATGCCCGTAATCCCAACACTTGAGGAGGCCAAGGCGGGAGGACAGCTTGAGCCCAGGAGTTGGAGACCAGCTGGGGCAACATAGTGAGACAAAAAGAAAAAAAAAAAAAGTTTTTTTTAATAGCTGGATATGGCAATGTGGGCCTGTAGGACCAGCTATGTGAGAGGCTAAGGCAGGAGGATCATTTGAGCCCTGGCATTCAAGGCTGAAGTGAACTACGATGGTACCACTGCACTCCAGCCTGGGCGACAGAGCAAGATCCTGTCTCTAAAAATAATAATAATTAATTAATTAATTTAAAAAATGTCTGGGCATGGTGGCTCACACCTGTAATCCCAGCATTTTGGGAGGCCAAGGCAAGTGGATCACCTGAGGTCAGGAGTTCAAGACCAGCCTGGTCAACATAGTGAAACCCCATCTCTACGAAAAAATATGAAAATTAGCCAGGTTTGGTGGCATGCACTTGTAATCCCAGCTACTTGGGAGGTTGAGGCGGGAGAATCACTTGAACCTGGGTGGTAGAGGTTGCAATGAGCTGAGATCATGCCACTGCACTCCAGCTTGGGTGACAAGAGTGGGACTCCATCTCAAAAATACATAAATATATAAAAATTAAAATAAAAGATAGGCTGGGTGCAGCGGCTCATGCCTGTAATCCCAGCACCTCGGGAAGCTGAGGTGGGCAGATCATCTGAGGTCAGGAGTTCAAGACTACCCTTGCCAACATAGTGAAAACCCATCTCTACTAAAAATACAAAAATTAGCCAGGCGTGGTGGTACACACCTGTAGTCCCAGCTACTTGGGAGGCTGAGGCAGGAAAATAGCTTGAAGCCGGGAGATGGAAGTTGGAGTGAGCTGAGATTGCGCCACTGCACTCCAGCCTGGGCGATAGAGCAAGACTTAGTATTAAAAAATAAAAAATAAAATAAAATGTTAAATTAAATTTAAAAAATAGAGCTGCAGCATGTGCCAAGGTAGGCTCAAGTGGCGATCCCTAAATTGGAGGTTCCTGGGATGGAAGGCAGAAGCTGAGGGTGGGCTTTGGGCCAGGGCTGGACAGGATCTCTGGGCCTGGGGACCCCACACCTGCCTACCTGAGAGGGTGCACATCGAAGAGCGGTGGCTGTAGCTCGGCCAGTTCGATGGCCGTGATGCCCAGGGACCAAATGTCACACAGCTCATTGTATCCTCCCTTCAGGGCCACGGCTGCCACTTCTGGAGCCATCCTGGGGGCAGACACACTCAGAGAGCCAAAGGTGGCATGGGGACAGGAAGGGAAGGAGGGGCAGAGAAAGAGAAGGAATTGAGGGGAGATGCAGCACACAGAGTCAGACGGAGAGACAGAGGGACAGGAGTAAAGACAGACACAGGCAGATGAAGACAGAGATGCAAACTGGGTGCGATGGCTCACACCTGTAATCCCAGCACTTTGGGAGGCTAAGCAAGGCAGATGATTTAGGCACAGGAGTTTGAGACCAGCCTGGGCAACTTATCAAGACCCCATCTCAGCTGAGCATGGTGGCTCTTGCCTGTAATTCCAGCACTTTGGGAGGTCAAGGCAGGCAGATCACCTGAGGTGAGGAGTTCGAGACCAGCCTGGCCAACATGGCAAAAGCCTATCTCTACTAAAAGTACAAAAATTAGCTGAGAGTGGTGACAGGCGTCTGTAATCCCAGTTACTTGGAGGCTGAGGCAGGAGGATTGCTTGAACCCGGGAGGTGGAGGTTGCAGTGAGCCGAGATTGTGCCACGGCACTCCGGCCTGGGCAACAGAGCAAAACTCCATCTCAAGAAAAAAAAAAACACCATCTCTATACAAATTTTTAAAAAATTAGCCAGGTGTCATGGTGTACACCTGTGGTCCCAGCTACTTGGGAGGCTGAGGTGGGAGGATCTCCTGAGCCCAGGAGTTCTAGGCTGCAGTGAGCCATGATTGTGCCACTGCAATCCAGCCTGGGCCACAGTGGGGCTGGAGGCACAGTGAACAAAACAAAATGAAAAGGCAGAGAGGCAGAGACAGAGAGTGAGAGATAGAAACAAAGAGACAGAGAGCGCTACAAACTGAGCTAGAGGAAAAAGACAGAAATGGGGCCGGGCACAGTGGCTCAAGCCTGTAATCCCAGCACTTTGGGAGGCCGAGACGGGCGGATCACGAGGTCAGGAGATCGAGACCATCCTGGCTAACACGGTGAAACCCCGTCTCTACTAAAATACAAAAAACTAGCCGGGCGAGGTGGCGGGCGCCTGTAGTCCCAGCTACTCGGGAGGCTGAGGCAGGAGAATGGCATAAACCCGGGAGGAGGAGCTTGCAGTGAGCTGAGATCCGGCCACTGCACTCCAGCCTGGGCAACAGAGCAAGACTCCGTCTCAAAAAAAAAAAAAAAAAAAGACAGAAATGGATATGGAGGGACAGAGAAATCAAGATAAAAATCAACACAAACACCTAGAGCGACGGGCAGAAAAGGGCCCAAAATGAGAGAGAAAAGTGGAAAACTCAAGAGACACCCAGAGAGAATGAAAGAATCTTCCATGGAGAAAGGAAGAGGCAGGGGAACCACGGTGGGAAAAACCACTGAGCCCCACTCCACCCCTAGCTGCCCGCGGGGCACCCCTCACCAGTAGGGTGTCCCAATGAAAGAGAGGCGTCTGGCCAGCGTTGCCCCGATCTGGGCCGAGATGCCAAAGTCAGCTGGAAGCGGAGGGAGACATAGTGATCTGGGGTCCACTGCGCCTCCAGCCCCCCAGTCAGCCCCCCTGCTCAACTCCCAGCCTTACTCACCCAATCTGACCTCCCCAGCATCATTGACGAGGATGTTAGCTCCCTGGGAATGAGAGGGGGTATGGGAGGCTGCGGAGACTCTTTCCCTAGCCGACTGCTACCCCACTTCACCCCACAGCTCAAACTACCCTGATTCCTGAGTCCCCGAAATGCCACTCCCATCTCCTGGGCCCCACCCCCCAACAGCACCCCTGTATCCCCAGACTACCTTGATGTCTCGGTGTATCTTCTTCTGTGAGTGCAGATAGGCCAGTCCCTGGAGAGAAGGGTGGACAAGGGGACTGTGAGTGTGTGGGGGCTGGAGTGGGGCCCCCTCCTCTCCTCTCCCCAGAATACCCAGGCCTCTCCTTACCTGGAGCACTTCCCGGCAGACATAGCTAATCTGGAGCTCTGACAGGGAGCCTGTCACTGCAAAGGTCACCCCGGCCAGGCCAGGCATTGGATGGGAGCCAGGGAACCTGGGCTGGGGAGTCCTGCCCCCCCACACCAGCTAAGAGGGTGCCACAGGGAGAGGGGAAACAGGATGGGACCAGTGGGAGGGGGAGATGGTGGGGTGGTCAGTGACAGAAAGAGGCAGCGATGCAAATAAAAGAGGCCAGTAGGGCTGGCGTGGAGGCTCATGTCTATAACCCCAGCACTTTGGGAGGCCAGGAGTCCGAGACCAGCCTGGCCAACATGGCAAAACCCTATCCCTACTAAAAATACAAAAATTAGCCAGGCATAGTGGTGCATGCCTGTAATCCCAAGTACTCAGGAGGCTGAGGCAGGAGAATCGCTTGAACCCAGGAGATGGAGGTTGCAATGAGCCGAGATCGTACCACTGCACTCCAGCCTGGACAATAGAAGGAGGCTCTGTCTCAAAAAAAAAGAATAAGAAAGAAAAAAAAAAAAAAGAAAAAAGAAATAAAGAAAGTAAGCAAGATAAATAAGTAGAATATGATGTAGTTCCTCAGACGCTGAAAGACAACAGGAAGAAACATACAGCAAGAAAGGGGTACATAGGAGGGGCTATGACATTTCACAGAGGTGGTCAGTCAGGGCTGCTCTCTGAAGGTGACAGCAGGTGAAGACATGAGGGCTCCCACTCTGAGTGGGACCAGCCACAGCAAGTGCAGGGCCCCAGGTGGGACAGTTCCTGGTGGGTCTGGAAAGCAGCAAAGGCGGTGGGGTGGAGTGGAGGGGGAGGAGGAAAGTGGGAGGAGGTGAGGTCAGCCAGCCTGGGGTGGACCCTGATGAGGAGTCTGGGCTTCTCCTCTGAGAGAAATGGAAGCTGTAGGAGGGCTCTGAGCAGGGGCGTGATATGACTTTGCAAAATAAGGAAAGGCACAGAGACACAGAGACAGAGAGAGACAGAGAAACGGGGGCAGAGACATACAGAAGGAACAGGATTGAAAAAACCAAAAAAAAGAGACAGAGACAAAGACAGAGGTCAGAGGCCTAAATGTGGGGAGACAGATTTAGAGAGAGACCCAGAGGATGACGAAGGAAGAACAATACACAGGCGGAAAGACAGAGAGACAGAGAGAGGCCTTCAGACATTAGGTCTTACAGAGCAGCTGTGGGATTCACTTCCTTTCTGTGGACCTCAGTTTCCCTGAGGACTTCTCAATGAAGTCCTTCCTTTTCTAACATTTGAGGTCTAGGGTTGGAAGGAATCAGAGGTTTTCCGCCTTCCAGATTCAAGTGATTCTCCTGCCTCAGCCTCCCAGGTAGCTGGGATTACAGGCATCAGCCACCATGCCCGGCTAATTTTTTGTATTTTCAGTAGCAGCGGGGTTTCACCATGTTGGCCAAGCTGGTCTTGAACTCCTGACCTCAGGTGATCCACCTACCTCGGCCTCCCAACGTGCTGGGATCACAGGCGTGAGCTACCGCACCAGGCCCAGCGGTTATATTTTTAAAAATAATTAAATTAAATTAAATTAAATTAAATTAAATTTTAAAAAGCCAGGCACGGTGGCTCAAGCCTGTAATCTCGGCACTTCAGCAGCTAAAGGCAAGAGGATTAGCTCAGCCCAGGAGTTTGAAATATGGCCCAGAAAGACAGTTCCTGTGAGATACACACACAGAGACGGAAGAGGTGAATTTGGGTCGGGGTTGGGGGGTGGGGGTGGGAGGGTTGCCTGGGTCCCCTTGTGCTTTCTCTAACCTTGGTAGATGTCCTGGAGAGAACCAGCCCCACAGAATTCCATGCAGATCCAGAGTTTCTGCAACCTGCAGTGTTTCAAGAGTAAGAATAATAATAGCAGTAATACATTATTATTTGCAGGAAAGTCCCTGGTTTGCTTCTGTCTTGTTCTAGATTAGTAAGAACTTGAATATAACAGCTCTCATCACTCCCTCTCTCCTTGTCTACCAGAGTGAGGCTGTTTCATTCCCGTTTCACAGACAAGGAAGTTAAGGCTCAGAGAGGAAATGTGGGTTCCGGGGCAAGTCAACTCAAACCTAGGCCTTTGGGCGGGACCCCTCTGCCATCCCACACCAACCTAGGAGGTAGGGCAGAGATCTCACGGGTTGTGGAGATTTGGAGGGGACAGAGGGGCCCAGGGCACCTGTTCCGGGAAGCAGAGGTCATTATTGGGACATCTGGAATATTAATTTGGGGATCAGGGAATTTAGAAGTTTATATTAAAGGAGCAGAGAGTGGAACTGGGGGAGCCAGAGGGCAGAATGATGAGAGCTTCCTTTCTAGGGAGTTGATTTCAAATTCAGTTACCATGAAGGGATCAGTTTGGGGTATTCTTGATCAGAAATGGGAATTCTGGAATGGAGATTAGATTAGAGGCTGCTCTGGTCAGAAAAGTGGGACTTAGGAGTGAGGATCAGGGTAGGGTTAGCCCAGTCAAAAATGGGGGTCCAGGATGGGAGGTCGGGTTATGGTGAGAAATGGAAGTTCAAGGTTAGAACTGAGGGTGCCAAGGCCAGGCACAGTGGCTCACACCTGTAATCCCAGCACTTTGGGAGGCCGAGGCCAATGGATCACAAGGTCAGGAGTTCAAGACCAGCCTGGCCAAGATGGTGAAACCCCATCTCTACTAAAAATATAAAAATTAGCCGGGCGGGGTGGTGGACGCCTGTAATTCCAGCTACTCAGGGGTCTGAGGCAGAGAATTGCTTGAACACGGGAGGCAGAGGTTGCAGTGAGCCGAGATCATGCCACTGTGTTCCAGCCTGGCAACAGAACAAGACTCCATCTCAAAAAAAAAAAGAAAAGAAAAAAGAAAAATAAAGAACTGAGGGTACCCCGTCAAGAAATGGGGCTCTGGGTTAGGGGCTGGGCTGGGTGCCAGGGTGGGTCTGAGGTTCATCACCAGAGATAACTCCCATGGTAGGCCACGATGTTGGCGTGCCGGCAAGTTTTCAATATGAGGATTTCCTTCTGAAGGGTGGAGACATCATCATCTGTGAGGAGGGCGGGAGAGAAAAAGGCAGCTCGCATGGAGAGAGCTAGGAGGGAGGTGATCCCAGTGTCCCAGGAGGCGAAGGTGGGGTTGTGGGGAAGGAGCTCCGGGTTCCCTCCTCACCAGGCTCCATCTTCACCATCTTCAGTGCCACCAGGTCCCCTGACGCCTTGTCTCGAGCCTTGCAAAGGGGAAGTCGGCAGTCAGGCAGGCTCCATTTGCCAGAGTCCCTCCTCAGCATCCCTGAGTCAAGGTCAAGGACTAGGACCCCCTCTTGCAGCCTCCTCCCTACCGAGGCCTCGCCTTAAAGGCCACTAGTTCGAGGGTGTTGGGGACAGAGGGGCTTTCTCACCTTAAAGACTTCCCCATATGTGCCGCCACCCAGTCGCTGCAGCAGGTCGTAGTGGTCCCGGGGGTCTCTATTGAAAATGTCAGGATCCACGAGGTCCATCCCTGGGGGCCGGAGCTGAGCCTGCGCCCAGGGGCCAGCAGGGCCTCAGGGCTCAAGTTCTGGCACCTCCCTCTGTCCCCAGAAGCCCTGCACCCGCCTTGCCTCCGCGGGCTGTGGCCTCCCCCCTCCCCACTCTCGCTTCCTGCCCCAGCTGCACTGCACGGCTGTGCAAAGGGCTCCACCCCCCCCACCCCCCGTTCCCTGGGCTCTGAGGCTCTGTAGTGCAGCTGTCTTGGGACCAAGGGGACCATCCTCACCTCCAAGGCCCAGGGGCTGGATGTAAATGTGATGCAAAGATCTTAATCGTAACTGTATTTGGAGGGGGCCTTTAAACCCCGCCCCGTCTCCTAGGTAGTGTCTAAACCTCTACTGGAGTGCTTGAAGGTTTGGCCACCAACTCGAAGGCGGCAAGTCTGACAGGATGACTACGCAGTGTACATGCCTGTTCACCTGTCACATACATGCACTTGGGTTACCTCCTCTGCACTGCGCAGGCGTGTAGACGAGTAGACGTGCATCTGCCTGGATACCTGTGTGCACAGTACACACGTGGAGGTACCCAGCGCATATACCTCCACATACATGGCACATAACTGCATTTTGTACGCTTGCAGTGTACAAAACCTATACATAATATATAATTGATGGCAGTACAGACGGGACCCACGCCCTCAGCTCCAAGACCGGAACCTTATGGAGACGGGGCGCGATCCAGCGAAGTCCAGGAGCCTTCACCCCAGCCCCTCCTGCCCGGCAGAGCACAATAGCTTTGTGGGACCCTCCTCCTGGAGATGGGGACCAAGGGCCGAGACTTGAAACTGGATCCTGGGCGCTCAGGATCCTGCACCATGCGCCCAGGCCTGAGGCGAGAGGGACCTCAGAGAACATCTCCCTCGGGACTTGGCCAATGCCTAAACGGAGGGCTGCTGCGTGCATTCCCGCAGAGCTCCGGGGCCTTATGGCCGCGCGCAATACAAAGCGCGCGCACGCCGCCAGAGCTCCGGCTGCTTCCCGATGAGTTCGCGCGCGCACGGTCCCGCGCCCCCGGCACTGGAACGGGGTCTGTGAGGCCCGGGAAAAGCTTAGCCCCGCCCCTCGCCACGAGAGGCGCCTGCGTACTGGGATACAGTAAGCTTTTTCTCACGCTGTCCGTCCAGCTTGAGTGGAGCGAATGCGCACGCGCTAATTGCCCCTGCGAGGAAGAAGTCACGTGGCAGCCGGAAAGCGTGGCGGCTGCTGCGAGAGCCTTTCCCTTCACCGCCCCCAAGGAGCTGGAGCGACAACAACGACGTCGTTTCCGTTTCCACCACCTCTTCCTTTTCCCGTCCTCGCGGACGCCGTGCCGGGCCGGTGTTAGTCTCCAGCCCTGGTTGTGGAAAGCGGCAGAAGTCATGGCGATGTTTGAACAGATGAGAGCTAACGTGGGCAAGTTGCTCAAGGGTATCGACAGGTCTGAGCCCGGTCGGAGGGAGCGCTCTGGCCATGCGGGGCGGAGGGGAAGGTTTTCAGGAGGCAGCAAGGGGTGGTCAGGGTACTGGGCTTGCCGCGGAGTGGGGTTTCTCTATCCTCCTGGAGGAGGAGATGCTTAAAGAAACGCCACTGAGCTGGGGGCGGTGACTCACGCCTCTGATCTCAGCACTTTGGGAGGCCGAGGCAGGCGGGTCGCCTGAGCCCAGGAGTTAGAGACCAGCCTGAGCAACATCCATACCCCTTCTCTAAAAGAAAGAAAGAAACAAACAGCCCTGCAAAGGCCTAGAAGCGAAAGAATCTTGGTACCACTCAGTCTCTTCGTGAATTGCCTTAAGGTTTCCTTCTCTGGCCCGCCTCCTTTGAGTGCCTCTTAATCTCTCCGTTCTCTGCTCCTTACGTCATTCATTCACACGTTTACTGAAATAAACTGTCAGTGCTAGGCAATGCTGGGAACCACAGGCGAATCAGACAGCGGCAGATCATGCCTTCCCGGTCTGAGTTCCCATTCCATGAGGGAGACAAACCTGACATCAGACAGTGATATCCGGGAGAGGTTAGAACCGAAGTGGGGGAAGCAAAGGCTAGAGTGTTCAGACGGACATGGGGGAAGTAGGCATCGAGGTAGGCAGGAGAGGATGGGGCTGGATCAGGGTGGAGGCCTGAGCAGGGGAGGAAGGGGTGAGTAGCAGAGATGTTCAGGAGGCCAGATGCACAAGCTGCAGTGACTGACTGGCTCAGAAGTTGGGGAGGTATCCTAGGCAAGACCCAGGGCTCCAATGAAGTATAGAGCTTAGGTGAGAGGTCTGGGATACGAATAAGTTTTATTAGAGATTATACTGGACATAATTCACTACCTGGAAAGAGCAAGTGGCCAGTGCTAGATTTAGAGGGGAAGGATGGGAGGAGCAGGTTACAGTTGCCCCTGTGACTGTAAAGTGACTGGCCTCAGCTTCTGTCTCCTGTCTGCTCACCTATCTTGATTCTCCTTTAGGTACAATCCTGAGAACCTGGCCACCCTGGAGCGCTATGTGGAGACGCAGGCCAAGGAAAATGCCTATGATCTGGAAGCCAACCTGGCTGTCCTGAAGCTGTAAGTGTCTGGCTGTCTGTCTGCACTCCCATTTCAGCAGCTAGCAGGGTGCCACTCCCAGTACAGGGCAAGGGGGTGGCTGGTGGTATCCTGCATGATGCAACATCTCTTGGTGTGCAAGACTAGGAAGCCAAGGAAGTTGGGACAGGAGGAGGGATGGTTTTTGAAAAATCAATTGCCGAGCGCAGTGACTCACACCTGTAATCCCAGCACTTTGGGAGGATGAGGTGAGTGGATCACCTGAGGTAGGGAGTTTGAGACCAACCTGGCCAACATAGAGAAACCCCATCTCTGCTAAAAAATACAAAATTAGCCGGCCATGGTGGCACATGCCTGTAATCCCAGCTACTCGGGAGGCTGAGGCAGGAGAATCGCTTGAACCCGGGAGGCGGAGATTGCAGTGAGCCAAGGTCGCACCATTGCACTCCAGCCTGGGCAACAAGAGCGAAACTCCATCTCAAAAATAAATTAATAATAAAAAGTCAATTAGGGTGGCTGCAGGGGCTCATGCCAGTAATCCCAGCACTTTGGGAGGCTAAGGCGAGATACTCACTTGAACCAAAGAGTTCGAGACCAGCCATGGCAACATAGCAAGACCCAACTCTATAAAAAAATTTAAAAATTGGCCGGGCGTGGTGGCTCACGCCTGTACTTTGGGAGGCCGAGGTGGATGAATCACGAGGCCAGGAGATCAAGACCATCCTGGCTAACACGGTAAAACCCCATCTCTACGAAAAAAAAAAATACAAAAGATTAGCTGGGCGCGTGGTGGCAGGGCGCCTGTAGTCCCAGCTACTTGGGATGCTGAGGCAGGAGAATGGCATGAACCCAGAAGGGTTGCAGTGAGCCTAGATCACACCCCTGCATTCCAGCCTGGGCTACACAGTGAGACTCCGTCTCAAAAAAAAAAACATTGTTTTAGTTAATATAGTGGTGTGTGGCTGTAGTTCCAGCTACTTGAGAGGCTGAGGTGGGAGGATTGCTTAAGCCTGGGGGATCGAGGGTGCAGTGAACCATGATCGTGCCACTGCACTCCAGCCTGGGGGACAGAGTGAGACCCTTCGTTTTCTCAAAATAAATAAATAAATAAGAATTATCAATCTGGGTGACATGGCACAGCCCTGTCTCTACAAAAAATTAGCTAGGCACAGTGGCACACAGCTGTAGTCCCAGCTACTTGGGAGGCTGAAGCAGGAGAATTGCTTGAACCTGGGAGGCAGAGGTTGCAATGAGCCAAGATCATGCCACTGCACTCCAGCCTGGGCAACAGAGTGAGACCCTGTCTCAAAAATAAAGATTAATTACAGAACACATGTACAGGCAAATACATTAAGCAAACATGTAGTTTAACAAATCATTATAAATGAAAGCCTACATAATCGCCATTTATGTTGCAAAAGTGTTGCTAGCGCCACAGGCCCTTTGCCCCCTATGCTCTGTGCCAGCCAACTCCCCTGCTCCCCCATGCTCTCATGGCCTGGCTTTATGTGATGGTTTACCATACGTGCATCCATCTGAATCAGCTCAGCTCAGGTTTCCCTGTTTTGAACTTGATATAGATGGAGTAGATACAGCACAACCTCTTCTGCATCTGCCATCTGCTACTCAACACTGGGTTTGTGAGATCCATCCAGTTTTGTGTATTTGTTTGTTTGTTTGATGTGGCTCCAGTTTGTTTTCATGGATGTATACCTCTTCAGTGTGTCACTTGTGTGACTGTCCTAACGATCTCTTCTGGCTCTTAATGGACGTGTGGGTTCTTACCTGCACTTTTTTTTTTTTGTTTTGTTTTGTTTTTTTGAGACAGGATCTTCTGTTGCCCAGGCTGTAGTATAGTGGCACAGTCATGGCTCACTGCAGCCTCAGCCTTCTGGACTCAAGCAATCCTCCCGCCTTAGCCTCCTGAATAGCTGGTACTACAGGCACCACCATGCCCAGTTAATTTTACTTGGGTGCTTTCTTGCTTGCTTTCTTTTTTTCTTTTTTCTTTTCTTTTTTTTTTTTTTTTTTTTTTTTTTTTTTTTTTTTTTTTTTTTTTTTTTTTGAGACAGAGTCTCACCTTGTTGCCCAGGCTGGAGTGCCTTGATGTGATCTCATGATCTCAGCTCACTGCATCCTTTGTCTCCCAGGTTCATGCAATCCTCCTGCCTCAGCCTCCTAAGTAGCTGTGACTAGAGGTATGTGCCACCATGCCCAGCTAATTTTTGTATTTTTAGTAGAGATGGGGCTTTGCATGTGGGCCAGTGGCCAGTCTTAGAACTCCTGACCTCAGGTGATCCGCTTCATCTCGGCCTCCTGAGGACCAAAGTGCTGGGATTACAGGCTTGAGCCAAGCCACGACCACCCCACCCACACCCCCCCCTCCTTCTGTTGTCCTCTTTTGCAAGGGAGGAAACTGACAGCCCCTCAGTTTCCTTTCTCTGCTCTTCAGCCTTTCAATGCCTCTTAATCTCTCTCTTGTCTGCTCCTCAAGTCATAAATAAGCAGTCCAAGGTCACTCAGCGGGAAGTTTAAACCAAGGCAGTCTGGCTCTGGTTCCTTAGCCACTACTCCAGACCGCTGCTGCTGTTCTCATTTGTTTGTGAATCACTTAGCAGTGTCTGCCCCATTGGGTGGTTGTGAGCATTAACTGTCTCTGTTCACAGAGGAGGAAAGTAGGCTCAGGGAGGTGAAGGTTATACAGCCGGGAAGCATTGGGATTGGGATTGGAACCCAGGCATGTCCAATTCCCAAACTCTAGAATAAAGCAGTGGACAGCCTGCCTGGCACCTGAAGAGGGTTGGGGACTTGGAGGTGCCACTGTGGCCACGTCTCTTGTTCTCTTTCTTAGGTACCAGTTCAACCCAGCCTTCTTTCAGACCACGGTCACCGCCCAGATCCTGCTGAAGGCCCTCACCAACTTGCCGCACACAGACTTCACCCTATGCAAGTGCATGATTGACCAGGCACATGTATCCTTCCAGCACTGGGGCCAGGGCCTGTGTGGGAAGGGGCCAGAGTCAAGGTGCATGAATTTCCGGGGAGATGGTCTGTGGGTGCATCCACAAATACCAGGTGCCTGCTGTGGCCCAGCATGGCAGGGTGCTGGACCGTGCTGGGACACTGTGTGACTGAGACAGGCCTGGGCCCTGTCTTCACGAAGTTGTCACAGTCCAGTGAGGAGGCAGACAGTGATAGACTGGAGTGGTCAGGGTTGGGTTAGAAGAGCCACAGCAGCCGGACACAGTGACTCACACCTCTAATCCCAGCACTTTGAGAGGTTATGGTGGGTGGATCACCTGAGGTCAGGAGTTTGAGACCAGCCTGGCCAACATGGCGAAACCCCATTTCTACTAAAAATACAAAAAATTAGCCGGGCACGGTGGCACACACCTATAGTCCCAGCTACTTGGGAGACTGAGGCAGGAGGATCACTTGAACCCGGGAGGTGGAGGTTGCAGTGAGCCAAGATCGTGCTGCTGCACTCCACCCTGGGTGACAGCGAGATTCTGTCTCAAAAAAAAAAAAAAAAAGAAAAGAAAAGCTAGAGCTGGTACCTGACGATTTGGGTGGGGGAATATGTGGACATAAACACAGCCATCTGTATTTACATTTCTATAGAACAATGTCTGGAGAGGTGGAAAAGTAGCCAAGAATTGCAAATTAACCTCCTAGGAAGGATGGCTGTGAGACAAGGGAAGGAAGACCTATTTTGCCACTGTTCACTCTTCTGTATTTTTAACTACAAAATGTTTAAACCAGGGCCTCCTGGAGGAGGGAACATCTAAAACATAAGGAGGTAGGTGAAGGGGTAGGCAAAGGTGATCCAGGCAGAGAGGACACTCATGGGCTGAAGCAAGCAAAGCTCGGTGCTATCTTTCAGAAATAGTAGAGGAAGCTTGACATAGGAATGATTTTAGGTGGTTTTTTTGGTTTGTTTGTTTGTTTGTTTTTGAGACGGAACCTTGCTCTGTCACCCAGGCTGGAGGGCAGTGGCATGATCTCGGCTTACTGCAACCTCCACCTCCCAGGTTCAAGCTATTCTCCTGCCTCAGCCTCCTGAGCAGCTGGGACAACAGGTGCATGCCACCATGCCCGGATAACTTTTGTATTTTTAGTAGAGACAAGTTTTGCTATGTTGGCCAGGCTGCTCTCGAACTCCTGACCTCAGGTGATCTGCCCGCCTCAGCCTCCCAAAGTGCTGGGATTACAGGTGTAAGCCACCATGCCCAGCCTATAGGTTTTATTTTATTAGTAGTAATAGTAGATTTTTTTGTTGTTAATATTTTCTTTCTTTCTTTTTTTTTTTTTTTTTTTTGAGACAGAGTCCCGCTCTGTCACCCAGGCTGGAGTACAATGTCGTGATCTCGGCTCACTGCAGCCTCTTCCTCCCAGGTTCAAGTGATTCTCCTGCCTCAGCCCCCGAGTAGCTGGGACTACAGGCACGTGCCACCACACCCGGCTGGTTTTTTTGTATGTTTAGTAGAGATGGGGTTTCACCATGTTGGCCAGGCTGGTCTCGAACTCCTGACCTCAGGTGATCCACCTGCCTTGGCCTCCCAAAGTGCCAGGATTACAGGTGTGAGCCACCAGGACTGGCACGTCATTTCTTTTCTTTTGCCATTATAAACATTCCTGCAGCCAACATCCTTTCTCCTGCATACACCTGCGGGAGAAATAAGCTGGCTTCCTTTTCCAGCTCTTTTTC
This sequence comes from Rhinopithecus bieti, assembly GCF_001698545.2. Taxonomy (NCBI): domain Eukaryota; kingdom Metazoa; phylum Chordata; class Mammalia; order Primates; family Cercopithecidae; genus Rhinopithecus; species Rhinopithecus bieti. The sequence continues at coordinate 438,958 of NW_016808836.1, forward strand.
TGAGCTGAACCTTTGGAAGAAAGCAGCCAGAAGAAGGTAGGTGGGGATGGGTGACCTGTGGCCCAACCTAGCTCCAAAGCCAGTTTTCCTTAACGCTTCCTCCTACCAGCAAGAAGAAAGGCCAATCCGACAGATTTTGTACCTTGGGGACCTGCTGGAGACCTGCCACTTCCAGGCCTTCTGGGTAACTTCCCTGGGGTCCAGGGACAGGGGAGATGGCAGCGCCATGTGTAGCTGAATGCTAAAAGTAACAATAGTGCACAGAGCCTGGCTTCCTGCTTTGGCAGTGGGCCCAGTGCTCCGCATGTGTGTTTTTGAGGAATCATCATCCTCTCGTGGGGCAGGTACTCACAGGTCCTCCCTGTGTCCACAGGCTGAGGCCGACCCTTTCCCCTCTCTCCCGTCTTTCCACTGGGCCCTCTACTACATACCGTTAATCAGAAGAAGTCCTCCAATGGCTGGGTGTAGTGACTCACCCCTGTGATTCCAGTATTTTGTGGAGGCCGAGGTAGGAGGATTGCTTGAGGCTAGGAGTTCCAGACCAGCCTGAGCAACATAGTGAGACCTCATCTTTACAAAATTGAAAAGTAATTGGGTGTGGTGGCACGTACTTGTACTCCCAGCTACCCAGGAGGCTAAGGTGGGAGGATCGCTTGAGCCTGCGAGTGAGCTGTGATCATACCACTGTACTCCAGCCTGGGCAACAGAGCAAGACTGTGTCTCAAGAAAGAGAAATTCTCCGTTTCTTCTGCCTGTCTGACACACTCTGCCTTTCTTGCTCTAACTGGAACCTGGCCCCCCACTTCTGCAGCCTCCTGAGTGGGAGGCTAGTTCACCTCCTGGCTCCTATCTCTTTTGATACCCTCAGTCTTTTTTGTTGTTTTTTTGTTTGTTTGTTTGGTTGGTTGGTTTTTTTGAGATGGAGTCTCATGCTGTTGCATAGGCTGGAGTACAGTGGCACGATCTTGGCTCACTGCAACCTCTGCCTCCCGGGTTCAAGTGATTCTCCTGCCTCCCGAGTAGCTGGCACTACAGGCACGCGCCATCACACCCCACTAATTTTTATATGTATTTTTTATTTTATTTTATTTTTTTTGAGACAGAGTCTCACTCTGTTGCCCAGGCTGGAGTGCAGTGCAGCAATCTCGGCTCACTGCAACCGCCGCCCCCACCCCAAGTTCAACCGATTCTCTTGCCTCAGCCTCCCAAGTGGCTGCGGTTACAGGCGCACACCATCACACTGGCTAATTTTTGTATTTTTAGTAGAGACAGGGTTTTGCCATGTTGTCCAGGCTGGTCTTGAACTCCTGGCCTCAGGTGATCTGCCTGCCTCAGCCTCCCAAAGTGCTGAGATTACAGGCGTGAACCACCGCACCAGGCCAGAAACCCCCAGTCTTGAAGTGCATGTGTCATCCCTTCTTGCCCGGTATCAGTCCCTCTGGTGACTGCTCTTTGTTTCTTGAAGAATTCGGCTCCTGGCCGGGTGCGGTGGCTCATGCCTGTAATCCCAGCACTTTGAGAAGCTGAGGAAGGTGGATCCCTTGAGGTTGGGAGTTCGAGACCAGCCTAACCAACATGGAGAAACACTGTCTCAACTAAAAATACAAAATTAGCCTGGTGAGGTGGCGCATGCCTGTAATCCTAGCTCCTCGGGAGGCTGAGGCAAGATAATCACTTGAACCCAGGAGGCAGAGGTTGCGGTGAGCTGAGATCATGCCATTGCACTCCAGCCTGGGCAAGACTCCATCTCAAAAAAAAAAAAAAACAATTCAGCTCCTTCTCACTGGCGTTCTCTACCACTCTTGTCCTAATTCTTAGATGCTTAGAAAGTAACACAGAGGATCCTTTGACCACCCAGACCTCTGGGTCCCTTGCTGTCTTGGCCAGCTATCTTGTACTGCATTTGACCTCAGTCCTTCTCTTCCAGTCATACCCTGGGCCAGTTCTCTGCACATTGGACCTCTGAGGCAATTATTTTCTTTTGTTTTGTTTTGTTTTGTTTTGTTTTGAGACAGTGTCTCGCTGTGTGAGCAGGCTGGAATGCAGTGGCGCAATCTCAACTCACCGCAACCTCCGCCTCCTGGGTTCAAGCGATTTTCCTGTCTCAGCCTCCCAGGTAGCTGGGACTACTGGCATGTGCCACCACGCCTGGCTAATTTTTGTATTTTTAGTAGAGATGGGGTTTCACCATGTTAGCCAGGCTGGTCTCAAACTCCTGACCTGAAGTGATCTGCCTGCCTCGGCCTCCCAAAGTGCTGGACTACAGGTGTGAGCCACCGCGCCCGGCCCTCTGAGGCATTTTTAAAAATTGATACTGATACATGGGTCCTGCCCTCACAGAGTCTGATGTAATTGGTTCAGTGTAGCCCAGGCCTTGGGATTTTAAAAAGTTACCCTGGGTGATTTGGGCATCTGGCCAATGTTGGGAGCCACTGCCCTCACCAGTAGTGGCTCCCCTCCTCCCCCTGTGAGTTTCCAGCATCTCCATTCTCGCCACTTCCTCCCAGCTTCTCAGCTCACCCCCACAGGGTCTCCATCCCCACATTCTTGGGCCTGACCATTAGCTCCAACCCTCTCTTTGCATTCTTCTCTGTTTCGCTTCCTTCTCTTAAATTGCATGTGCTGGCCGGGCGTGGTGGCTCACGCCTGTAATCCCAGCACTTTGGGAGGCCGGGGTGGATGGATTGCCTGAGGTCAGGAGCTCGAGACCAGCCTGACCAACATGGAGAAACCCCATCTCTACTAAGAATACAAAGTTGGCCGGGTGTGGTGGCGCATACCTGTAATCCCAGCTACTCGGAAGGCTGAGGCAGGAGAATTGCTTGAACCCGGGAGGCGGAGGTTGTGGTGAACCGAGATCATGCCATTGTCCTCCAGTCTGAGCAACAAGAGCGAAACTCCATCTCAAAAAAAACAAAAACGCATGTGCCTCCCCTGTCCCCAGCTGCAGCGGTGGTCTTGCTTCCTTCCCCAGCTCCTGGACGTTTGCTCATGCTTTATCTGTCTCCCTTTCTTCTCACCTCAACTTACGATCTGGCTTCTTGTCTCGGGAGAAAATAGAAGCAGCCACTGCAGAAATTGTACCTGTTCTTATCCCAGACCCTGACATTTTATGTGCGGCTGACTGCATACTTTTTTTTTTTTTAGTTCTTTTTTTTTTTTTTTGAGACGGAGTCTCGCTTTGTCGCCCAGGCCGGATCTCAGCTTGCTGCAAGCTCCGCCTCCCGGGTTTACGCCATTCTCCTGCCTCAGCCTCCCGAGTAGCTGGGACTACAGGCGCCCGTCACCTCGCCCAGCTATATTTTTGTATTTTTTAGTAGAGACGGGGTTTCACCGTGTTAGCCAGGATGGTCTTGATCTCCTGACCTTGTGATTCGCCCGCCTCGGCCTCCCAAAGTGCTGGGATTACAGGCTTGAGCCACCGCGGCTGGCCTTTTTTTTTTAATTCTTAAACATTTTATTTTTTATTCAAGTAAGAAATTACTGATTAGCTTCAGTTAATGCCACAAAGAAAATGATCAAATGCTTAAAATAATAGAGTTTACTAGTTCTACAAACGACTGTTCCCACTAGCAAACTAGCAAATGAGATGTGTTGGAGATCTTAGACCTATTCCATGTAACAGACAGGTTTTTTTTGTTTGTTTTGTTTTGTTTTTTGAGACACGGTCTCACTCTGTCACCCAGGCCGCGGTGCAGTGATGTAAACACAGCTCACTGCAGCTTCGACCTCCAGGCTCCAGTGATCAAGTGATCCTCCCACTTCAGCCTCCTGAGTGGCTGGGACTATAGGCCCGCGCCACCACGCCTGGCTAATTTTTGTATTTGTAGTAGAAGTAGGGTTTCGCCATGTTGACCAGGCTGTCTTGAACTTCTGGCCTCAAGTGATCCTCCTGCCTCAGCCTCCCAAAGTGCTGGGATTATAGGTTGAGCCATCACACCCGGCCACAAATCTGGATTTCTCCCCACCTCACTGGCTGCACCTTCCTGGCATCCATGTGGGGGATTCCCTCCCTTCTGTTGGAGGGAACCTGTGCCACAGAGCTGAACTTTGAGCAGAAACCTGAAGGAGGTGAGGGTGGTAGCCATGGAGGAGGAGAATTCCACACACAGGCCCTGAGGTGGGCAGGTGCCTGGTGGGTTTGGGGAGCATCAGGGAAGCCCCTGTGGCTGGAGCAGGGTGAGTGAGGAGCGAGTGGGCAGAGGTGAGGGCACAGAGGTGACAGGCAGATTCTGTGTGGCCTCATGGGCTATGGTGGGAAAATTGGCCTTTTCTCTGAGTGGGACAGAAGCAAGGGGAGGTGGCTGCATACACTTAGCCAATATGTGTCTGTCCCCTTTCTCAGGGCTCTGGTTTCTGCCTACCAGGTTCAAGCCTCACCTCCAGGATTTTGGGTAAATCACTTAGCTGCCCTGGTCTCCTCATCTCTAAAATGGATGTAACTTACATCACAGGGCTGCACTCAGATGACTGGCTAGCATGTGGGATCAGTGCTCAAATGGTAGCTGCTATTTTTTTTTTTTTTCCTGAGATGGAGTATGGCTGTGTTGCCCAGGCTAGAGTGCAGTGATATGATCTTGGTTCACTGCAACCTCCACCTCCCAGGTTCAAGTGATTCTCCTGTCTCATCCTCCCCAGTGGCTGGGATTACAGATTATAGGCACCCACCCTACACCTGGCTTATTTATGTATATATATATATATATATATATATA
>NW_016808836.1:443923-464707 GCF_001698545.2 Rhinopithecus bieti
TGTTGCCCAGGCTAGAGTGCAGTGATATGATCTTGGTTCACTGCAACCTCCACCTCCCAGGTTCAAGTGATTCTCCTGTCTCATCCTCCCCAGTGGCTGGGATTACAGATTATAGGCACCCACCCTACACCTGGCTTATTTATGTGTATATATATATATATATATATATATATATATATATATTGTTTTTTTTAGACGGAGTCTCGCTCTGTCGCCCAGGCTGGAGTTCAGTGGCACAGTCTCAGCTCACTGCAACCTCTGCCTGTTAAGTGATTCTCCTGCCTCAGCCTCCCGAGTAGCTGGGCCTGCAGGCACGTACCACCACACCTGGCTGATTTCTTGTATTTTTAGTAGAGACGGGGTTTCACCATGTTAGCTGGAATGGTCTCAATCTCCTGACCTCATGATGGCCTATCTCAGCCTCCCAAAGTGCTGTGATTACAAGTGTGAGCCACCGCGCCCAGCCTAATTTCTGTTTTTTTGTTTATTTGTTTGTTTGTTTGTTTGTTTTTGAGAGGGAGTCTCCCTCTGTTGCCCAGGCTGGAATGTAGTGGTGTGATCTCAGCTCACCACAACCTCCACCTCCTGGGTTCAAGCAGATTCTCCTGCTTCAGCCTCCCGAGTAGTTGGGATTACAGGAATGTGCCACCATGCCCTGCTAATTTTGTAATTTTAGTACAGTCAGGGTTTCTCCATGTTGGTCAGGCTGGTCTCAAACTCCTGACCTCAGGTGATCCGCCCGCCTCAGCCTCCCAAAGTGCTGGGATTACAGGCATAAGCCACTGCATCTGGCTAATTTCTATATTTTTAGTAGAGACGGGGTTTTACCATGTTGGCCAGGCTGTTCTTGAACTCCTGACCTCAAGTGATCCACCCACCTCAGCTTCCCAGAGTGCTGGGATTATAGGCGTGAGCCACCACACATGGCCTGGTAGTATTCTTGTTAAAATTACTGATATGAACATTGTTGATACATAAGATTACCAGTGTAGGCTGGGAGTGGTGGCTCACGCCTGTAATCCCAACGCTTTGGGAGACCAACGTGGGCAGATCACTTGAGCCCAGGAGTTTGAGATCAGCCTGGGCAATATAGTGAGACCTCGTCTCTGTAACAGCTGCAGCAACAAAATCCCAGCACTTTGGGAGGCTGAGGCAGGAAGATCACCTTGAGCCCAGAAATTCAAGACCAGCATGGGCAACGTAGTGAGACCCCAACCCTATAAATAAATAAAAATAAAGGCAAATAATTTAAAAGAATAAACATTGTGAACATCAATTCCCATCACAGCAAGCCCTGGATGAAAACATGGACCTCTTGGAAGGTATAACTGGCTTTGAAGACTCTGTCCGAAAGTGTAAGTCCCTCTCTGAGGCTGGGCTCCCCAAGGGGAAGGGGTAGGGAGTGGCAGCCAGGTCCCGGGGAACAGCTCCTCACCAGTTTTGTCTCTGACCTCCACAGTTATCTGCCATGTTGTGGGTATCACGTACCAGCACATCGACCGCTGGCTGCTGGCCGAGATGCTCGGGGACCTGTCGGGTAATGCCTTCTGGGTCCTGGTGCACATCTGGGAGGTTGGGGGTGGCCAGGGCAGTGGACCTCAGTCAGCTCCTCCAACAGGTCTGTGCAGGTCTCATCAGGTCAGCATGGAAGGCCCAACCCAGGGAGGAAATAAGAACCTGGTATAAGACAGTCCCTACCTTGAGGGAGATCCTATGCCATTTGCTCATTTCTTCTGCATTAATTGAGTGCCTACCGTGTATCAGGCAGTGTGCTAAACTGGGCATGCAGCAGTAAACAAAGTGGGATGGCTCCAATTCATTCTCATGGAGGCAGCAAAGCACATGGCAACGTGTAGGTGTCCAGTGGCAATTCACGTCATGAAGGAAAGCAAGACAGCTCACAGACCAGTGGCATCTGAGCCCTTCCCTCCGTGGAGTGAGGCCCGTGGCCTGAGGTAGAGCAGAGGAGGATTGTGGAGCAGGGCCCTGACTTGTAACATTCATGGGCGGGGTAGCCAGAGTGTATATGGCCAGAGCAGAGTGAGCATGGGCGAGAGTAGAGAGGTGGAGTTGGAGGGGCATCTCCAGGTCATATGGGGCCTCAGGAGGACCTTGTCCTTTCCCCTGAGTTAGAAGGAGCCACCGGAGGGCTCTGAGCAGGGGAAGGCTCTGATCAGATGGATATTTTTTAAAGATCCCTCCAAAAACAAAAAAAAGGAAAAATAACATATTTGCTTACTTTTGCGAAAAGAAACGTAGAAAAGGAAGTCAAAAAACTAAGGAAGGCCAGGTGCAATGGCTCACGCCTGTAATCCAGCACTTTGGGAGGCTGAGGTGGGTGGATCATCTGTGGTCAGGAGTTCGAGACCAGCCTGCCCAACATAGTAAAACCCCTCTCTACTAAAAATACAAAAATTTGCTGGGTGTGGTGGCATGCACCTGTAATACCAGCTACTTGGGAGGCTGAGGCAGGGTTGAATCGCTTCAACCCAGGAGGCAGAGGTTGCAGTGAGCTGAGATCGCACTATTGTACTCCAGCCTGGTTGATAAGACTGAAACTCCGTCTAAAAAAAAAAGAAAAAAAGAAAAGAAATTAAGAAAGGCCACGTGCGTGGCTTACGCCAGTGAGGCAGGTAGATCACGTGAGGTCAGGAGATCAAGACCAGCCTGGCCGACATGGTAAAACCCCGTCTCTACTAAAAATACAAAAATTAGTTGGGTGTATTAGCATGTGCCTGTAATCCCAGCTCTTCAGGAGGCTGAGGCAGGAGAATCGCTTGAACCCGGGAGCAGAGGTTGCAGTGAGCCAAGATCATACCACTGCACTCCAGTCTGGGCACTTTTAGTATAGATGGAGTTTCACCATGTTGGCCAGGCTGGTCTTGAACTCCTGACCTCAAGTGATCCACCCACTTTGGCCTGCCAAAGTGCTGGGATTACAGACGTGAGCCACTGCATCCAGCCAAGTGAAAGCTAACTTTTTTTTTTTTTTTGAAACGGAGTCTGGCTCTGTCACCCAGGCTGGAGTGCAATGGCATGATCTCGGCTCACTGCAACCTCCTCCTCCCAGTTTCAAACAATTCTCCTGCCTCAGCCTTCCAAATAGCTGGGACTACAGGCGCCCGCCACCTCGCCCAGCTAATTTTTTTTTTTTTTTTTTTTTTAAGCAGAGACGGAGTTTCACCATGTTGGCCAGGCTGGTCTTGAACTCATGAACTCAAGTGATCTGCCCACCTTGGCCTCCCAAAGTGCTGGGATTACAGGCGTGAGCCACCACGCCTGGCCAGGTGGAAGCTAACTTTTATTGGACATTTTATGTCATGCATTGTACCAGGTGCTTTATATCAGGTAGATGTTTTACGTATTTAACAGTGAAAGGAAATTAAAGGATTTGACCATGCCTTAGAATTGAATATAAAGAGAATTATATGAACCTGTATCAAAATGATAATAGTCGCACAGAAAATTATTTCAGGTAACTGAACACTGTTCTGGCCATACATTCTTACAGGCAGTTTTTTTTTTTTCCCCCTTCTCCTTTTAGAGATGGGAGTCTTACTTTGTTGCCCAGGCTGATCTCAAACTCCTGGGCTCAAGTGATCCTCCCACCTCAGCCTCCCAAAGTGCTGGGATTACTGGTGTGAGCCACCGCACCCGGCCCTGGCCATATTTTCTGAGGGCAAAAAAAGTGTATTGTGGCTGGGCGTGGTGGCTCACACCTGTAATCACAGCATTTTGGGAGGCTGAGGTGGGCAGATCACCTGAGGTCGGGAGTTCAAGACCAGCCTGACCAACATGGAGAAACCCTGTCTCTACTAAAAATACAAAATTAGCCAGGTGTGGTGGCGCATACCTGTAATCCTAGCTACTCGGGAGGCTGAGGCAGGAGAACTGCTTGGACCCAGGAGGCGGAGGTTGCAGTGAGTCGAGATCACTCACCCAGCTAATTGGAGGCCATTGCCCTCCAACCTGGGCAATAAGAGAGAAACTCCATCTCAAAAAAAAAAAATATATATATATATATAGTTTGTGGTAATGGTCATGTCATAATTTTGCAACCATTTCATATAGGTTGTGGGAAAAGGTAGATAAATACGCTGCTCTTGTTAGGAACCAAGATTTGCCCAGGGAGAGAAAAGAGAAGGAATAGAAAATAAAAGAAATTAAGGCAGAAGCCCCATGTGAGGCTGAGAGAGCTCAAAGGCTCCCTCTGGCGGCCGTTCAGAGAATGACCTGTGGAAGGGCATGGGCAGCAGCAAGGAGACCAGGCCAGCTGCTGCTGTCCAGGAGATGCCAGTGGGCAAGGGGGGCTGCCCTGGCTTCCTGAGCCATGACTCTGTCGCCTCCCAGTCCCCTGGAACTGTGGGATCAGGGTGACCGAAGCCTCTCACTGCCCCTGTCACCTGCAGACAGCCAGCTAAAGGTGTGGATGAGCAAATACGGCTGGAGTGCTGACGAGTCGGGGCAGATCTTCATCTGTAGCCAAGAAGAGAGCATTAAACCCAAAAACATTGTGGAGAAGATTGACTTTGACAGTGAGTGATGGCCCATGGCCTCGGGCCTTGGGGCTAAGGGGGTGCCTCTCAAGGGAGGCCGAGGCAGGGGCCCAGAGGACCTGGGTACATCTGCGCATGTTCTGGGCTGGGAAGTCTGCACCTGCCAGATTCCATTCACCTTGTGTCTCGGGGCTCCTGCCCAGGGAGCAATAGGGGGGAGCTGGGTGATCTTTCCTGGAACTTCTAGGCCCTGTGTCCTGCCCCATAGCACTCAGCAAGACTTCCTGGGGCCCAGCGGGGCCTCACAGGGAGTCTCTGCACCCTTACTCGTCCCTGAGGCCGGTCTGGTTGGCCCTCTTTTATCCTTGGGGTACCCAGGCCTCATGTGCAGACTTGGAGTCCGGTGAACAGTAGGACTCTTGATTCTCTACTTTGGGTGATTTCACATCTTTGTGCCTCAGTTTTCTCATCTAAGAAATGGGGACGGCCGGGCGCGGTGGCTCAAGCCTGTAATCCCAGCACTTTGGGAGGCTGAGACGGGTGGATCACGAGGTCAGGAGATCGAGACCATCCTGGCTAACACGGTGAAACCTCGTCTCTACTAAAAAAATACAAAAAAACTAGCCGGGCAAGGTGGCGGGCGCCTGTAGTCCCAACTACTCAGGAGGCTGAGACGGGAGAATGGCGTAAACCCGGGAGGTGGAGCTTGCAGTGAGCCGAGATCCGGCCAATGCACTCTAGCCTGGGTGACAAAGCAAGACTCCATCTCAAAAAAAAAAAAAAAAAATGGGGACGACTGCAACAGTAGCTATGATAAACACTGTGTAGGTCCTTACATTTACATTGTTTGGTCCTCAGTTGCTAAATTACATAAATAGTATACCTACCTCATGGAATCATAAGTGTGAATGCTTGTATAACACTTAGCAAAGAACCAGTCACACCGTTCGTTAAATATTCATTATGACCATCGTCTACACACATGTAACTAGCAGAGGCTCAACTGCTTGCTCAACTAAAAAGAGTGCAGTGGCTACCCCAACTGCCGCTCATCGGGGCACCGAGCAGGTATCCTGGAGCCAGGGAGAAGGGCACGGGCGGGCTGCTCCCTTCATCCCAGGTCTCCCCCACCCTCTTGAGTGTGAGTCAGGTGTTTTAAAGATGTGTTTGGTACAACATGGCTTCTTAACACAAACCAGCTAATTTTGTACTTAACTGGGGAACAGCATTGAGCAGGCAGCCATCTGTGCACTTGCGGCCCATGGTATCTCACCTCTAAATGCCACGTGACTGCTGTGTCAGGGTTCTCGGTGAGAACTCCAGCAAAAGATTCTGTAGTGAGGAAAGGGCCTCCTTTTTTCTCCCCTTTGGCTTCTGTCACCCCACCCCACCTTCCTGACCTTTTAGATCACGGGTGGAGAGGGCAGTGCTGAGTCAACAAGGAAGAGGAGGAGGAAGGTGTGAATCTTAGGGACGTAGGAGCCCAGCCCTGCCGGGGGAGTAGACGGGAGGATTCCCTCTGTCTCAGTCCTGGCTCCATTGCTCTGTGTCCTGGGTCCAACAGGATAGGTTCAAAATACTTGGGAGACTGAGGCAGGAGAATCGCTTGAACCCGGAAGGTGGAGGTTGCAGTGAGCCAAGATCGCTCCACCGCACTGCACCCTGGGCAACAGAATGAGACCGTCTCAAAAAAAAAAAACTTGAGTATCCTGCAGATAGTACATAGTAAATATTATTATCATGTAGGTAATTACAAACAACTCTTCCTTGGCACTTTGTTCTCAGCACCTCGTTTGGTCCTACAATCCTATAGGGTAGCTGCTTCTTAAAGATAGGAAGGTGATGCTCAGAGATGTTCAGTAACTTGTCCAAGTGACCCAGCTGTTAATTGGCAGAGCAGGGATTCGAACCTAGCCCTCCTTGCTGCAGAGTCCATGTTTTTAAAATACTGCACGAAGCTGCTTTTGTGATGGTAACCGGGGCCTGGAAGGAGTTTGTGATCTCCCCCTAAAGAATTGTGGGTGCTGTAGCAGGTGGCTGGAGATTTGTCTCCTGCCCTTCTCACCTTCACACTGGTCTCTCCTTCCCTACAGGTGTGTCCAGCATCATGGCCTCCTCCCAGTAACTGCAGGTGTTTAATAAAGATGTGTTGACTCAGCCCTACTGTCTCCTCCCTGGCTTCTGCTCTGCCCCTTGCCCACCAGAGGGAGCCCAGGAGCAGGCCTCTGCTCTGGGTGGGCCCCCCTCCACCACCACAACCCTCCACCACACCACACCCCCATGGTAGAGCTTCCGCCTCCTTTTTCCCCCAGCTTCGACTTCCTCCCTTGCCCCACCCTACCTTCCTGACCTTTTAGGTCTTGGGTGGGGAGGGCAGCATTGACTCAGCAAGGAGGAGGGAGAATGAATGGTATGTAGCAGCCCAGCCCTGTGGTGGAGGCTGAGCACCTCTGGGAGGAGTGAAGGTGAAGGTACCCTCTGTCCTGATGGTGGCTCTGTTGCTTTGTGACCTTGGTCAAGGGACTGGGCCTCTCTTTTTTTTTTTTTCTTTTTTTTTTTGTATTTTGTTTTGTTTTTTTGAGACGGAGTCCTTGCTCTGTTGCCAGGCTGGAGTGTCATGGCCGATCTTAGCTACTGCAAGCTCCACTCTCTCGGTTTACGTCCATTCTCCTTCTCAGCCCAGGAAGTAGCTTGGACTACAGGCGCCCACCCCACCTCGCCCGTCGTAGTTTTTTTCTGGTATTTTTAGTAGAGACGGGGGTTTCAACCATGTTAGCCCAGGATGGTCCCCTCGATCTCCTACCTTGTGATCGCGTCCGTCTCGGCCTCCCAAAGTGCTGGGATTACAGGCTTGAGCCACCACGCCCAGCGCCTTTCTTTTTTTTGGGACGGAGTCTCGCTCTCTCGCCCAGTCTGGAATGCCGTGGCACGATCTCAGCTCACTGCAAGCTCTGCCTCCCGGGTTCACGCCATTCTCCTGCCTCAGCCTCCCGAGTAGCTGGGACTGCAGGCGCCTGCCACCATGCTTGGCTAATTTTTTGTATTTTTAGTAGAAACGGGGTTTCACCGTGTTAGCCAGGGTGGTCTTGATCTCCTGACCTCGTGATCCGCCCACCTGGGCCTCCCAAAGTGCTGGGATTACAGGTGTGAGCCACCGTGCCTGGCCGGGACTGTTCCTCGCTGATTCTCAGTTTCTTCTTCTGCAGAAGGGGAAGAACAATGCACCCTTCTGAAATCTGTGAGGGTTCCTCCAGCCCTTGCCAGTAAAGGCCTGAGATCGGGGCCTGTCGTTGCTCTTAGAAAATGTGAGCCACAGGCCGGGTGCAGTGGTTCACGCCTGTAATCCCAACACTTCGGGAGGCCAAAGCAGGAGGATTGCTTGAGCCCTGGAGTTTGAGACCAGCCTGGTGAACAAAGCAAGACTCTTTTTTTTTTTTTTTTTTTTTTTGAGACGGCGTCTGTCTCTGTCTCCCAGGCTGGAGTGCAGTGGCCGGATCTCAGCTCACTGCAAGCTCCGCCTCCCGGGTTTACACCATTCTCCTGCCTCAGCCTCCCAAGTAGCTGGGACTACAGGCGCCCGCCACCTCGCCTGGCTAGTTTTTTTTGTATTTTTAGTAGAGACGGGGTTTCACCGTGTTAGCCAGGATGGTCTCGATCTTCTGACCTCGTGATCCACCCGTCTCGGCCTCCCAAAGTGCTGGGATTACAGGCTTGAGCCACCACGCCCGGCCTAAGACTCTGTCTCTTAAAAGAATTTTTTTTGTTTTGTTTTTTTGAGACAGAGGCTCACTCTTGCCCAGGCTGGAGTACAGTGGCGCGATCTCGGTTAACTGCAGTCTCGGCTCACTGCAACTTCCGTCTCCCAGGTTCAAGCAATTCTGCCTCAGCCTCCCAAGTAACTGGGACTACAGGCACACACCGCCATGCCCAACTAAGTTTTTCGTGTTTTAGTAGAGATGGGGCTTCATCATGTTACCCAGGCTGGTTTCGAACTCCTAGGCTCAGGCAGTCCGCGTGCTTCGGCCTCCCAAAGTGCTAGGAATACACACGTGAGCCACCGTGCCTGACCAAAAAGTTTATTTTAAATAGCTGGGCATGGTGGCGCATGCCTGTAGTCCCAGCTATTTAGGAGGCTGAGGTTGGCAAATCCCAAGCCCAGGAAGTCAAGGCTACATTGAGCTGTGATCACGCCACTGCACTCCAGCCTGGGTGACAGACCCTGTCTCAAAAAGGAAAATATAAGCCATTGTTAATTTCAGGCTCAGAAGTGTTGGTCACCAAGGTTGCAAGCTAGTCCTCAGTACTATTCCGTAAGGAGAGACTGCATGAGAAAATGAGTATATGTATTTTTTCCTCTCAAGGTGTCATAGGTAGACAGCTCCTTCAGCCACACCATTCTTCCCACGTCCCAGCCCCCTCCCCTGGTTAGTGTTACCTGAAGGAGACCTGACTCACCTCACATGTTCATTCCCATCTTACCTGAGGAATTTGGGGCACTTGCAGTGGCCCTTAGGCAGTGCTTTTCCCCTCTGAGCATATTGCCTGGAGGGGCGGGGGGTTGGGGGAATGCAGAAATTAAAAAGACCATGTAGAGGCTGGTTTATGCCTGTAATTCCAGCACTTTGAGAGGCTAAGGGAGGAGGATGGCTGGAAATCCCCTCTATGCAAAAGTAAAAATTAGCTCAGGTTGGGCACGGCAGTCCATGCATATAATTACAACAGTGGCAGGAGTGCAGCAGGAGGATTGCTGAAAGCCAGGAGTTCGCGACCAGGGCAACAAAGCGAGACCCTGTTCCTAGAAAAGTTTTAAAATTAACTGGGGCTGGTCAGGCACGGTGGCTCACGCCTGTAATCCCAACACTTTGGGAGGCCAAGGCAGATGGATGGCTTGACCTCAGGAGTTCCAGGCGAACCTGGACAACATGGTGAAACCCCATGTAAACTACAAAAAAATTAGCCGGCCATGGTGGCACACACCTGTAATCCCAGCTACTCTAGAGGCTAAGGTGGGAGCATCACTTAAGCCTGGGAGGTAGAGGTTGCAGTGAGCCAAGAGACCCTGTCTTAAAAATAAGTAGCCGGGCATGGTGGCTCATGCCTGTAATCCCAGCACTTTGGGAGGCCGAGGCAGGCAGATCACCTGAGGTCAGGAGTTTGAGACCAGCCTGGCTAACATAGTGAAACTCCGTTTCTACTAAAAATACAAAAAACTAGCCAGACGTGGAGGCGCATGCCTATAATCCCAGTTACTGCGGAGGCTGAGGCGGGAGAATCGCTTGAACCCAGGAGCCGGAGGGTACAGTGAGCCGAGATCACGCCATTGCACTCCAGCTTGGGCAACAAGAGCAGAACTCCATCTCAAAAAAAAAAGCAAAAAATAAATAAATAAGTAAAAATTAGCCAGGCACAGTGGTATGTGCCTGTAGTCCCAGCTACCCAGGAGTTTGAGGCTGTAATGAGCTATGATTGCACCACTGCACACCAGCCCAGGGGACAGCAAGACCCTGTCTCCAAAAAAGGAAAAGAAATGCCCCAATAGATGTTCACTGCTTAGAGTAGACTGGCGGCTGCCCCTCGGTGATTCATCCTGGATGCTGGTGTGCAGAAACATTGCTGTGGAGAGGGCAGCTGTGGTACCCAAGCTGCCAGCCGGCCCGACCTCCCTGTCTGCACTCACACCCAGCATTCCTCAGAAGGCCCTGCCTTGGGGAGCCAGTGGGAGCAGACACCCCTTGCCCTGGGGCCCAGACCTCAACAGGTCCCAGTAGCCAGGAAGTGCCCAAATCCTGGGGACTGAACGAAAGGTTGCTTCTGCAGTTCACTGGGATAAAAAGGACTGGGAGGCCTAGCTCAGTGGCTCATGCCTATAATCCCAGCACTTTGGGAGGCTGAGGCAGGCAGATCACCTGAGGTCAGGAGTTTGAGACCAGCCTGACCAACATGGTGAAACCCCGACTCTACTGAAAATACAAAATTAGCTGGGTGTGGTGGCACATGCCTGTAATCCCAGCTACTTGTGGGGGTGAGGCAGGAGAATCGCTTGAACCCGGGAGGCAGAGGTTGCAGTGAGCCAAGATCATGCCACTGCACTCCAGCCTGGGCAACAGTGAGACTCTGTCTCAAAAGTAATAATAATAAATTAAATAAATAAATATAAATAAATAAATAATAGCCAGGCGCAGTGGCTCATGTCTGTAATCCCAGCACTTTGGGAGGCTGAGGCAGGCAGATCACCTGAGGTCAGGAGTTTGAGACCAGCCTGACCAACATGGAGAAACCCCCATCTCTACTAAAAATACAAAATTAGCCAGGCGTGGTGGCGCATGCCTGTAATCCAGCTACTTGGGAGGCTGAGGCAGGAGAATCACTTGAGCCTAGGAGGTGGAGGTTGCGGTGAGCCAAGATCGCACCATTGCACTCCAGCCAGTGCAACAAGGGCGAAACTGTCTTTAAAAACAACAACAACGCCGGGCGCGGTGGCTCAAGCCTGTAATCCCAGCACTTTGGGAGGCCAAGACGGGCGGATCACGAGGTCAGGAGATCGAGACCATCCTGGCTAACACGGTGAAACCCCGTCTCTACTAAGAACTACAAAAAACTAGCCGGGCGACGTGGCGGCGCCTGTAGTCCCAGCTACCCGGGAGGCTGAGACAGGAGAATGGCGTGAACCCGGGAGGCGGAGCTTGCAGTGAGCTGAGATCCGGCCACAGCACTCCAGCCTGGGTGACAGAGCGAGACTCCGTCTCAAAAAATAAATAAATAAATAAATAAATAATAAAAACAACAACAACAAAAAATAGCCAGGCGTGGTGGCGTGTGCCTATAATTCCAGCTACTCAAGAGACTTGAGGTGGGAGAATCACTTGAACCCTGAAAGCGGAGGTTGCAGTGACCCAAGATTGTGCCACTGCACTCCAGCCTGAGTGACAGAACAAGACTCCATCTCTAAATAAATAAATAGAAAATAAACTCAAATTGATTCTGTCTTCAAATTCCATCCTGGTGGGTACCTGTCATGCTCATTTGGGGTTCAGGGCTGCTGCTGTAGCTGCTTCCTGAGACATCTCTAGACCCTGCAGTATTTGTTCATGTCCCCACCCTGTGAGGACACACCCTCTCTAATCGCCTTCCCCCAAGTAGTGTTAACAATGGGATACAGCATTTAATACATTCTGACTGAGGTCTCACGGTTCTGAGGAGTGACGGTGCAGAAATGGTAAACCTAAAAACGCCTGTAGGGTCCACTGGCCATACCCCTTCTCTCAGAGCCCCTCCTGTCCCTTGAACATCAATAGACACATCAGCTATTATTACTACACTGCCCATAGATGGCTGCCAGGAAGTAGTCTCAAGGCTGACAATTAAAAGGAGCCTTTAATTTAAACTTCAGTGGCTGGGGCTGTCGCCTCCATCTGGGAGCACTTGGTCTGGACGGTTTCTCAGAGTCCACCAGGAGCTGCCGTGAGGGGCCGATGGCCCATCCCCTGAAGACTTTTTCCCACCAGGCCAGACCAAGCATAAGGGTCCTGAGCTAGTTCTTCAAGTCAGGCTGGAGGAGGCCGCCCTGCCCGGCCTCACTCCAGCCCAGCTCTGGAAACAGTCAACATGCCTGGAAGTCTTTGGTCAGGTCCTGGCATCTCCTAGGAAACTGGGCTGCTGCCTGGGCCTTGTCCTCTTCCTCTGCTGTCACTGGATCCCTTCGTGTGCCTTTGGTAGAGGCAGAGAAGCAGAGAAGGATCCTTTCAGCTCCCATAGCTGGAGAAACCATAAACCATGGTGGGGTTTTTTTTTCGTTTTTTTGTTTTTTTTTTTTTAGCCAGAGTCGTACTCTGTTGCCCAAGCTGGAGTGCAGTGGTGCCATCTTGGATCACTACAACCTCTGCCTCCCAGGTTCAAGCGATTCTCATGCCTCAGCCTCCTGAGTAGCTGGGATTACGCCACCACGCCCAGCTAATGTTTTGTATTTTCAGTAGAGAGGGGGTTTCGCTCTGTTGGCCAGGCTGGTCTCAAACTCTTCAGCTCCTGTGATTCCTCCCACCTCGGCCTCAGAGTTCTGGGATTACAGGCGTGAGCCACCACGCCTGGCAGAGAAACCACGTCTTCTTATTCCCACCTGAGTCAGATCACAGCCCTCCTCTGCTTCAAATCCTACCTTAACTTCCAGTGTATTTAGAATAAAACTCACACTTCTCACCAGGGTTTTAAGCCCATTCATTCATTCACCTAGGATTTATTAAGTGTCTACTCTGTACCAGACACTGCTTCAGAGACTAGGAATACAATGGTGACCAAGAACAGATTGCCCCCCTCATGGGCTATTATTAATGGGGAGACCAAGACACTGCACATAAACAGATCAGACAGTATGTTAAATGGCAATTAGTGCTACCGACAAAAGGTAAGCAAGGAAGGTGGGGGAATTTTTTTTTTTTTGAGACAGAGTCTCCCTCTGTTGCCCAGGGTGGAGTGCAGTGCTGCGATCTCAGCTCACCGCAACCTCTGCCCCCTGAGTTCAAGAGATTCTCCTGCCTCAGCCTCCCGAGTAACTGGGACTACAGGTGCACGCCACCACACCTGACTAATTTTTTGTATTTTTAGTAGAAACAGGGTTTCATCGTGTTAGGATGGTCTCGAGCTCCTGACCTCGTGATCCACCTGCCTCGGCCTCCCAAAGTGTTGGGATTACAGGTGTGAGCCAACGCGCCCAGCAATATTTTATTTTATTTTTGAGACGGGGTCTCACTTTGTCACCCAGGGTAGAGTGCAGTGGTGCGATCTCAACTCACTGCAACCTCTACCTCCTGGGCTCAAGTGATTCTCCTGCCTCAGCCCTCCAGGTAGCTGGGAATGCTGGCATGCACCACCACACTTGGCTAAATTTTTGTATTTTTTGTAGAGACGGGGTTTCACCATGTTGGCTAGGCTGGCCTCGAACATCCGCGCCCAGTGGGATATTTTAAATAAGGTGGTCCGGGAAAGTCTCACTGAGGATGCCGTATTCCCCTGAGACCTACAGGAGATGGGGCTGTGAGCCCCGGGGACTCAGTGTCTGGGGAAAGTGTTTCCGGGGAGTGGTGACTGCCTCACAAGCACAAAGGCCTCATCAGAGGTTGAGTTTGGCGCCTGGTGTGCTTGAGGGACAGCAAGGAGGCCAGCAAGGTAGTACTCTAAGGGGTACTCTAAGCCTAAGCCTTTTTTTTTTTTTTTTTTTTTTTTGAGGCAGTCTCGCTCTGTCACCCAGGCTGGAGTGCAGTGCCATGATCTCAGCTCACTGTAACCTCTACCTCCTGGGTTCAAGCAATTCTCCTGCCTCAGCCACCTGAGTAGTTGGGATTATAGGTATGCACCTCCATGCCTGGCTAATTTTTGTATTTTTAGTACAGACGGGATTTCATTATGTTGCCCAGGCTCGTCTCAAACTCCTGGTGTCAGGTGATCTGCCCGCCTCAGCCTCCCAAAGTGCTGGGATTACAGGTGTGAGCCACCATGCCAGCTGACTCTAAACTCTTTCAAAAACTAGGTTGAGGCAGGGCTTGGGTGGTTCACACTTGTAATCCCAGCATATAATCCCAGCATTCCCTGAGGTAGGAGGATCACTTGAGGCCAGGAGTTCGAGGCCAGCCTGAGCAACCTAGCAAGACCCCCGCCCTCCACTCCCCTCGCCCCCACCACTTGTCGCTACAAAAAATTTAGAAAGTAGCCAGGCGTGGGCCGGGCATGGTGGCCACACCTGTAATCCCAACACTTTGAGAGGCCGAGACGGGCGGATCATGAGGTCAGGAGATCAAGACCATCCTGGCTAACGCAGTGAAACCCGTTTCTACTAAAAATACAAAAAATTAGCTGGGAATGGTAGCCGATGCCTGTAGTCCCAGCTACTCGGGAGGCTGAGGCAGGAGAATGGCATGAATTCAGGAAGCAGGGCTTGCGGTGAGCCGAGATTGTGTCACTGCACTCCAGCCTGGGCAACATAGCGCGGGTCGTCTCAAAAAAAAAAAAAAAAAAGAAAGAAATTAGCCAGCCGTGGTGGGGTGCACATGCAGTCCCAGCTACTTGGGAGGCTAAAGCAGGAGGATCACTTGGGCCCAGGAATTTGAGGCTGCAGTGAACTGGAACCATGTCACTGTACTCCAGCCTGGGTGACATAGCGAGTTGCTGTGTCAAACACCACCACCACCACTAGCAGCACCAACAACAATACCAACAAAACTTGGCTGAGCTGGATGTGATGGTACGTGTTCACAGTCGCAGCTACTCAGAAGGCTGAGGCAGGAGAATCAAGAGTCTGAGCTCAACTTGGGCAAAATATTGAGACCCCTATCTCCAAAACCAAAAAACTAAAACCCTGGGCTGGCCAGGTAGAGTGGCTCATGCCTGTAATCCCTGCACTTTGGGAGGCCAAGGCAGGCAGATCACCTGAGCTCAGGAGTTCGAGACCAGCCTGGTCAACATGGCAAAACCCCTCTCTACTAAAAATACAAAAATTAGTCAGGCATGGTGGTGTATGCCTGTAATCCCAGCTACTCTGGAGGCTGACACAGGAGAATCGCTCGAACCCAGGAGGCGGAGATTGCAGTGAGCCGAGATCATGCCACTACACTCTGGTCTGGGTAACAGGGCGAGAGTCCATCTCCAAAAAAAAAACCAAACCAAAACAAACAAACAAAAAAAACAGAAAAAAACACTGGGCTGGACTGGGTAGGGCAAGGCAGGGCAGGGCAGACTCCTCTGCAGCCTTTCTTCCTTTCCTTGACTTTGACTGTTAGCCTGAGCGTGGAGCCACAGGAGGGTTTGAACAGAGGAGAGAGGAACGTGATCTGACTCAGTCATTCTTTCACAGACTCCCTCCAGCTTCTCCTGGGAAAGAGAAGGGGGTGGGAGGGGAAGCTAGGAGACAGTTTGGGAACTGCTGCAATGGCCGGAGGGAAGGTGAGGCGAGGGTAGAAAGAACCTGGGTGGTGCAGTGGGGCAGGGGGAAGTGGGTGGGTTCTGTGTATTCTTTCAAGATGGAATGACAGAATTTCCTGAAGAACTGGATGGGGTTGTGAAGAAAAAGAGGCGTTAAGGATGACCGCAGGGACTGTAGCCTCAGCACCTGCAAGGCTGGAGGTGCACGAATTGAAGAGGGATGACTGTGGAATGGGATGACCATGCTTGGGGGGAAGATCAGGAACTCTGTTTTGGATATTTATTATTATTATTATTTGAGATGGAGTTTCACTGTTGTTGCCCAGGCTGGAGTGCAATGGTGCAATCTCAGCTCACCGCAACCTCCACCTCCCAGGTTCAAGCGATTCTCCTGCCTCAGCCTCCCCAGTAGCTGGGATTACAGGCATGTGCCACTAAGCCCGGCTAATTTTGTATTTTTAGTAGAGACAGGGTTGTTGGCCCGGCTGGTCTGGAACTCCTGAGCTCAGGTGATCCTCCCACTTCGCCCTCCCAAAGTGCTAAGATTACAGGTGTGAGCCACCACGCCTGGCCGGATATCTATTTTTTTATTTTAATTTTAATTTTTTTTTAGGCAGAGTCTTGCTCTGTCACCCAGGCTGGAGTACAGTGGTGCGATCTCAGCTCACTGCAGCCTCTGCCTCCCAAGTTCCAGCCATTCCCCTACCTCAGCCTCCTGGGTAGCTGGGATAACAGATGCACATCACCACGCCTGTCTAATTTTTGTATTTTTAGTAGAGATGGGGTTTTGCCATATTGGCCAGGCTGGTCTCTAACTCCTGACCTTGTGATCTGCCTGCCTCGGCCTCCCAAAGTGCTGGGATTACAGGCATGAGCCACTGCGCCCGGCCATTTATTTTTAATGTAAATATTTTTTTGTAGATATGGGATCTGGTTATGTTACCCAGTCTGGCCTCAAACTCCTGGGCTCGAGCACTCTTCCAGCCTTGACTCCCTAAAGTGCTGGGATTACATGAGTAAGCCACCAGTGCCTAGCTGAACATTTAAATTTAAGATGCTACCTGATGCAGTGGCTCGCACCTTTGTTCAAATGTCTGCCTTCTCCATGAAGCCTACCTGAGTACTTTATTTGCATTTCAGCCGATGCTTGATGTTTTCTTCAAATACTCATCACCTTGGAATATACAATACTACCTATTTTTTACTTTTTTTTTTTGAGACGGAGTCTTACTCTGTCGCCCACCTGAGGTCGGGAGTTCAAGACCAGCCTGACCTACATGGAGAAATCCCGTCTCTACTACAAATACAAAATTAGCCGGGTGTGGTGGCACACGCCTGTAATCCCAGCTACTCCGGAGGCTGAGGCAGGAAAATCACTTGAACCTGGGAGGTGGAGGTTGCAGTGAGCCAAGATCGCGCCATTGCACTCCAGCCTGGGCAACAAGAGCAAAACTCCGTCTCAAAAAAAAAAAAATAATAAAATAAAAAAATTGTGTGTTGGCTGTGCGCGGTGACTCACGCCTGTAATTCCAGCACTTTGGGAGGCTGAGGCTGGAGGATCGCTTGAGCTCAAGAGTTCAAGACCAACCTGGCCAACATGGTGAAACTGTCTCTACCAAAAAAATACAAAAATTAGCCGGGCGTGGTGGAGCATGCCTGTGTTCCCAGCTACTCGGGAGGCTGAGGCAGGAGAATTGCTTGAACCCGGGAGGCAGAGGTTGCAGTAAGCCGAGATCGCGCCACTGCACTCCAGCCTGGGAGACAGAGCAAGACTCCGTCTCAAAAAATAATAAAAATAAAAATAGATTTGTGTGCATGTGGCTCCCTTCACTAGAAGGTAGTTTTATGAAGGTCGGGATTTTTTTCTGTTTTTAGTGCCTGCGTAAAACATAGTCTGGTACAAGTAGGTGTTCGATAAATATTTGTTGAATTTGTGTCGCTGAATGGGAACCCGGTGCAGTGCATTCCAAGCCTGAGCTAGTTCAGGTCCGATGGCGGGGCCTGCCCTTATGAATCATTCAATACTCTGGCCCCGCCCACACGCGAACGACGCGCGCGTTCTCGCGGGAGAGGGGGCGTGGCTCGCACCCGCGCTGAGTCGGGTGGCGGGGAAGGGGGACTCTGCGCAGGCGCCAAGCTCCCAAGCGCGGCCTTGGTGCCTTTTCAGGTTTGGCAGGCGGGCGCGCGCGGGAGGGCGGCAACCGTGGCGCTGTGCGCAGGCGCGGCGGGCAATGCGCAAGCGCGGGCGGAGGGCGGGCTGAAGCGGCTGAAGCGGCGGCGGCGGCGGCGGCGGCTCGGCCAGAGGGGCGGGAGCTGAGGCGGGAGCAGACCGGCTGGTGGGCGAGCGAGAGGCGGCGGAATGGTGGACTACCACGCGGCGAACCAGTCGTACCAGTACGGCCCCAGCAGCGCGGGCAATGGCGCTGGCGGCGGGGGCAGCATGGGCGACTACATGGCCCAGGAGGACGACTGGGACCGGGACCTGCTGCTGGACCCGGCCTGGGAGAAGCAGCAGCGCAAGGTGCGCGGCCCGCGGGCCGGACTGGCTGGAGGGGCTTTTCCGAGGGGGGCCGGGGAGGGTTAGGAGGTCCTGAAAGGTAACTGGATCGTCTGTGATGGGAACGGGGGAGTCCCGAGAAGAAATAGGCGGGTCCAGGAAGGGAATTGGAGTCCTGAGAAGGAATCGCCGAGCTCGAGGAAGGAATTGGGAATCTGAAAAGAGAATTAAAGAGAATTGGCGTCCGGGTGGGGAATATGGGAGTAAAAAAAGAAAAAAAAAGGAATCAGGAAGCCCGATGAAGGATTTGGAGGGTCTGAGCGTGCCATTAGGGGAAACCGAGGAGATGACTGGGCAGGCTGAAATGGAACTGGGATCCGAGGCGGGCTTGAAGGGTCCGAGCATGGGTTGGAGGTGCTGGGAGGAGAATCGGGAGGCTAGGAAGGGAATTTCTGGGTCTGGGAAGTGTGAGGAGGAGCTCGAGTGTGGAGGGGTTGGTTATTTTGGAGAGCAGAAAGATCTGAAGGAGACTGGAATTGGGGGAGCCTCAGGTTGGGGGAGTTCTAAAGGGGATGAAGAATCAAGTGTGAGGATGGAATGGAGATTGTGGGGTCTGAAGACGGGTGGGAGACTAGGGAGGCTGGGAAGGTGAAAACAGA
Organism: Rhinopithecus bieti; assembly: GCF_001698545.2. Taxonomy (NCBI): domain Eukaryota; kingdom Metazoa; phylum Chordata; class Mammalia; order Primates; family Cercopithecidae; genus Rhinopithecus; species Rhinopithecus bieti. The sequence goes on from NW_016808836.1 coordinate 462,484, forward strand.
GGGGCTAAGGGTAGAACTGGGCATGAAAAGACGTGGGCTTAGGGTGTGAGGAAGGTAGAGGTGCCAGGACGGGGTCTGAGGAGGGTGGGGTGCGGAAGGAAGAAGTTAAGGGGCCCGTGACTGAGACGTTTTTGAAGGGGGTGAGATTTATTTGGGGTGCCCTGTTCCAAAGGGAAGAGAAGATTGAGAGATAGGAGGAATAAGAGGAATTGATGAGGGATGGAGAAGCCGAAGTGGGGGGTATACGGAGAGTGTTTGGGGATAATTTGGGGAGGGGTTTCTGAAGAATTGATGGGAAGCTGAAAAGCTAGAGCGTTAGAGAGAGTGAGGAAGTGTAGAGGGAGAAGGTGAGATCGATGGGAGGGGGTGTGAGCTGGAATGGTGGATAATGGGAGGGAGGTTCGTTTAGGAAAATGAAAGTCTCATTAGAAAGGGAATGAGTAATGGATAGACTGAGAAAGGAATGTGGGGAGGGGGCGCTGGCTCCTGGAGGTGCAGTCCCGGGACTGGAGAGCGTGTGTGTGTCGTGCAGGGAGAATAAGGAGTTTGGGGAGGAAGCGGTGAGAGTGTCCAGAAAGAATTGTGTCTTTTTCGGAAGAAAGCGCAGGCAGGTGAAGGGATCCTGAAGCAGAGACTGTTTTCAGGTGGCACTGTTTTTGGGGTGGGGGGAGAGCAACTCGGGAGGGCCCCAGAGCAGTGAAAAGGTGATCAGAAGTGGAGTGGGATCCCCGAGCGAGGTGTCAGTGTCTGTGTGTGTGTGGGGTAGTCCAGTGTGGTTGAGGGGGGAGCTCTGAGTGTGCAGAAAGAGCTAAAGGAAGGAGCGTGGTGAGTGGGTGTGTGGGGGGAAGGGGTTGTTCAGAAGTTTTGTGTGTGAAATGGGTGGGAGGTACTTGAAGCTGGAAGCATTTCGTGGGATCTGGAGATCTGGATTTTCTTTCCAGATTTGTTACTGATTAGCTCTGTGGCCTTGGACAAGACCCTTGAACTCTCCTCCATGCAGTTTTGTTACCTGCAAAATGCGAAGGGATCCGAGGGGTCCCTGCGATGATTCTGTTAATAAAGAGGGATGTGTGTAGAGGTGGGACTTTGGACAGGGCTCTGAAAGTTTGGGAGAGTGGGTTTGGTGGAGATTTTTCAGGAACAGACTACAGGGCTTTGAGTGGTGAGCTGGCAGAGTGGGGAGTGACTGGAAGCTTCTCGAGGGCATGAGTTGGTGGCCAGGAGCTCGGCACAGGCAGCCTAGCCCAGGCTGGAGGGGAAAGGGTGGGAAGGGTGGAAGGAGCAACTGTTCCAAGGCAGCCTGAGGTGGGGCCAGGGATAACCTTGGGTCCATTACCAGCGTTGCTTGAATTTCCTCATCCGTAGTAACTGAGGGGGGTGTCAGTGGCTTGGTGGGAGTGGTGTCCTTATCCGTGGCCCCACCTACTGCAGAGTGGATATGTTGTGATAGTTGGCATAAACTCGCTTTTTGAGGGGAAGGCGAGATCTGTTCTGGAGTCTCAACAATAATTTATTGCCCGAGGCAGTGCCAGGTTGGAAAAGGTTAAGAGTTGCCAAGAGACCTGGAAAGTTGGGAGGGAGCAGGGTCTACAGTGGTGGTTTTGAGAACGTCTGGGCTTTGTCTTCTGCAGCTGAAGGTGCTGGAGAAAATGAACCCCTCACCCTTTTTTCTCAGGTGATAGGGGTGGGAGACCTTCCTTTTCTCTCCCTTCCTGTCTTCTGCCACTCCCAAAGTGACTCCTTTTGTGAGCTGCTTCCACTCCCTCCCAAGAGTTAGGGTGTGGGCTTTGTTCGTGGTTATAGTGTCCCTTGCTCACAGGGTGAGGCTGGGGCACCATTCAGGCCCTGGGCGGAAACCAGGACTCCCCGGAACCTCCAAGCCTTGCTGCCATGTGTCATTCTCTTACCTCCCAGCTTCCTTCCTCCGGGGCTGGGCAGGGTTGAGGGAAGAGGGTGGCTCACAGCATCCCCTAATACCATCTGCTTTTGTGTCTCAACCAGGGCCAGATTCTAGTAACTTCTGCTTTACACCTCCTCCAGCAAATGTTTACCCTTAGCTGCTCTGTGGGGGAAACTACTGCTTCACCTCTGTGCCCTTTCCCGTTATGGGGTAGGGATCCTTTATGAAATGGGGCAAGGAGTAATGGAAAGGAGTACCCCAATCTGTGTGGCTCTCTACCTTCCTGCTAAGAAACATCCTGCGCTCCCAGGCTGGGGGGGTTTT
>NW_016808836.1:466348-488581 GCF_001698545.2 Rhinopithecus bieti
CCTGACCTCGTGATCCGCCGGTCTCGGCCTCCCAAAGTGCTGGGATTACAGTCTTGAGCCACCGCACCCGGCCTTGTTTTTCTTAAAGTAGATTTTTTTTTTTTTCTTTTTAAAGGCTGATAATGGAGGCCCCCAAGTAGCCATCTGTTATTTTGTTCCATTACTCTAATTGCTTGCCTCTTAGGATCTGGCTAAGACTAACAGTTTTCAAAATTGAATAACACACTTACCAAAAAAAAAAAGGAACCAAACTTAAACTCAACTGTTATCTAGAAAAAAGACTGTGTAAATATGTGTGAGAGGCAAGTATACTCTGTTTGTCCTCTTGTAAGAGGGGTAGGGGAAGCCACCAGCTGCTAGCACTCTGTTCTCTCCCCTCATCCTCTCCAGAATGTATTTTAGAACTTGACTCTTCTAATCACTGAAGAAAAGGTGGGGTATGGGAAGATGGCCTGGGACTGCAGGGTCACTCACACTCACCTGGCTAAGAGTTGAGATCTGGCTGGTGCCCTGGAGTGGTGGTGCCTGCCACTCACCTAATCCTAGGCAGTTCAGGGTGTGGGCCCAGGATTGCCCTCTGCCTTTTGAAACACCCTTGCTGGTTCCGGCTTCTGAGACCAACAGGGAGGCTACTTTGGCGGCAGGGAGCTGACTCACCCTCCAGTTGGAACTGGTGCTAAAAGCTTCCATTTAATGGCAGCTGACTGCTTGGCCCCAAGTGGGCTGTCTTGTGGGGGAAGTGTTGGAGGAGGCAGGGTGGTGTGTGAATATCCAGGTAGTGCTGGTGCTATTAAGCTCTGACACAGTCAGGGAGGTCAGTTAAAATGGAATCTTATGGCCGGGCACACGCCTGTAATCCCAGCACTTTGGGAGGCTGAGGTGGGCATGGGCAGATCACCTGAGGTCAGGAATTCAAGACCAGCCTGGCCAACATGGTGAAACCCCGTCTCTACCAGAAATACAAAAATTAACTGGGCAAGGTGGCAGACGCCTGTAATCCCAGCTACTCAGGAGGCTGAGGCAGGAGAATCGCTTGAACCCGGGAGGCAGAGGTTGCAGTGAGCCAAGATCGCGCTACTGCACTCTAGCCTGGGTGACAGAGCAAGCCTCCATCTCAAAAAAAATTTAAAAAAAAAGTGGTCGTGTACTCTCAAAACGTCTTTTTCATCAGATGACAGAGGGGAGCAGGGACAAGTTTAAGTCTAAGCCTCTGGGGTGGGGAGTTCTGCCGTTTCAGCATATGCTTCAGTCATGGCAGACTTTGGCTAGACAGCGCCCTTTTTCAGAGTGAACTGAGTGTGTAGCACAAGTTATCTGCCAGTGCTATTTAGCAGATAGAATAGAGCCAAAAAAGAATTGATTTGGGAAGACCCAAGGAATTTGAAACTGTTGAGATGAACACTTTCAGCTTTTGCTACACTGATTTATGTTGTGCTGGGAATTGTACAAGCCTTTAACCAGATCTTAGGGTTGTTCTTTTAAAAAAGAATGATTTCCTTGCTGCTGCTTTTACTTTTTTGAAGGGCAGAAGGGAAGGGCAAATATAATTAGTGAACAGCTGTTTGCTCTAGTATCACTTGCTCATTCAGGTTTTCTGAATAGCTGAAATATCAACATGTTTATCTCTTCCCTGGCCTTAGTGTATCCTAGAGCAGTATTTCTCCCGGCTCTATCTTTATTCCTTCATTTAGTGAACTCCGTGTTCTCATGATTCACATTTTGTTCCCTTCCCTCTGTTTCCTTCCTTTGCCTTCATTTATGTATTTAGTTTACAGAATAACAAAAGCACTCGTGTTACCTTTAAACAAGGTAAAACTTAAACAGTTTTTTCCTCCTTTTCTTTTTTCATGGAAATAAGAGGCAAGTGATAGCAAGTGGGTAATTCAATGGCAGTGGGAACTGAAGCACTGACCTGTTACAAGAGAGACGGAAGCTTCTACTTGAGCAGATACAAATACTGTCATCTGTGGAGATCTGAAAGAAGTCTTTCTATCACTGGGTAGTTTGAGAGCTCATTAGTCTTCTTTAGGATGGGTTTAAACTTGGAAACATCAAAGCAAGTTACAAGGAAACTTAGTTTTACAGTGTTGGCAGGGTAGGCGCTAGAATTTGTTATAAAGTATCTGAAAGTGGCACAAGTATCACTTAACTTTTCTTCAAGAAGGTCTATGAGTTACATTTTAGTCAGTATCCCAGGTATCAAGGAGTGTAACTTTCAATGAATCAAAGAGAAACAGAATCATTTTAAATTCCACCCTCTGTTTAAAGAAGGATCTTATGAAGGGGAGAAATTAACCACCTGACCCAGAGAAGGATCCCGCCTCCTCCAGAAAGTGAAATTGGCCGGGCGTGGTGGCTCACACCTGTAATCCCAGTACTTTGAGAGGTCGAGGTGGGTGGATCACATGAGGTCAGGCATTCAAGACCAGCCTGGCCAACATGGTGAAACCCCATCTCTACTAAAATACAAAATTAGCCTGGCATGGTGGTGCACCCCTGTAATCCCAGCTACTCGGAAGGCTGAAGCAGGATAATCACTTAAACCCGGAAGGCGGAGGTTGCAGTGAGCTGAGATCGCGCCACTACACTCCAGCCTGGACGACAGAGTGAGACTCCGTCTCAAAAAAAAAAAAAAAAAAAGGAAAAGAGGAGTGAAATCTTTGCATATATTCAACTGGCAAGAGCATCCTTACATCAGTGCTTGGGAAGTTTTATCCAAGTAGCGGTCTCCCTGCGATTATAAAAATCCCCGAGACATTTGCCTTGGTGTTGTGCCTTTTTTGGTTGTGTTTTTTCACGTCCCTCCCCTCCCCATTCTCCATAAACAACAGAGGCATTAACTTGGAATGTCCATGGAAAGTCTTTTTTTTTTTTTTTTTTGAGACGGAGTCTTGCTCTGTCACCCAGGCTGGAGTGCAGTGGCCGGATCTCAGCTCACTGCAAGCTCCGCCTCCCGGGTTCACGCCATTCTCCTGCCTCAGCCTCCCGAGTAGCTGGGACTACAGGCACCCGCCACCTTGCCCGGCTAGTTTTTTGTATTTTTTAGTAGAGACGGGGTTTCACCGTGTTAGCCAGGATGGTCTCGATCTCCTGACCTCGTGATCTGCCCGTCTCGGCCTCCCAAAGTGCTGGGATTACAGGCTTGAGCCACCGCGCCCGGCCATGGAAAGTCTTAGAAGCTGATTGGTGTAACTTGCTTGCCTTCCCTTTAGTTTGAACAGCATTTACTCTGGAAGAGGTCAGTGGCCTTTTTCTTGGTTGTGATTTATGCAAGGTTATCTGAAGGCGAGTGGAGTGAGGTTATGTGGGATTTGCTGTTTGCCACCTGTTGTTGTGCTGGCTCCTGCCTTCCTGGGATGAGTTCCATTCTCTCCCCCTCTCCCAGGAGTGAGGGACCGTCCTGTGGCACCCCAGCCAGAGTAGTCCCCCTGTGCTTATCCCCTTCTTTCCTAAACTGCAGCCATTTGTGATTTTCCGTAACCACTTTTATAGACGCATAATAATTTCCTTTGAATCAGTTTGCACTTTAAGTTTGAAAAGGAAGACTGACAAGAGTATGGCAACTGGAAAACCCAGCTTCCCTGGCCATAAATATAATAGAAGGAAACTGCAAAAATAAACACATTGAAAACAAAACAGTGTTGTTTCCAGGTGGTTACTAAAGGCCCCAGGCCTGAGGCCTGCTCCCTTTGTTAGAAAGGGATTGGCAAGTGTTGGTGAGGTGTTAAAGACCCGCCAGCACTAAGCAGAGACTTTCTCTTTGAAGTCAGCAGGTTTATAAGAGAATCAAAGGAAATACCTTTCTTAATGTGATTCAAGGTTTAGGGTAAGGTATAGATAATCCTTAAAATTTTCCATGTGTGCATGTCACACTTACAAAAAAAAAAACTTGATCTCCTCTGGTCAAGGAGGGCAGAGCAGCGCCTTGTCCAGGAACACACAGCCCCTGTTGGCTGTGTGTGTCATCCCACCATACTAGACTGGAACATATGGCTCATGATTGGATGATGCTTGATTCATCTTCAGTTTCAAGTGTTAGTGCTTTTGGGGTTTTGTAAGAAACCAGGACACATTGAAAATATAGTCATTTCTCAGTATCTGTGGGGGATTGGTTCCAGGAACCCCCTTATATACCAAAATCCACAGATGCTCAAGTTCCTTATGTAAGATAAAACGATAGTGTTATTTGCATTTTAACTATGCACATCCTCCTGAATACTTTAAATCATCTCTAGATTACTTATAACCTAATGGTAAATGCTACGTAAATGGTTGTTACACTGTACTGTTTAGGGAATAATAACAAGAAAAATACGTACGTGTTCAGTGCAGATGCAACTGTTCGTTTTTTTCTTCCAGTATTTTTGACCCATCGTTGGTTGAATTCATAGATACAGAACCCATGGATACAGAGGGCTAACTATAAGAAATGTGGGTTTATCATTTGTTCCTTACACAACTTTTTTCTTTCTTTTTCTGTCTTTCATTCCTTTTTTTTTGAGACAGGGTGTCACTCTTTTTACTGAGGCTGGAGTGCAGTGGGACAGTCTTGGCTCACTGCAGCTTTGACCTCTGGGTCTCAAGCCATCCTCCCACCTTAGCCTCCCAAGTAGCTGGGACTAGAGGCGCACGCCACCATGCCTGACTAATTTTTGTATTTTTGTAGACATGGGGTTTTGCTATGTTGCCCAGTCTGGTCTCAGCTCCCAAAGTCTTGGGATTACAGGTGTAAGCCACTGCGCCCAGCCAACTTTTTCTTCTTTTTCTTCTTCTTTTTTTTTTTTTTTTGAGACGGAGTCTCGCTCTGTCGCCTGGAGTGCAGTGGCCGGATCTCAGCTCACTGCAAGCTCCGCCTCCCAGGTTCACGCCATTCTCCCGCCTCAGCCTCCCAAGTAGCTGGGACTACAGGCGCCCGCCACCTCGCCTGGCTAGTTTTTTGTATTTTTTAGTAGAGACGGGGTTTCACCATGTTAGCCAGGATGGTCTTGAACTCCTGACCTTGTGATCCGCCTGTCTCAGCCTCCCAAAGTGCTGGGATTACAGGCTTGAGCCACCGTGCCCGGCCCAACTTTTTCTTCTTAAGGCTTCAGTTTTCTTCTTAGAGTTGGGCCCCTCCCACGAAGAAAGCACACTGCCACCCCATCGGATTTGAACCCTCCATTCTGAAAGGAAAGCAGTGCTCTCCTGCTGAGTTAACAAGGCTTATTTAAATGTTTTTCTTCCAAATATCAGAGCAGAACAGATTCTTTGTCTTCCAGTGGAACTATCCACATGGGGCAGAAGTAGTTGGAAAAGGCAGTTACTACCCTGCAGAACACAATGAAGTCATCTTGGGAAATATCGTGGATGGTGTTGCAGTGATTGAATGCTGTATAGAACACCAGCAATACAATAGCATTTGTGTCTTCAGCTTCAGGCAGGAATAAAGAAGACTTTGTGGTTTGTTTTATGTTTTTTAAAGTTCCCCCCCAAAAGGTGTGGGGCTGAGTGATGTCTGTCACCAGCTTTCTAGTGGGTTTTTCTTTTCATCTTTTCCCCTCCCTGATGTCTTTTGAGAGTGGGTGGAAGCCACAGTCTAGGTGGATCAGAGGAAGCACAGAAGGCAGGCAGTATACCCCACTTTATGTTCTCCATGTTTAAAGGGAACACATTTGGTTTTTGTTTTGTTTTGATTTTTTAGAGACAAGGTCTCACTGTCACCCAGGCTGGAGTGCAGTGGCCTGATCATAGCTCACTGCAGCCTTGAACTCCTGGGCTCGAGGGATCTTTCAGCCTCAGTCTCCCTAGTAGCTGGGATTACGTGTGCACCACCATGGCTGGCTAATTTTAATTTTTTTTTTTTTTTTTTTTGAGATGGAGTTTCGCTCAGTCACCCAGGCTGGAGTGCAGTGGCACGATCTCAGCTCACTGCAACCTCTGCCTCCCAGGTTCAAGCGATTCTCCTGCCTCAGCTTCCTGAGTAGCTGGGATTACAGGCACGCACCATGACGCCCAGCTAATTTTTGTATTTTTAGTAGAGACAGGGTTTCACCATGTTGGCCAGGCTGGTCCCGAGCTCCTGACCTTAAGCAATCCACCCACCTTGGCCCCACAAAGTGCTGGGGTTACAGGCATGAGCCACCGCGCCCAAACTAATTTTTAAATTTTTTGTAGAGACTGGGTTTTATTATGTTGCCCACACTTTCAATCTGCAAAAAAACCAAGATAAAGAGTTTTAATATCTTACCTCCTGAGTAGTAATGACTGATTCCAGTTCTAAGAATGTCTTAATTATAGCCATCCAGATTGAGGGGACTGCAGGAAGTGAAACAGATGCATTTCTTTTTTCTTTCTTTTCCTTTTTTAAATACACATTTCATTTTGTGTATTTCACAAAATGAAATTTTTGTGTACTTCACTGGTGGTGAAGGCCAGTTTGAGGTTAGGAGAGGCATTATAGAAGGAAGCTTGCAAAGCTTGCAGGTGATTAGGCATCTGGGCATGCTGGGAAGTTGCCTGAGGGGGACGTCACAATAAGATGACTGTGGGTCTATAGCCTGCCTTAGCAAAATGACAGGCCTTCTTTTACCAAGGCCAAGGGCAGTGCTGGAAGCTGACTTCAGTCAGTGTCATCAAGGCCTCCGTTAACAAATTACTATTCTATGATCACTCTCCATCTGGGTGTGAGTAAAAGGTATTTAGTTGCTATCACCATGGAAACCGAGTTGCTTACTTACTGTTTTGGGGAGTGCCCTCATACCAGAGGCAGTGCTAGTGGTGGAGTGTTAGGCCCCTGGGCAGAAAAATAGGTCCTTCCACTTGGTATCACAGGAAAATACCTACATGCACAGCAGCCTTGCCAGGTAGGGGATGAAGGGCATCTGTCCTCAGGGCAGGAGATGGGCCAGTTGATTTTATTGATGAGGAGTGTGCATTTGTGCATGAGAGAGGGACAAGAAAAAGGAGAGCACTCCATGAAAGCCGCTGCTGGCTTTGTAGCCTAGAAGAGTGCTTTTTTCTCTAGGAGTTTAGAGTTGGAATCTCAGCTATGTGACTTCTTAATAGTAGGGGAAAATATGCCTGTATCTTTTGCCTACTTCCACAAACACTGATAAATTAAAAAGAACTCTAAAGTTTCCCACAAATCCCAAGCACAAGTAACTTTTTAAAAAAATCCACATCCTCCCTACTCCAAATCTAACAGCAAATCCTTTTCTCCCTGTCACTCTCTGCTTTTCTTCAAGAAAATACCTTGCCTTAAACTATTTATTGGATGAAAATATTAAACGTTTTCACAAAGTGCTTCTTTGGCTGTTACTGGTATACCTTGCATTTGGAAGGGTCAGAGATTTGAAGACTTCTGTGGTCTTCCAGTTCTGGCCTATGAAATACAGTCAGTTTCAGAATTCAAAATGTCTGGAAGAGCCAACTTGCCAGGCTGGTTCAAGGGCAATCAGATGAATCGACTCTTCTGCGAACCAGTCATGATTCAGATTTTCAAGTCCTGGAAGGTATCCAGACGGTAAACATCACCAGGATTGTGAAGCAGTTACTTTTTTTGTTGTTGTTGTTGGATCATTTGAGCTACACTGCCAAGACTGTGGTAGGACTTGTCTGTGTAAAACAGAAAGGGCTGTCTCTAGATGTCTTTTTCAAGGATGTTTGCTGTAGTCACCCAACACTGTGTCTTGTGGTGGGGTGAGATGAAATACCTAGAGCAGTTAGGGGAGGGCCCTCTTGGACATTTTTTGAACTAATTTTCCCTTTCCATCTGTACCTTTTTTTTTTTTTTCTGAGACAGAGTCTCACTCTGTCACCCAGGCTGGAGTGCAGTGGTGCGATCTTGGCTCATTGCAACCTCCACATCCTGGGTTCAAGTGATTCTCCTGCCTTAGGCTCCCGAGTGGCTGGGACTACAGGCGTGCACCACTACGCCCAGCTAGGTTTTGTATTTTTTAGTAGAGATGGGGTTTCACCATGTCGGCCAGGCTGGTCTCAAACTCTTGACTTCGTGATGCTCACCTAGGCCTCCCAAAGTGCTGGGATTACAGGCATGAGCCACTGCGCCCAGCCCCTTTGTAACTTTCATTAACACTGATGAGGCACAAGCCATGGGATAGAATCGACTCCATTGAGAGCTGTGAGCCAATTGAGGGATGATTGGTTAATAGATTGTGGCTTAAAGCCGTGGAAGGTAAGGGGTGACACTTGACTCCTACCAGCCTTATAGAAACACCTCAGAGATTCACAGGAAACAAACTTTGACCATAGAAACAGAAGACCCACAGCGCACTGAGTTCTCTTAGCAGCTACCTCAGGGTTGAGAAAGTTTTGGGCCTCTTTAATAAACCAGCACAGAGAAGTTCTTGCCAAATACGGCCTGCTCTCGGGCCACAGGGTTAGCTTAGGAGACAGCTTTCTTGCCTAAAAATAAATGCATGTTCCTATCAGACATTCCAAGCATAGTTTAAACATGAGACTTCTGAGCAGCAGCTCAGACTCTGTGGGTTCAATTATGTCAGAGTGTGGGCAGTGAGGGCTTTTGGGGAGCGTGCCCCGCGATTTGGGATTGGTTGTGGCCACCAAGGAAATCAGAAGACCAAATGCAAAACTTCCTCTATTTTTTTTTTTAAATTTTTTTTTTTTTTTTTTTTTTTGAGTTGGAGTCTTGTTCTGTTGTCCAGGCTGGAATGCAGTGGCGCGATCTCGGCTCACTGCAGCCTCTGTCTCCCAGGTTCAAGCTGTTATTTTCCTGCCTCAGCCTTCCAAGTACCTGGTACTACAGAAGTAGCCATCATGTCCAGCTAATTTTTGTATTTTTAATAGAGACGGGGTTTTGCCATGTTGGCCAGGCTGGTCTTGAACTCCTGACCTCAGGTGATCCGTCCACCTCTGCCTCCCAAAGTGCTGGGATTACAGGCCTGGGCCACCGCCCCCAGCCTTATTTCTATATGTTCTTGATTTATCACGGGCTGGCGGGGGAGACAGCATGCATATAAATAATGAACCAGGTAACTTCAGATAGGATTGCGTGCTATAAATTAAATAACAGCTAGCATTTTACCTTGTCATAGACACTATTCTAAGTGCTTCCCATGGACTGACTTGTATAATCTTGTGAGGCAGGTGTTGTTACCCTTACATGCAGAAATGGATCCATGGGCCTTTAAGCCACTTGCCCATGTGACTGTGCCAGGATTTGAATGTAGAATTTGAGGCTTTCAAGTTTATGCTGTTATTTCTACACTACACTGAAGTCTAGTCATTGGGAATGGCTTTGTGAGAGGGTGGTGAGGGGAGGAGTGTGCAGCGCAGGTACTTTAGATGGAGACGAATGTCTCAAAGAGGTGGCATTTCAGCTGTTCCTTAACAGATAAGAAAGAGGGAACCAAGAGAGCACCAGAGGAACACGCTTCCAACGGAGGAAACCAGGCGAGGGGGCGCCTGAGGAGCAGAAAGGCCCGAGTGGTCAGAGCAGGGCCTGTGGAAGAGATGAGCACAGCCAGATTGCTTAGAGCTGTGTTGTCAGAAGTGCTGATGAGTCTACATTCAACTTGCGCCTGCAAACTCAGTCCCTCTTAGATGCCAGTAGGTCAGGAACCTCATGCTTCCAGGACTCTGGCACTCCCACCCTTTCCTCCCAGGCCTCCTGGACAGGCCAAACCAGAACTGACTTCTAAAGTGGAAACTCCAAGATGGCAGAACATGAAGCCAAACAAAAGTTGCAGTTATCTCTGTGATGATTTCAGCAGTCGGCACCTGTATTTGATTAAAGCGTTGGTAATTTTGAATCTGGAGTTTTATGGCACTGTGTGTACTCATAATGGCTTTGTAGTGTGACTGTCTTAGGGAGCTTAACTTTTACAACGCGAACAAGTTCCAGCCCCTGTTGGTCCCATGAAGAGGCCATTTCTACCTGGTGGGTTGCCACTTGCTTTACAAAGCATCTTTTGTAAAAAGTTGAGTCTCCTTCTTTGAAGATGGAAGCTAGGAAGCCTGATTTTTTTCCCTACAATAAATATTGTAGAAGATGGCAGCCTGATTTTTAAACTGGCTTTTCTCCTAGGTCCTTTCCTTCTCTATAAATGCCTCTTTCACTTAGTGTTTCCTCCCTGTTTCCTTTGGTCAGGTGGAGTGAGGGTGGTTCTAGTTCAGAGAAAGAGACAGGCATGCAGCTGAGGTGCTCAGCGTTCTGTACCTCACTGGAAACCAGTCCAGGAACACTAGGTTTCACTAGGTTTCATTGCACCCACAACTCCCCATTTGAAGGCAGAGCTTGTCAAACGAGTTATGTGGCTTTTACTCAAGGAGGGAGGAGCGGCAACAGAGAGCTCGGGGCTATTGATAGACACTGCTGCCTCTGTACACAGAGCACCCGGCAAGAAGTTACCTTCATGGGTTGTCTAGAGTGAACGTGGGCTGGGAATTCTCTCCGCCTTACCACTGATGATTCGACAGCAAAAATCACCCCTGTGGGTAGAGTATAAGGGAGTAAATGAGTATGGTGGCCTGTGATGGTGCAGCCAGCCCAGCTGCTTCAGCTGGAAAGAAGATGGTGAGGTTTCCATTCTCCTGGCAGCATACCCAAGTGAACTTGTTAAATCTTTTAAGTAGTTGTATAGGAGGGGAGATAAGTGTGTGTGTATGTTTATTCTTATCCCCTTAAATACAAAAACAAAACTTCCCCTTTATAAAATCAAATCAGGGCGGGAAGAGGTGCATGGCACATGGAAAATGTGTCGGATTAGATTGAGTCCTACCCCACGTTTGGCACACAGCTGTAAGTTTCCATGGTGGGTGGCTTACGCATTTATGCTGAGCTGAACCTGCTCCAAGCTGCTGCAGTATAGGAAAGTCTGTCTTGGAGGGGAAGCTGCCTCTATCACACTGTAAAGACATGGAAGGTCTTTTGAAAGGCTCCAGCAGTCACCACTTGGGTAACAGGATTAGGGGCTGTTGAGCAAAGTGGGTCTGCATTTTTTTTGTTTGTTTGTTTTGGAGACAGAGTTTCTCTTTTGTCCAGGAGTGGAGTGCAATGTCACAATCTCGGCTCACTGCAACCTCCGCCTCCTGAATTCAAGCAATTCTCCTGCTTCAGCCTCCCAAGTAGCTGGGATTACAGGTGCCTGCCACCATGCCCAGCTATTTTCTTTTTTTTTTTATTTTTTTGAGGCAGAGTCTGGCTCTGTCGCCCAGGCTGGAGTGCAGTGGCCGGATCGCAGCTCACTGCAAGCTCCGCCTCCCAGGTTCACGCCATTCTCCTGCCTCAGCCTCCCGAGTAGCTGGGACTACAGGCGCCCACCACCTCGCCCGGCTAGTTTTTTGTATTTTTTAGTAGAGACGGGGTTTCACCGTGTTAGCCAGGATGGTCTCGATCTCCTGACCTCGTGATCCGCCCGTCTCGGCCTCCCAAAGTGCTGGGATTACAGGCTTGAGCCACCACGCCCAGCCTATTTTCTTGTATTTTTAGTAGAGGCAGGATTTCATCATGTTTGCCAGGCTTATCGCGAACTCCTGACCTCAGGTGATCCACCTGTCTCGGCCTCCCAAAGTGCTGGGATTACAGGCGTGAGCCACCGCGCCTGCCGGCCACATTTTATAGCCAACCAGCTTCTTGTGTAACTTGAGTTGGGGCTTCTTGGGCCCCAGAGTCCAGCACTCAGGTAGAAATATGACCGCCAGGGCCAGACAGCAGCCCTCGCTGGGCCCCTCTGCAGAGCAGAGCTCTGTGCCGAGCCTTTAGGGGTATGAGAGAAACCGGAGACCCGGCCTGTGCTCTCAAGGAGCTCACAGTGTAGCTGGGGAGAGAGCAAGGCCACATGAGACCTCAGAAGGACACTAAGCGGCACACCGACAAGCCCACAGCACTCTAGCCGTGTCCTGGGAGAGGAAAGGGGTGAATCAGGGCAGGTGGGGTCAGTCATGGAAACTTTCATAAAGGAGGTGAGTGTGCAGGAGGGGCGGGCCTTTGCCCCCGCTACGGGCAGGTTGCCGGGGGCAAGTGTATTAGGGGGTCCCGCGTGCAATCGAACATTTCTTAGCTGCCTCTTTCGAGTAGCCCTACCAGTTCCTGTCCCCATAAGCATCATCTTCGGGGAGCTGCTGGTTTGAAGGATGAGGTACCACGCTCATCTTGGCCATGTCTTAGAACCTGAGGTTCTGGGTCCATATCCATTCACGCGTCCTGTCACTGTCACAGATATCGTGGGTGGGCCGGACTTTTCCCCCCAGGTGGGAGGGGTTGCCTTCTGAGGCATATGTTTTCAGCCAGCTGATGGCCTCTTCAGAATTAGCACCGGTTTCGACAAAAAGAATGGAGAGAGATTCCCTTCTCATGTCCAAGGGTCTGCCCAAGCTCTGTGTCTCAGCCCCTCAGTGCGTGTGTTGCTGCACGCCGCCGCCCAGATGACCTCGCACAGCTGGAATGGCAGCCCCTGTATTGAGAAGTGGGATCGGCTGCCAGTCGGCTGGCGAGGCTGGGTTGCCACAGCTCCTCTGTTGCTCTGCAACGCGGGTGGCCTAGGAGTGTGCTGCCTTCAGTTTATTCCTGCCTGCCAAGCTATGCTTCCAGGTGCTATTCTTTTCTTTAAATAACTGCCTTAGTGCTGGCTTGTGGAACTTAGCGTTCCCATCCCAGGAAATACTCCAGTGTTTTTTTTTTTTTATTTTAAACTCATTCAGATGCTCATAGCCAAATGTTTGACTTAAATACCACAGTGCCCTTGATATTGCCTTCCCCACACCGACAAACCGAGTTGCATTCTGGTCCCACTGTGGGCTAAGGTTAGGGTAGTGGCACTTGCCTCTTTGTGTGGTTTTGGATGTGTTTCTCCCCACTTCAGATAACGCATGACAGTTGTAATATAGCTCAGCTCGTGCAAGTCAAGTAGGGGCAGAAATCAACCAGGAGAACTCAGCCTCCGTCCTGAAGGATTAGACTGTCTGGGATCAGTAGGTTTGCCATAGAAGGATTCAGTGAAGATGGCGAGGGTGGCGGCTGTTGCTGGATTGAGCTCCTCCCTGCAGGCTGGGCACGGGAGCACTGCAGTGCCATGAAGGGGGGGGATGTTAGCACAGCTGGTTCCTATTTCTTTTTCCACCTGGTTAGGACTTCCGGGGAGGCCCTGCCCAGCAGTACTTGTGAGATGCTGCCTTCCTCTTTTTTGAAAGGCATAGGTAATAAGGAGGTGAACGTGTTTTGAGAAGAGAACCTGGAGCTCATTACTTGTAGTTGGGGCATATATTGCTTCACTCCCACTTTGGGAGAGTTTTTTTCTGGGGAAGTTCAGGATCAGAGAGTTTCCTGCATGGTTCCAGGGGCTGGGAGGAGCCGCCTGCTCAGCTGGTGGTTAGCTGATAGCACCCAGCCTACCCACCTAGATAAGAGGCGGTTCAGATGTCACTGGGATTCGCAGTGCCACAGGTTGTCTTTGGGCCCAAGCAGCTAGCTAGCTGCACCCCGGGAGGGGGTGTTAAGAGCACTGAAGCTCCCGTGGGAGAGTGCCTTTGACATCCCCGACTCCCCAGAACGAGGAGGTAGTGAAAGGTGTCAGTGGGAAGAAGGCTGGGCCAGAGCATAGAGGGAGGCCGACCTGGGCTCCACACCCAACTCCTCCACCACGGGCTGGCAGTGCGACCCTGGGCAGGTGGCAGGGGTTAAGCCTCAGTGTCCTCCTTTGAAAAGGGGCATCATCCTACCCTCAGGATTCTGAGGATTAGACATGATAGTGCGTAGGAAGCACTCCGGTGCCTGGTACACTGCAAGTGCTCAATAAATGCAGCTTCTCAAAATGATTTCAATGGCACATGGTCCTGCATCCAGATGGGGTCTGCTACTTGAGTCTCCTCCTCAAAGGGGCCTGCTGAAATACGAAACTCAGTGGGAAACCAAAACACACCCCCTTCCTCCAGTGCTCCCCAGGAAGCGCCAACTCCTGAGCCCAGCCAGCAGCTTCAAAGAAGCACCATCCAACAAGTGGCAGTGGGCACTTGAGCAAGTGACTTAACGCAGCCCTCTCCCCAGCCCCGCATCCATCTGGGCCTCACTGTCTGGGAGGTGGCTTCTTGTTTCAGAGTTACAGGCCCTGAACAATTTTGTGTTGGGATGTGCCATAGGCAGTGCCAGGAAGGTTCTTTCATGAGTAATTTAACTTGTTACCAAGTTTGCTATCAGCCGGGGGGCTCTTTCCCTGGGTCCCCTTCTTTCCCTGGGTCCCCTTCCCCCCAAAGCAAACTCTAACTCAAGTTAGAAACATCCCACAGCCTGGAGTCAGGCCGCCCTCTCTTCAGTTGGTGTGTGATGTAGAAGCAGGAAGGGCTTCCCACTGATAACCCTAAAAATAACTGCCCAGAAATACTGTCAGATGGGGCCAAGAGGTGCGCAGGAGCCTGTGCCCAGCTGCCGACCTGGAACGTGGGACTTTCTAAAGGGTTTGAAGGAGCCCTGCCCCTTCCAGGCCTCTTCCCCACAGTGCTTCTCACGGCTGCCGCTCCATCCCCTTTCCTCCTTCCTCCCGCGCCCCCCCCCTTTCCTGGGGTCACTTCCTGATGCCATTCTTCAACTTCGCCCCTGTTCCCCCCCAAAAGCAATCAAATCCACAACCTAATAAGGCAAAAGAATGAGGAGAATGTCCGCCTCCCAGCCTCTCCCCTACCAGGGTGCAGGCCCGAAGCAAATTTGGAAAATGTTACAACGGAGTGACAAGCGACGGGGTCTGGGGGTGGGGCGGTGCTGCCCATTGTTGGCCTGGGGCAGGATCCTGAGGGAGGGCCACCCGGTTTGCGCTTTCCAGATCAGGCTGTTGACACCCTTCTAGCACAAAAAAATGTATGGAAAGTAACTGCCTGAGTCAGCTGCGTCTCCAGTTGTGGGATCCACGTGCCAGGAGAACACGAAGTACAAACACACAGGTCCGTGGTGGGAGCCTGCTCGGAGACACCTCCCCACCGTCAAGGCTGGGCCTGTGCAAATTCAAACACTTCTTGCCTCTGAGATGAGCAGTTTTCTTCCCCTTGACTGTGCCAGGGTTAAATTAGCCTGGGCATTAATTAAAACTTGTCAACACTTAGAGTGGGGCTCCCAGAAATTTGTCACCCCTCCTAGATCATTATCCCAGGCTAATCAACCCTCTCTAAAGCAGTTTCCATTCTTGACCTAGTGGGAGGGAGGAACAAGCCCCTCAGTGCTGGGGAGCCCTGGGGGAGGTAGGGACTGACTGGGCCCAACCCACTTTGTTTTGGAAGGTCAAGCTTAGTAATTAACCTGAATGCTCGGAGGAGGGGGTGAAGAAGAAAGAACTGGGTCTAGGGATGTGCCAGGTCTTTCAAATTGCTAATTATCAGCGAGCATGAGGTCATCCGTAAATATATCTAATTCTTTAGCTTGTAATTAAGGTGCTCATTAAAAGTGCAGGGAAGTCTTGTTTTCCTAAAAGGGGAAAAAAAACAACAACACAAAAAGCCTTTGTTTTGACCTGACAGGATGGCTCAGAACAGGGGGAGGACTCAAGGCACAGGACTAGTTTCCTGCCTTAAAGAGCCTTTACAGGAAATTCACTGCAAACGGTGTTGGTGACCCTGCCAAGGAGGCAAACCTAGGGTGATGTCATTGTTCGAAGCTGTCACCACCAAGCCTCTGACCTTGGGGCGAGGAGAGTTGGTGGGATTAAAAAATGAGTGTGAGTGTGTGTGTGTGTGTGTGTGTGTGTTTAGCAGTCTCCAAAGAGGCAAGTCAACAGAAAAGCCTAGAGGGAGAAAAATCGCAAGGCGGGGGGTCTCAGAAATATTCTTAGCTGGGTTCAACTTTCCTCGTTTTTCTAAGTTTAAAAAAATCCTCTCTTACTATTTTTGCTCCTCAAAATGCTGCTGCTTTTTCAGAGACAGCCTTTTTTGAGCCATTCCCTATTTAGTGTTTTGGGTAATTGGCTGTTACAGTATGGAATTTGTGGCCCAAAGGCAGCGTGGTTAGACACTAGGTGCACGGTGCCCCATCGTTATGAAGTGTGGAAACTGAGATGCTGGGCTAGTCTGATGTATCTGTTTCTTCCACCAAAAAAAAAAAAAAAAAAAAATTGGAGAACTACCCAATGCCAGTGACTTGGCATCTCTAAGTCGCTAATCTTCCATGTGCCTCCAGGAACCGTCTGGAGCGTCCCTGAAAAAAGGACAAGCTTTGTATCTTGTCATTTTTCCTCTGGCTGGAAGTCTGAGAGGCATAAACACAGTCTTAAAATGAAAGCAACAAAAATAAACTCAAAGCAGCCCTGCGTGAAGACATTAATGCAAAATATGCAAGCTGGCTTCCTATCTAATACGGCAGAAGGCAGTCAGAAGAGCCAGGCCTGGTTAAGGAAGGAGTTATGTCTCTGGAGGTGCCTGTTCCTCAGAATTACAAATAAACCCTGGGCGATTACTCAGATGAGGTTGTAATGCGGTGTCTCATTTCATGCTTTGCACAGTCCAGTTTCTTGATGGAACCAACGGCCTCTGAAATGCTAATGCAGGATCAGGATACAGTTAGAGTGCCCCCCTTCCTGTGCCCCTCCTAACATCCTAACAGCTTTAGAAGGAAGTTTGAAGATTAAACAGGAGAGCCATGTAAGTTTCCTGTGATCCTGGATCCTGTGATTGGTTAATATTCTTTCTTTTCAATCCACTTGACATTTACCCAGATACCATGTTAGGCTTGGAAATACAAGAAAGAAAACCAACCCAGCCCTGTCCTCATAGAAAAGATAGACAATGAAGGGCCGGGCGTGGTGGCTCATGCCTATAATCTCAGCACTTTGGGAGGCTGAGGCGCGCAGATCACGAGGTCAGGAGTTTGAGACCATCCTGACCAACATGGTGAAACCCCGTCTCTACTAAAATACAAAACATTAGCTGGACGTGGTGGTGCGCGCCTATAGTCCCAGCTACTCGGGAGGCTGAGGCAGGGGTATTGCTTGAACCTGAGAGGCGGAGGTTGCAGTGAGCCGAGATTGTGCCACTGCACTCCAGCCTGGCAACAGAGTGAGACTGTCCCAAAAAAAAAAAAAAAAAATTGGCTGGGTGCGATGGCTCACACCTGTAATCCCAGCACTTTGGCAGGCCGAGGTGGGCAGGTCACGAGGTCAGGAAATCGAGACCATCCTGGCTAACATGGTGAAACCCTGTCTCTACTAAAAATGCAAAAAATTAGCCAGGCATTTTGGCGGGCCCCTGTAGTCCCAGCTACTCGGGAGGCTGAGGTGGGAGAATGGCGTGAACCCGGGAGGCGGAGTTTGCAGATCGCACCACTGCACTCCAGCCTGGGCGACAGAGCAAGACCTCGCCCCCCTACCAAAAAAAAAAAGAGAACTAAGATGGAAATGAATTGCATGATGGAAGTGAGCAGACTGTTAGGGCGATAATGCAGATGTGAATGTGATCTTGTTTTACTGCTCACTGACTCACTGAAGTAGACCCATTGACTTCGCCTTTGTGGATTTGGAAAGGGTCTTTCCAATGTGCTCTGTGTGTCTGGGAGCTCAAGTGTTCAGAGCTGCCTCCCTTATAAATCGACCTCCAGGTGAGTCGTGTGTTTGGTTCTTGGCGTGTGGTATAGGCTCCCCAGGGCTGAGGAGTCACCTTGGGATCTAGCTTTTTCTTTTTCTTTTCTTTTTTTGAGACAGTCTCTCCCTGTCACCCAGGCTGAAGTACCATGGTACGCACTTGGCTCACTGCAACCTCCATCTCCTGGATTCAAGCGGTTTCTCCTGCCTCAGCCTCCCAAGTAGCTGGGATTACAAGCGTTGTATTTTTAGTAGAGACGGGGTTTCACTATGTTGGCCAGATTGGTCTCGAATTCCTGACCTCAGGCAGTCCACTGCCTTGGCCTCCCAAAGTGCTGGCATTACAGGCCTGAGTCACCACGCCCAGCCAAAATCCAGCTTTTTCTTAGTTCCTGGCTTGGGACATGTTGCTGGAAAGGAATGAGCAAGAAGACAAGAAGGATGCATCTCCTGGCCAAGGAAACTAGAGTTTGGAGGTGTCACCTGTCAGTGGCATCTCTAGAATTTCTACATGGGAAAGGCATAGGTGACCCAGTCTGGTTTGGAGTAGATGGGACTGGATAGGGGACTAGTCTTGAAGCTGCAAGCACGCTCTTTTTACTTAGAGCACAGGCAGCTGGGGAGGAGATCACTGTGGTGTGGGTGGCAGAAGCCATCCCTAGGCATCCCCTAGGAAGACGGTGGCCCTTGGCCTGCCTGAGCTGCTGCTTGTTTTAGTAGCTGCATTCGGTGCCACATTTTTGTGGTAACTGCCAGGAAGTGGAGCCCAGCGTGGCCTCCGGAAGTTGGTAAGGTTTGCACCACATTTTAACAGGCTGGTAACAGTGCCGGAGCTGATACCCTCATGGTTGCAGCCCTGGGATTTTGTTCTTTGGGGACACTTTGGAATGTGTCACTCAGAAGTCTGGCTCACTAGCTCCACAAGCGAAAGACTCCTTGGGTAGCTGGAAACAAGCGTTGGGGGAAGGAGGGAGAGGCAATTGCAGCCTAGCCAAGAATCTCAAGGCTCAGTCTTCAATGTATGGAAACTTCAGTCCTTTTCTGATCTTTAGTGGAAATAGCTGTTCACTCTTAGCGCCACTTGGAAAGTGTTGGCAGCTGAAGGGGGTCGTTCCTCAGGGGCCCCCAGAGCCAGTGTATCTGGTGTTTCTAACATTTTCCTAGCCACCCCTTTCTCCTCCATTTGCCCCATCCCAGCCCCCAGACTCCCAGCCCCACCATTCAGATAGGGTGGCTGGAAAGAGCATCTCCTAGGTCCTCTAGGAAACTCGGTGTTTCCACTCAAGGGAGTTGAGGATCACACAACACCCTCCTCTTCCACCTGGGATTTCAGGCCGTCTGTGGGAGCACAGGAGCATAGTGGGGTAGAGATCAAAGGAGGCTGGAAGCCAAGCCAGGGCAGCTCCACCTGGAGCCCCCTTTCAGGAACAGCAAGGACAGGCCGGTGTGTATCTTGTTGCTCAGAGCAGGTGATCCGGTCATTTGGACCATCGTGAGGAGAGTGGATGTGAGTGTGCACCTGATTCTCTTCTGGGGCTGAGGGACTGTGGTCTTGGATTATTACATGGTAGGTGAGGTGACAAAATGGAAGGAAGTAGTCTGGGTGGGGACTGGGGCGGCCACTGCAGAGCTCCAGCTGATGGTGGGCCAGGTGGGAATGGGGGCCTGGGACTTCACGAAGCTGGAAATGGAGAGTTTTATGGGGCACTTCATTCAACTTAAAACAGAAACCTGCTGCGGTGTGGTGGCTCATGCCTGTAATCCCAGCTCCTCGGGAGGCTGAAGCAGGAGAATCCCTTGAACCAGGGCATCGGAGGTTGCAGTGAGTTGAGATGGCGCCATTGCACTCCAGCCTGGCAACAGAGCGAGACTCGATCTAAAACAAAACAAAACAAAAAACCTGCAGGCCATACAAAATAGGGCCTATTGGGTGTCAAGAGCTACCCATTTGTGACCCCTGACCTTGACCCTATCTCTGCCTCTCCTCTAGTCTCCCCTTTCCTCTTGTCTGAATTGCTGCTGCTTAATCCTCTCCCTAGGAGCAAGAAAACTATATTTTGCCCCTTAGTGACAGCTCTGATAAAAGGTGGTTGAAGTGGATGGTAGTAAAAAGGGTTTGCCTTAGCTGTGGTTTTCTAGCCTCCGGACTCTTCCCCCTTTCCCATCACCATAGATAATTAAGAGTTGACTCCTCAAAATTCCTCCCACCATATTGCATATTTTTAGGCTTCAGGTTTCTGTGAACCAAAATAGTGGAAAGTTTTTTTGTTTGTTTTGGGTAGACAAAGCGACACTTTTCTACAGAGGCAGCCATTCTGCACACACAATAACCTGGTGAACAATACCAGCTTTCTGTTAATAAATGAACTGCCAGTTCAGAATTTGTACCCAAGTGGCAGATGGACAGAAATAGTTTCTTTAGGATTGATCCCTTAAATTTGACTTCTGGAAGATATTGGCCGTCCAGGTTTTGTGACAGAGATCCAGCCCGAGATCTTTGTAAACAGAAAAGCCTGAATACAGCATTTCCTATTGCTAGGAGAGTTGATGGATTTCAGGAAAATGGAATATAGTAGATGTGCAATGAATTTGTTGACTTGAAAACAAATTTGGATACTTATCCCTGAAAAATTCAGTCAATTTTTTCCTAAACTGTAATTGAGTCCCTGTTGATTGCATTACTAGCCCCGCAGTCCTTATCAAACTTCGCATTTGGAGCAGGCAGGCTGTCTGGGAAAAGCCAGGAAGCTCGCCGTGAAGCCATCGCCCTCTGCTTTTAACTTTTTTAGGCTCTGTTGCCTCTGCGCTGGTTTGAGTATTTCCTGGCTCAATTGTTTTCTCAGGCTGGCCGTGAGTCCTTAGATGTTATTTGTGTGCCTAGAAATAGCTGGAAGAAAAATGGTTGTAATGCTTTGCATTACTCACTGCTCTCCATGGATGGAAATTCTGTGAGGGAAAGAGAACTTTCCATCCAGAAAAAGAGCTGGGCAGCGTAGACTTCATTGTCCTGCTGGCCTGTCATGTTATTCTACTATACTACAGCAATTAGGATGAGAGAGTTTCTCGCCCTCCCTGGGTGTGCTACCTAAGGTACTCTAGGGTAGGGACCAAAGTGGCGGGAGTTCTCATAGTGGGCTTTCCTGCCCACTATGAGACGTATGGGCCACAAAGCAGTATTTCTTACATGTGGTTGTTTTCTTTTTTTGAGACAGTCTTGCTCTATTACCCAGGCTGGAGTGCAGTAGCATGATACCAGCTCACTGCAACCCCCACCTCCCAGGTTCAAGCGATTCTCCTGCCTCAGCCTCCCGAGTAGCTGGGACCACAGATGCACACCACCACACCTGGCTAATTTTTGTATTTTTAGTAGAGACGGGGTTTCTCCATGTTGGCCAGGCTGGTCTCGAACTCCTGACCTCAAGTAATCCACTCGCCTCGGCCTCCCAAAGTGTTGGGATTACAGGCGTGAGCTACCACGCCTGCCAAGGTTCTATGATTTGATCTATGTTCTTTGTTTGTTTGTTTGTTTTTTCAGACATAGTTTCGCTCTTGCTGTCCAGGTTGGAGTGCAATGGCGCAATCTCGGCTCACCGCAACCTCTGCTTCCCGGGTTCAAGCAATTCTCCTGCCTCAGCCTCCCGAGTAGCCAGGATAACAGGCATGCGCCACCATGCCCTGCTAATTTTGTATTTTTAGTAGAGATGGGGTTTCTCCATGTTGGTCAGGCTGGTTTCAAACTCCTGACCTCAAGTGATCCACCTGCCTCGGCTTCCCAAAGTGTTGGAATCACAGGTGTGAGCCACCGCGCCCAGCCCCTGTAACCATTTTTAAGTGATTGATCTCAGCGTGATTGATGGAGATGATGGGGTTAGCCATTCACTCTTTTTTTTTTTTTTGAGACAATTTTACTCTGTCGCCAAGGCTGAAGTGCAGTGGCACAATCTTGGCTCACTGCAACCTCTGCCTCCTGGGTTCAAGCGATTCTCCTGCCTCAGCTTCCCAAATAGCTGAGATTACATGCATGTGCCACCATGCCTGGCCAGTGTTTGTATTTTTAGTAGAGATGGGGTTTTGTCAATGTTGGCCAGTCTGGTCTCAAGCCCCTGACCTCAGGTGATCCCTGTGCCTCAGCCTCCCAAAGTGCTAGGATTACAGGCATGAGCGACCGCGCCCGGCCTATTTATCATTTATTAAGCATTTATTTATACCCACTATGTGCCGTAAACAAGGTGCTGGGTAATGAGATATGAACAGAATAGTCCTTCTTCTCATCCTTATGGAGCTTACAGCCTAGTCGGGGACAACAGGCATTAAAAAATAACAACAGTGAAAACCCAAGACATACATAGAGTGTTCCAAATTGTGATTTTATTTTTTTTTTTGAGACAGAGTCTTGCTCTGTCGCCCAGGCTGGAGTGCAGTTCCCGGATCTCAGCTCACTGCAAGCTCCGCCTCCCGGGTTTAAGCCATTCTCCTGCCTCAGCCTCCCGAGTAGCTGGGACTACAGGCGCCTGCCACCTCGCCCAGCTAGTTTTTTGTATTTTTTAGTAGAGACGAGGTTTCACCGTGTTAGCCGGGAGGGTCTCGATCTCCTGACCTCGTGATCCGCCCGTCTCGGCCTCCCAAAGTGCTGGGATTATAGGCTTGAGCCACCGCGCCCGGCCAATGTGATTTTATTTTTTATACACACACACACACACACGCTCACATATATATATATATA
>NW_016808836.1:488639-549834 GCF_001698545.2 Rhinopithecus bieti
TAGTTCAGGGATCATCAGCAAACTACAGCCTGTGGGACCACTGCCTGTTTTCTTACGGCCTGTGAAGTAAGAATAATTTTTATATTTTAATGATTGGAAAAAAACACAAAGAAAAGTAGTATTTTGTGACTTGTGTAAAAATTGCTTGAAATTCAAATGTCAGTATCCATAATGAATTTTTACTGGAACGCAGCCACTGCCATTTCTTTATGTATTGTCTGTGGCTCCCTTCTTGCTAGGACTGCAGTAGAGCTGCGACCATGTGGCCCACAGAGCCTGGAATATTTATTATTTGTGCCTTGACAGAAAAGGTTACTGACCTCTGTTCTTTTTCCTTTTTTATTTTTTGAGATGGCGTCTCTGTCGCCCAGGCTGGAGTGTAGTAACGTGATGTCGGCTCACTGCAGCCTCCGCGTCCCAGGTTCAAGCAATTCTCTGCCTCAGCCTCCTGAGTGGCTGGGATTACAGGTGCCTGCCACCATGCCCGGCTAATTTTTGTATTTTTAGTAGAGACGGGATTTCACCATCTTGGCCAGGGTGGTCTTGAACTCCTGACCTTGTGATCTACCCGCTTCGGCCTGGCCAAAGTGTTGGGATTACAGGCGTGAACCACCGTGCCCGGTGTGATTATTTTTATGAAGGAAAAGACCAGAGTCCTTTAAGAGGGGAGAGTGGGGGACTTGTAATTGATTGGGTGGGAGCTGTCAGGGGAGACTTTCTGAGATGGTGACAGTGAAGTGAGACCTGGAGGGAGAGTTGGAGCCAACCTCAGAGAAGGGAACACTGTTCTAGGCAGGAAGACCCAGGGTTGTGGGAAGAGAGAAATAAAATGAGACCAAGACAGTGGGGAGAGCAGTGTGAGTTGAGGTCAGAGGGTTGACAGCAGCCAGAATGTGCCGGTAGCAAGGATCTTGGATTTTATTCTGGTTGCAATGAGAGCTTTGGTTCTATAAATATTTATTGCATGCTAGTCACTGTTTTAGGTACTGGGTGTACAACAGTGAAAAAATAACTTCCCTGCCCTCAGGGGGCTCCCAGCCAAGTGGAATGCTGTGGAGCATATCTGTTTTGATGCTGCGACAGATGCCTAACACAACCCATTAAAGCAGATAGCACCATTCCATCTCTTTCTTCAGCTTCACTTTACATCAGTCCCAGCATTTTTATCCCTACCTTACAGATGAGGGAACTAAAGTTCAGAGAGATGACGTGACTTGCCCCAGGCCCCTCTGTCAGTAAAGGACAGAACCAAGAATCCAACCAGACTCTTCCCTTTTTAGGTTATTTCTCTCACCTTAGGGCTGAGTATCGATTCTTTTTCCCTCTGACTTCGTGTCCCTGGTATTAAGACTCAGGGCTCACAGTGCCTCTTGGAATTCAGGCATATGGTGACATCAGGACGCCTACCATTCAGGTCTTGGAGGATAGGGTATGGCGAAAGGAGAGAACTCGTGATATCGCTGATTCAGTAGCCCAGAGTTGTATGAGTCCTTGGGTGTTTCACCTTCACCCAGGCATCTGAGATTGGAGACAAGCATGTGGCTGAATGACGTATCTGAGGGAAGCTGTCTAAACAGCTGTGTGGGGTTGGAGAGTTGAATTAGCTCTGTGGCCAAACCTCTGGGTTCAGTCTGCCTATATATGGCTTGATCTCAAAGAACAGGTGATAGCAGTAGGAGTTGTTTTCTGTGTTGCTGGTGGGAGGTGCCCAGGCACATTCCTTTGTAGACAAGCACAAACTAGATATTTTTGAAATCGAAGGTCTGAAACCGCCAAAGAATTAATCCTGGCCTGGATAGCATATGGGAGAGTACAGCCGACATGGCTTGGGTGTTGCCTTCTTGGTTTCATTGCATTTTTGAGGCAGTGTCTTGCTCTGTCACCCAAGTGGGATCGCAGTGGTGCAGTTATGGCTCATTGCAGCCTTGACCTCCTGGGCTCAAGTGATCCTCCTGCCTTATTTTTTGATTTTTTTGTAGAGATGAGGTCTCACCATGTTGCCCAGACTGGGCTCAAGTGATCCTCCTGCCTTGGTCTCCCAAAGTGTTAGGATTACAGGCATGAGTCACTGCCCATGGTGACTTTGTTGCTTTTATTTTTTATTTTTTATTTTATTTTATTTTTTTTTGAGACGGAGTCTTGCTTTGTCGCCGGGGCTGGAGTGCAGTGGCCAGATCTCAGCTCACTGCAAGCTCCGCCTCCCGGGTTTACGCCATTCTCCTGCCTCAGCCTCCGGAGTAGCTGGGACTACAGGCGCCCGCCACCTCGCCCGGCTAGTTTTTTGTATTTTAGTAGAGACGGAGTTTCACCGTGTTAGCCAGGATGGTCTCAATCTCCTGACCTCGTGATCCGCCCGTCTCGGCCTCCCAAAGTGCTGGGATTACAGGTTTGAGCCACTGCGCCCGGCCGACTGTTGCTTTTTAATAAGCCCAGAAATTTCTTTCAAGAGGGAAGATCTTTGTGAACATCTTGAGCCATGTTCTTGATCGCTGGCCGTAGAGGCCTCCACCTGTCAGGCTCAAGTCCACGTTGCTATCTTGTGCACTTTGGCTGGTGAGGTGCTGAGCAGAGATTTCAGCCTGTACCACAAGGTTTCCTGATGAAAGGTCAGCTGGGTGGGCCCAGCTTCTCCTTACCCAACCAAGAGGCCTCATAGAGCACAAGGCCTGGGTACGGGGATCCTGGGACTCCTGCCATACACAGTCAGGCCAAGCAGAGGGCCCCAGTGTGTTGTTGGGTGCTGAGAGGCTGCCCACAGCTCTCGCCTGTGTTGGAAGGCTGTAGACTTGGCTTCTCCCGAACACAGGCTGTGAAGCCGCAGACTCAGATTCTCAGCCTGGCCCTGCTACTTACTGTAGGACCTTGGGTGAGGAAGTCTCCATTTTCTGTTCTACAAAATGGGGCCAATAATGTGACTACCACAGGGCTGTCAAGATGCAGCGGGGTGGAGCCTTTGTAGGGTCTTGTTCTGTGGGATCTGGAGTCCCATATAGGAGTTATTACTTGAGGGACAAGGCATCTGGGAATCTTTATTCAACTAGGAAACTTCAGCCAAAGAACTAAGACAATAGAGATGTCTTATGGTGTCTGTATTTGAAGCCAGCTGTTCTTTGAAGATTTATCCTGAGTTCCAGAAAGCCAACTGCTAGATAAGTAAGCACTGAGCATTTAAGGGGTCCTGGAAGTAAGATTCCTGGAAAGAAGCAGCGATCTCTTACTCATCCCCGATTATCTCAGACACAGAGTGGTGGATGGAGCCTTTGTGGTTTAGGGGCTGACTCTTGGTATTGCTGGACAAGGAACATGAGCCAGTAGAGACGAGTGTGTTGTATAGCAGTGTCCTGCCAGTGGACTGGAGACATGGCTGAGGGAGGCCAGGGGGCCCCGCGGTGCATGGGAGGAGGCTCACGGAGGTCTTTTGCATCCTGCAGAACGCCACATGTGTCCTTCCCTCTGGGAAACCTTCCACCCGGGCAGGGCCTCTGGGGCCGGATGTGGAAGGTAAACAGGCTGCCTTTCTGCTCTCTACCACAGACCGGCCCGGAAAGGCCTGAGTAAGAGCTTTTCATCTCAGGAAGCCCTGAGGTCCCACCGCTTCTCCTGAAGCAGCCTCATTGTCTCCCTTTGCAAGAGCGTGACCAGGTGCTCTAGCTCCTGGGGCACCAGTGGAGAACTAGAGTGGCCCAGGTGCTGATACCAAGTTGGAGCAACAGCTCCTGGTGGGTTTCCCTGCATCCCCCCACCCACTCCAGTCTATTCTCCACATAGGGGCCAAACCGCATCCTGCTTGACATCTTGATCCGTATCCCTTGCCCTCAGGATCAAACCCGCAAGTCCCCGAGGCCCTGCAGGATCTGTTTTCTCCTCTCTGTGCTCCCAGCACATGCCAGCTGCCTCTCTGCTCCATGCTCATTCCTGCCTCCTGAGGGCCTTCACACGGGGCCCTTACCTCTGCCCCTTTCCCTTAAGCTCCCCACCTACCTCCTCCTCATTCTTCAGATGGCAGTTTATGCTTCGCTATTTGTAGGGCCGTCGCACCTGACGCCTCCAGCCTAGGTTAGAAGCATGTCCATCACCTCTACTTCTCCTTTTAACTCCAACCATCCTTGGCTCTCCCTGTCGAGGGTCACAAGAGCAGAGAGAGGATCTATTTTGTTCACCGCTGTGTCCCTACCATGTGGGACATTGTCAAGGCAAATGTAAGTGTGCACTAAAGAAATATGTATTGAATGAATAGATAGCCAAGCAGACAGAATGGATCTGCCACAACACAAACAGGATGCTTTTCAAGTGGGCAGAAGAGGGAGACATCACTTGTGGAGACAAACAAGTGACTAGATGGAAGAGTGGCAGATCCGTTCTGTCTTTCTGCTTGGCTTTAGGAGTAGAGGGATCATCCAGGGTCTGTCCTCTGAGGACGAGGGTGTCATGACCATCCAGGCTCGACTCACCCCTACCAGGCTCTTTGCATCCCATCTAAAAGCTGGCCCTACACTAAGCTGTGTGCTCTGGAAGGTCATAAGAAGTCCTCACCTGGGACACTTCTAGGCCCAGTGTTCAGCCAGCTGTCCTGAGTTCTGCATCAGTCCCTGCGAGATATGAAACACAAACAGGATGCGATGCTTTTCTTTTTTTTTTTTTTCTTTTCTTTTTTGTTTTGAGATGGAATCTCGCTCTGTCGCCCAGGCTGGAGTGCAGTGGGTGCAACCCCTACTTTCCAAGTTGAAGTGATTCTCCTGCCTCAGCCTCCCAAGTAGCTGGGATTACAGGTGCACACCACCACATCTGGCTAATTTTTATATTTTTGGTAGAGACAAGGTTTCACCATGTTGGCCAGGCTGGTGTCAAACTCCTGGCCTCAAGTCATCTGCCTGCCTCAGCCTCCCGAAGTGCTGGGAGGATGCTTTTCAGGTGGGCAGAAGAGAAAGACATCACTGTCCCCTGGAGAGGTGGGAAAATCATCGTTAGTACAGGATAGTTCATCCTATTTTGTGCTCATGTTTACTGAGCTAGGATTGACTTGTGTCCGGGCAGCAGGGACACAGAGGTGAGCAAGACAAAGAGAAGGCCCCTGCCCTTAAAAATTATGTGTGTGGCTAAAACGCTGTAGACCTTTTGTTTTTTTCCTTTTTGAGACTTCCTTTTTATACAGAAATTGCTACCTGCAGGTAAAATTAACTTACATTGTGAAAGCGACAGTAAAGTGTTTTGTTTCTAGGGATAGCTAAACACCTAAGAACACACCCCTGTGGTTTGGCTGGCTGGCCACCTTCCTGCAGCTGGGCTTACTATGGTGCCGTGTTCTGGGACAGTCCACTAATCTCCATTTATTGCGCTGAGCCTCGAGACCTGCAATACCGGAGAAGGAAGGGTAGTCCGGGCTGTCTTTGGTGGCCATTGTTATTTATGGGGCATTGGCAGAGAAGTCAGTATCATGGAAAATCTAGAGAAAGACAGAGGATATGTGGTGTGGTTGAGCAGAATCTGATAGCTCCCTGGCTCACTCTGGGCCATGGGACCCAGGGCGACACAGCCGCCCTTTTTCTCTCTGCTGTCTGGCTTGGGCTTGGGCTTTGTCTCCTGTGTCCCTCCACACCTTCTTCGCTGTCAGTGGTGACCAATCCCGCGGAATCAGCCACTCTGTGTTCCCCCAAGTCCTTGCCCCTGGGACCTTTGCTCTGTTCGGAGACAAAACCCTGGACTGTTTTTCCTTTTAAATGCAACCTTGTTCCGCAGGAGAGGAGAAAAGCCAGAAAGAGGTGGACTGTTTATCTGATGGTAGTGGGGTGTGCCCTGATATGCCTTTGAAAAGGGCCCAGCTTTGCTTTGCCCAGCGGCCTTTGCAGGATAATGAGAGAAGGAAAACACGGGGAACTTGGAATTTGAAACTGGAGTCTGGGAATGAGAAAGTTCAGCTTTTACCTTGGAGCAATCAAGTCTCTCTCCTGTAGGAAAATGGAATGGTGCTGTATGTCCCCCAAGCTGGGTTACATCCTGGGAAGAAGACACGTGCTTGGCTATTGGCCTGGGCACAGGTTATGTGTAAGCCTTCCCTTGCGGATTCCATTTTCTCATTTCCCGAATACTTTTCAGCCCACAAGTCCACTGAGTCTTCTCTGTCTCCAGAGACTGCCTGGTTTCCATCCCCGAGGGCATCTGCGCAGCATCACTTACCGTAGTGTACCATGCACCTCGGGTCAGGAGCTGGGGATACAGGTGCTGGTCCCCACTTCACTCCTCTCAGCCTCTGCAGTACCTGATACTTAACCCACACACACAGACTGTATGCAACAGTGGTGGGACTCTTGTGCCTGTCACCTACATCAGTGATAATCAGCATTTTGCCAGACTTGTTTCATCAGTGTCTCCCAGCACACTCCCCTAGACATCACCCAGATATGCTCAAATAGATGTGTGTGTGTGTCTCTCTGTGTGTGTGTGTGTGTGTGTGTGTCGCCTAGGCTGGAGTACCATGGCGAGATCATAGCTCACTGCAGCCTCCGAATTCCCGGACTCAAGTGATGCCCCCACCTCAGCCTTCCGAGTAGCTGGGACCATAGGCTCATGCGTCCACACCCGGATAATTTTCTTAAAATTTTTTTGTAGAGACAGGGTCTTGCTTTGTTGCCCAGGCTGGTCTCAAAACTCCTGGCCTCAAGCGATTCTGCCACCTTGGCCTCCGAAAATGCTGGGATTACAAGCGTGAACCACGGCACCCGGCCAGTGTATGTATTTTTAAACATAACCACATACTGTTATATTTAATACTTCTGACCATGTCTTAAGAAAAAAACAGGCCGGGCGCGGTGGCTCAAGCCTGTAATCCCAGCACTTTGGGAGGCCGAGGCGGGCGGATCACAAGGTCAGGAGAGTGAGACCATCCTGGCTAACATGGTGAAACCCCGTCTCTACTAAAAAATATAAAAAACTAGCCGGGCGAGGTGGCGGGCGCCTGTAGTCCTAGCTACTCGGGAGGCTGAGGCAGGAGAATGGCGTGAACCCGGGAGGCGGAGCTTGCAGTGAGCTGAGATCCGGCCACTGCACTCCAGCCTGGGCGACAGAGCGAGACTCCGTCTCAAAAAAAAAAAAAAAAACAAAAACTCCTCCCTTTGGCTTCCTTGACATATCACAGTCTGTTTCTCTGACTCTTCCTCCTCATCTCCTATGGCTAAATTCTGTCCCTCTGTCCACTGCTTACACATGAGCATTTCACAATGCCCTTTTTCCCTAAAGGAACTTACCTTCTCCCCTCGGCCCTAAGTGCCCCATCTGTGGGGATGATGCCCATGCCTGTAGTCCTGGCTCACTCACCACACTCTATCGCAGTTATTTACTGATGCATCTCTCTCCCCTATCAGACGTTGAGGTCTTTGATGGAGCAACCTTGTCTCATTTGTCCCTGTATCCCCAGCACCATGCCTGTCCATAATTGGAGCTCAGGAAGTTTTGTTTTGTTTTGTTTTTGTTTTTTAAAGACAGAGTCTCACTCAGTCGCCCAGGCTAGAGTGCAGTGGCACAATCTTGGCTCACTGCAACCTCCGCCTCCTGGGTTCAAGCAAGTCTGGGTAATTTTTGTGTTTTTAGTAGAGATGGGATTTCACCATGTTGGCCAGGCTGGTCTCAAAGTCCTGACTGCAAGTGATCTGACTGCCTCGGGCTCCCAAAGTGGTGGGATTACAGACAGGTGTGAGCCACTGCGCCCGGCCTTAGGAAGTATTTGAATGAGTGACTGAATGAATGCCCACATGAACAAATGATCTCTTTGCTGAACTTTAGACTGACATTGCCTGATGCCCACCGGTTGTGCAGTATGTACTTCAGTCTCGGCATGTCTGAGACCAAACTCATTCTCTAGTCCCACTTCCTGGGCTTGGCATTGCCTATTCATAAGCCATCCGTGTCAGAAACCTTGGAGTCAGCTTTTGACTTCTCATCCTGTAACAGGCACCAAGTTTGATTTCTTTCTCTTGAATATCTCTTAGAACCCTTACCTTCCTGCTTCTCTTTATTCCTACCATTGTCCTTCCTCAGGACTACATCGTGAGGGTTTAAAAGTGCAGAGTCTTGGCCGGCAAGGTGGCTCACGCCTGTAATCCCAGCACTTTGGGAGGCAAGGCGGGTGGATCATTTGAGGTCAGGAGTTTGAGACCAGCCTGGCCAACACGGTGAAACCCTGTCTCTACTAAAATTACAAAACTTAGCTGGATGTGGTGGTACGTGCCTGTAATCAATCCCAGCTACTCAGGAGGCTGAGGCAGGAGAATCATTTGAACCCAGGAGGCGTAGGTTGCAGTGAGCTGAGATTGCACCACTGCCCTCCAGCCTGGGCAACAGAGTGAGACTCCGTCTCTTTAAAAAAAAAAAAAAAAAAAAAAAAAAAAAAAAAAGCAGATTCTGAACTCGCAGAGCTGCTGCTGGCTGCCTGAACTGTGTGACTTTGGACAGATAACCACTCTGTGAAGATGGTATCTGATGCACAGGAAATGCTCCAATGTTGGCTCTCGTCATCATCTATGCTTGTGTCTCCCTCAGCAGCCTCCTTACTGGCCTTCTCCAGTCCCCTGGTTTGGATTGTGGCTCCCTAGACCCCATCTTTCTGAGACTGGTATCTAGTCAGGTCACTCTGGGAGATCTCTACCCCTCACTGCCCAGAGAGCAGGTTCTGAGCTCTTCAGTCTTTCCACCTTCTGTCCCCAGCTTACACCATCCCTGCCACTTCTCCTGGGGTCCCCAAACGTCTGTGGTACTTTTGTCTTTCCTGCCCTTGGTGTTCCCACTCTGCGGAACGACCTTCTCTCCAGGTCACCACTGATCGCAATCTTGCTCTCCTTTCAAGGCCCAGATCAGGTGTCACCTGACCTCTGCTGTCCTCAGATCACATCTCCCTCCTCCTACTGGCTCCCCATTGTCCCTCTCTGACCGAGCTGTGCATTCCTCCAGGGCAGCACTGTCAGGGTCTCCCCCAGACCCTTGGTTGTGGTTCTCTCTCCTTGTCCTGAATCTCAATTCTTCTGATAGATGGGATGCTACCTGAAGGCAGGTTTCAACTTTCAATCTTTTTTTTTTTTTTTTTTTTTGATGAGATGGAGTCTTGCTCTGTTGTTCAGGCTGGAGTGCAGTAGCGCCATCTCGGCTTACTGCAGCCTTCACCTCCCAGGTTCAAGGGATTCTTGTGCTTCAGCCTCCTGAGTACCTGGGACCACAGGGGCCCACCACCACACCTGGCTAATTTTTGTATTTTTAGTAGAGACAGGGTTTCGCCATGTTGACCAGGCTGGTATCGAACTCCTGGCCTCAAGTGATCCGCCCACCTCAGCCTCCCAAAGTGTTGGGATTACAGGTGTGAGCCACTGTGCCTGACCCTGTAGAGGGGAGGCATTGATGAAGGTCAAGAAGTCCTGTTAGCTCTGCCTTCAGAATCTACCCCAGGTCCTTCAAGTTCTCTCCAGCCTCACTGCTGGAACCCTTGTCCAAGCCACCACCTTGCAGTCCACACGGCCACCAGTGTCCCCGCAAAATCTGGCTATGCTCCTCCCCCATGAGGCCCTCCAAAGGCTTCCTGTTCTTGGGATGAAACCCACACTGCCAGCTGAAGCTCCTCAGGCTCCCACCCTCTATAGGCTCCTTCTGCTCCAGCCACACCCACCAGGCCTGAGTTCCCACCTAGCGCCTTCCCTGGGAATGATCTCCCCCTGGTTGGCTCTTTCTACTTATTCAGGCTCAAATGTCACCTCCACTGAGAGGCCTTCCCTGACCTGAGCTTGATTCCCTCCCCTCACTGCTTACTCCCCTCCCCAGTCACAGTACTCCGTATTATGGTACCCATCCCTGTCTCCCTAGCTTGTTTTTGTCTGTATTGGCTCTTCCACTAGACTGTAAGTTGCATGAGGGCAGGGATGTCTGTTTAATCCCAGTGCTCAGGATAGTGTATGGCTCCTGATAGACGCCGAATACATTTTAAAATGAGAATGAATGAAGTTTGGGAGAGGCTCAGAGCAGTGAGTTTCCCCCTTGTGGGGGGACTGGGGAGTGCCTGGGAGGGGCTGTCTGGTGCCAGCAGTTTGGAGTGGCTGTGATGACTCTGGAATCCTGTGAGGCCCAGTCCGTTTCTTTGATTCTCATGCAGTGCAGTTCCCTCGGACCTAATAATTTTGTTCCGTGCTGGCTTGAAAGCTTCTGCCTCCCTCCCGGTGCAGTCCCTGCCTCTCCTCTTTCTCACCACCCTCCCCCAGTAACCCGCCCCGGGAAGAAAGCAGGTGGTGAGGGCTCTCTAACCCAGACAGGACTTGCTGTTCAGCCCCAGCTTGAAATTGATTTCCTCCAGCCCTCCTTGATTCAGGCCCTGTGAACAGAGGGAGAGGTCTAGCCAGGCCTCCTAGGCCACTGGTGGGAGGGAGAATGAGACAGCCGTTTGGCCCACAGGCCACCAACTTTCCCCCCCCCCTTCTCTAAAAGATACACAATGGCAGTTGGGCTACACCTTTGTGAGTCACCAGTGATAGCCCTTCATAAATTGTTATTTCCTATACTTCCAGAGCAGCTTTATCGGGCGTTGTCTGTGCAGTCCGGGAACCGATTTGATACAGGGTCAGTTAACTCGCTGTCTTGTTGAAATCTGTCATCATGCCCATATAAGGCAAACTCTTTGGGTTACTTTTTACCTTGGCAGAATCACAGGAATGTCAAGGTAACCAGGCTACCTCAGCAGAGCTCTGATTCTCACCCGGTCACCTGACTCGCCTACCCTCCCCCATGACTCACCCAGTGGCTCAGCGCGGGGCCTGCAGCACTGTGGCTGCTGGACTCTGCCAAGGGCCTCCTGGGACTGCCCTTGGTTTTGTGTCTTCCTTAGAGTAGATCAAATGAGAGGAACCATGTGAAGTAACTCACACAGGGCCTAACAGCAAACAGAAGAAGTGGAAAGCAGCCTTGGTGAGGCTTGAGGTTAGTTTGGGGGTCGCGGGGTCCCAGCTCTTCTGCTTAACAGCCATGTGGCTGTGGGTATATCCCCCAGCATTCAGATCCTTATCTGTAAAATTAGAGCATGCGCAACAAACCCTGGTACACACTAAGTGCTCAGTAAATGTGAGTCATTTGTGTAATTATAGTAGGGTAGGCCTTATGCCCTACCCAATCATAAAAATCCCTCTTGCTGTCATTGGTTCAGGCTCAGCCCCTTAGTAGCTTTCATGGGGCAGGTTGACATGGTACGCAGAGTTCTCCTCGGTCCTCTTCCCACAGTGTAGTGAGAGCACTCAGGACCAGCTGGGCCTTTCCTGGAAAACTGAACCCACACCTTCCTGGTGCTGCCCCACCCTGGTCCCCCACCCCCTGCAGGACAAACCACTCCTCCCTTGTTCTGGGGCCAAGAATCAGATCTACCCATGAGAGCAGCAGGGGCCCCTTTGTCCTTTGACGTCACACCCGCTCCTGGAGACAGCCACCCCTTCATGCCAGCCCCGGGAAGGCTTGTAGGTGGGGCGAGCCAGGGTGAGAGTGTAGCCCTGTTCCTCGGCCAGGGCAGATGTTTCACCATTTTTAATGGAGCAATTATGAGTCAGAGGTTTCAGTCTCTACTGGTTCCTCCCAATCCTATAATTACTCTTTGGCTATAGAATCCTATTTTGGTCTTTCTTTCTTTTCTGTAGACCTTCTCTGTGGTCATGGTCAGGTTTTTCTTTCTTTAAATCCTCCCAAGACACTGTTAGTGTTGTCTGTCTCATGCATCCCAGGAATCTGAGATGGACTGAATATTGTCAAGGAAAAAAAAAAAAAACACCCCAAATCCAGAGTGATTTCTTAACCCACCCAAATTGATTTTTTTTTTTTTTTTTTAAACAGAGTCTCATTCTGTAGCCAGGGTGGAGGGCAGTGGCATGATCTCGGCTCACTGCAACCTTTGCCTCCTGGGTTCAAGCAATTCTCCTGCCTCAGACTCCCAAGTAGCTGGGATTACAGGTGCGTGCCACTGTGCCCAGCTAATTTTTGCATTTTTAGTAGAGACAGGGTTTCACCATGTTGGCCAGGATGGTCTCGAACTCCTGACCTTGTGATCCACCCGCCTCGGCCTCCCAAAGTGCTAGGATTACAGGCATGAGCCACCATGCCCAGCCAACCCACCAGAATTGTGTATCCCACACCATGCTAGTGCCTGGGAGCCAACACCAACTCACAGGAGGCTAAGGGCAAGTTTAGATAACTCTTAACACCAGCACTTGCCTTCTGGCAAACTCCAAACTCCAAGCCTGGAATTTCTGGCTGGAGTCATCTCCCAGATGGACTCAGGGGTTCATTCACCCCCTCATCCAGTGCTCACAGAGCCTCTGTGAGGTGCAGGCCTGGAGAGGTGCCCTGTGGCCTCAGCAAAGGGCAGGCAGGCTGGTGAGCACCCAACGCCTCCGTGGGTTGGGCTCCTGCCAGTGCCATTCCACTCAGGAGCGAGGGGACTCAATTATGCAGATAAAGACCCCGAATCCTCTCAGTGCTCCAAACTCACACTGCTTCTGAAAGGGAACTTCTTACCCTGGGGACCGAGTATGCATGAAACAAGCCCAAGTCTGTGGGGCTGTACTTGGTCAAGATCACAGATTTCCAGACCAAGCAGGCTCCACCCTAGCCGGGATGCCCACCCCAAGACACCCCTCTCTGCTTTCGCTGGAATAGGAGAATGGCCCTGACTTGGCCGGGTGGACTGTTGAATCAGAGGCTCTCAAAACAGGAAAAGGAAAAGGATCACCAAGTAGGAGTTTCAGTTGTCAAAGACAAAACCCTTACCACGGGTCCTGGCATATTCACCCTTCCACCAGCAGGGCCCAGTTTGAATACCAGCAAAAAAACAAGCCACCTGCTGGAGAGATGAACAGAGGGAGAAACAGGAGTGTTTGCCCTGCTTCCAGACACCCCTTTCCTTTCCTGTGGCACTTCCTGCACCTGGCAAGATCTACTGGGGAATTCTTGGGGTCCCACTAGCTCAGGACGGGTGTGTAGCACTTGCCTAAATAACAATCCCATCAGTGCCCTGTCTGACCTTTTCTCCCCAGATGCCAAAGGCCTCCTGTCTGGATGAACAAATCCCTGGGCGGATTTGTCCAGACTAAAGCATTAATTCTAAAGATTGGGCCCCTCAGGCACTCGCCAGGATTCCAGGCCTCACCCTCTCAAGGCCAAGGCCAAACTGGCTCACTTAGCTATCTTTTTGAAAGATCAAAGTTTAACCAGACGATCTTTAGTCCCCCACCCCCACCCTGAAACCTGAGCTCAGCTGTAAGCATTGAAAGTAAATGGGGTGTTTGTAGCTTACACTCCCTGTTCTCCAGGTGAAGGGCCCCATGTGCCTGATCATTTCATAGCAAAATGCCAGATGGGGCCAGAGGAGGCGGAGGGCAAGTCCCTAGCCTCTGCTGCTGCCCTAATTTTGAAACTGTCTTTTGGGAGTGGAAGTTTCCTCTGTTAAAGGTAGTTATTTCAAGGTAGGCCTCACCATCTCCTCCTCCTGATGAGAAGGTCTGCCTGGAGGGCTGAGCACTGCCTCCCCCTCTGCTCTGTGGGCCCCACCTGCCTTGGGTTTAGACCTATCTCTTCCTGTGCAAGTGGACTCTGCGTGGGGAGCTCAGGCTCTTCCCCTTGGGGAGAACCCAGTTCTTTGACGTATAATCTAAGTGGTTTGGGTTGGTTGGTTGGTTTCCCGTGTGTGGGATGGCTCCGGAAGTCTGAGAACAGAGGCAGGCTCAGACGGGGCAGTTCCTACTCTGGGCTGCCTATCCCCCTTTCCCCTGGGGTTTCTTTTAGCTCCAAGGGTCCATTCCAGTCTAGCAAATCTAGGGGCAGAGTCTCTCTTTTTTTTTTTTTTTTTGAGACGGAGTCTCACTCTGTTGCCCAGGCTGGAGTACAGTGGCACAATCTTGGCTCACTGCAGCCTCCGCCTCCCAGGCTCAAGCGATTCTCTTGCCTCAGCTTCCTGAGTAGCTGGGATTACAGGCGTGCGCTACCATGTCTGGCTAATTTTTTTGTGTTATTAGTAGAGACGGGGTTTCGCCATGTTGGCCAGGCTGGTCTTGAGCTCCTGACCTCAAATGATCCACCTGCCTTCGCCCCCCAAAGTGCCGGGATTGCAGGGGTGAGTCCCTACACCCAGCCCCGCTGGTTCTACTGAGACCTCAGATCTTTCGTATATGGAACAAAGGGGTTGGATTAGATTGGTGGTTCTCAGCCCTCACTTCATGTTAGACTCACTAGGTGGACTTTTTCAAATGTCATTGCCCAGGGGCCACCTTGAGGGAATCTGTCTCATTTTGCCTGTGGTGAAATTCAGGTATTTTTAAAAAGCTCCCAGGTCCCATACATCTATTGTCAATGGATTTGCAACAAGGGTACAAGACAATTCAGTGGGGGAAAGAATAGTGTTTTCAACAAATAGTGCAAGAACAACTATTGGCCGGGCGTGGTGGTTCAAGCCTGTAATCCCAGCACTTTGGTAGGCCGAGACGGGCGGATCACGAGGTCAGGAGATCGAGACCATCCTGGCTAACACGGTGAAACCCCGTCTCTACTAAAATACAAAAAATTAGCTGGGCGAAGTGGCGGGCGCCTGTGGTCCCAGCTACTCAGGAGGCTGAGGCGGGAGAATGGCGAGAACCCGGGAGGCGGAGGTTGCAGTGAGCTGAGATCCGGCTACTGCACTCCAGCCTGGGGGGGAGAGAGAAAAAACCCACCCACAAAAAAAAAAAAAAAAAAAAAAAAAAAAAAAAAAAAAAAAAAAAACAACTATTAATAGATACCCATCTGCAAAGAATGAAGTTGGACCTTTACCTCACACCGTATACAAAAATTAACTCCAAATGGATCAGATACTTAAATATGAGAGCTAAAACTGTAAAACTCTTAGAAGAAAACACAAGTGTAAATCTCATGACCTTGGGTTAGGCAATGGTTATTAGATATGACAGCAGAAATATAACTGAAGAAAAATAGATAAATTAGACTGTTTCAAAACTGGCAACGTTTTGCTTCAAAGGACACTATTAAAGTAAAAGGACAATCCACAGAATATTTACAAATTGTATATCTGATAAAGGTCTACTGTCTAGAATGTATAAAGGACTCTTAAACTCAACAGTAAAAAGACAAGCCAGTTAAAAATGGACAAAGGATTCAAGTAGACACTTCTCCAAGGAAGATCTACAAATGGTCAATAAGCACATGAAAAGGTGTTCAATGTCATTACTAATTAGGGCAAATCAAAACCATCAACGTGGTTGGGCCTGGTGGCTCACGCCCGTTAATTCCAGCATTTTTGGAGGTAGAAGTGGAAGGATGGCTTGAGGCCAGGAATTGGAGACCAGCCTAGGCAACATAGTGAGACCCTGTCTCTACAGATAAAATAAAAAATTAGGCCCAGCAGGCAACATAGTGAGACCCTGTCTCTACAGATAAAATAAAAAATTAGGCCCAGCACGGTGGCTCATGCCTGTAATCCCAGTACTTTGGGAGGCTGAGGTGAGTGGATCACCTGAGGTCAGGAGTTTGAGACCAGCCTGGCAAACATGGTGAAACCCTGTCTCTACCAAAGAAAAAAAAACAAAAAACAAAAAAAACACCACAAAAATTAGCCGGACATGGTGGCAGGTGCCTGTTGTCCTAGCTAGTGGGGAGGCTGAGGTGGGAGAATCGCTTGAACCTGGGAGGAAGAGGTTACAGTGAGCCGAGATCATGCCATTACACTCCAGCCTGGGCAACGGAGTGAGACCCTGTCTCAAAATAATAATAATAAAAATAAGAAATTGGCCATGTGTAGTAGCATACTCCTGGGAAGCTGAGGTGGGCGGATTGCTTGAGCCCAGGAGTTCAAGGCTGCAGTGAGCTATGATGACACCACTGTACTCCAGCCTGGGCAACAGAGTGAGACCCCAACCCTAAAACAAAAAACCAAAAAACCACAATGAGATACCACTGCACGCCCACCATGATGGCTGTAATCAGAAAGTCAGATAATAAGTATTGACTAGGATGGGAGAAATCAGAACCCTCACATTGTGGGTCGAAGTATAACGTGGTGCAGCTTCTTGGGAAAACAGTCTGGCAGTGCCTCAAATTTTAAACAGCTGTTTTGTATTTTTAGTAGAGACGGGGTTTCACCATGTCACCCAAGCTGGTTTTGTCTAAGCCTCCCGAGTGTTGGGATTACAGGCATGAGCCACCAGGCCCAGCCAAGTTCCTCAAATTTTTAAATATAAGAGGTATCATATGACTCAGCAATTTTACTCATAGGTATATGCCCAAGGCAATTGAAAACATGTCCACATAAAACTTACACATGTGAATATTCATGGTGGCGCTAATATCCAAAAGATAGAAGCAACCCAGAGGCCCATCAGCCAATGAATGGATAAATAAACTGTGGTATATCCATAAAATGGAATGTTATTTAGGCAGGAATGAAGTACTGATACGTGCTACAACATGGCTGAACCTTGTAAACATGCTAAGGAGAAGCCAAACTCAAAGATCATATACCATATGGTTCCACTTGTATGAAATGCCCAAAATAGGCAAATTGCAAGAGAAAGAAAGTACGTTAGTGGTTGTCAGGGGCTGGGGGCTGGGTAGGACGGAAGTGGGGTTGGGGAGTGACTGTACCAGTTTTGCGGTGGTAGACATGTTCCTTGTGTTATTGGTTTTTTGTTTTGAGGTAAGGTCTCACTGTTGCCCAGGCTAGAGTGCAAGTGGCACTGTCATAGCTCACTGTGGCCTCGAATTCCCAGGCCTAAGTGTTCCTCACACCTCAGCCTTCTGAGTAACTGGGACTACAGGCAAGAGTCACCATACCCAGTTAATTTTTACTTTTATTTTTTTTCTTTTTCTTTGAGACGGAGTCTCGCTCTGTTGCCCAGGCTGGAGTGCAGTGGTGCAATCTCGGCTCATTGCAACCTTTGCCTCCTGAGTTCAAGTGATTCTCCTGCCTCAGTCTCCCGAGTAGCTGGAACTACAGGTGTACGCCACCACGCCCAGCTACTTTTTGTATTATTAGTTAGAGACGAGGTTTCACCATGTTGGCCATGAGAGACAGGACTAGCTGGATTTCCCAGGCCGACAAAGAATTCCTAAGCCTCGCTGGGGAAGGTGACCTCACCCACCTGTAAACACGGGGCTTGTAACTCAGCTCACACCTGACCAATCAAGTAGTAAAAGGGCTCACTAAAATACCAATTAGGCTAAAAGCAGGAGGTAAAGAAATAGTCAAATCATCTATCATCTGAGAGCACAGGAAGAGGGACAATGATTGGGATATAAACCCCAGGCATTTAAGCCGGGAGTGGGCAACCCCCTTTGGGTCCCCTCCCGCTGTATGGGAGCTCTGTTTTCACTCTATTAAATCTTGCAACCACACACTCTTCTGGTCCACATTTGTTCCAGCTCAAGCTGAGCTTTCGCTCACCGTCCTCCACTGCTGTTCGCTGCCATGACAGACCCACCATTGACTTCCACCCCTCCGGATCTGGCAGGATCCAGCGAGGCACCCATTGCCGCTCCCATTCAGGCTAGAGGCTTGCCATTGTTCCTGCGCGACTAAGTGCCCGGGTTCGTCCTAATTGAGCTAAACACTAGTCGCTGGGTTCCATGGTTCTGTTCCGTGTCCCATGGCTTCTAATAGAGCTATAACACTCACCACATGGCTCAAGGTTCAATTCCTTGGAATCGTGAGGACAAGAGCATCAGGTCAGAGAATAAAAGGCTTGCTGCCATCTTGGGAGCAGCCACCACCGTCTTGGGAGCTCTAAGAACAAAGACCCACCGGTAACGGCCAGGCTGGTCTTGAACTCCTGACCTCCTGATCTGCCCACCTTGGCTTCCCAAACTGCTGGGATTACAGGCGTGGGCCACCATGCCTGGCCTTGTTCTGGAATTAGATAGTGGTGATTGTTGCACAGTCTCGTGAATATACTAAAACTCCCTGAATTTTACGTAAAAGGGTGAATTTTTTGGTATATTGTGTGAATTACATTTCAATTTTTAAAAATTGATTCTCCAAACTGTGTACATATTTAAAAAGTACATGAAAGAGAGGGAAAGAAAGAAAAGCTGGATGTGAGATGCCGCAACCTGATTCTACTCACTCCTAGATTTATAGAGTACCTACTATGTGAAAGGCACCACTCCAGGCAGTGGGTTCCCACAGCAAACAGAACCC
This sequence comes from Rhinopithecus bieti, assembly GCF_001698545.2. NCBI lineage: Eukaryota > Metazoa > Chordata > Mammalia > Primates > Cercopithecidae > Rhinopithecus > Rhinopithecus bieti. The sequence continues at coordinate 506,827 of NW_016808836.1, forward strand.
TCCTCTGGGGAGCTTATGCTGCACTTGAGGGGGAGAGTGGCTATGAACAAAGAACATAGTTTCCGATGGTAGTAGGTGCAGTGAGTAAAACAATGCAGTGTGAGGCCGGGTGCATTGGCTCACACCTGTAATCCCAGCACTTTGGGAGGCCGAGGCGGGCGGATCACCTGAGGCTGGGAGTCCGAGACCAGCCTGACCAACGTGGAGAAACTCCGTCTCTACTAAAAATACAAAATTAGTCAGGCCTGTAATCCCAGCTACTCGGGAGACTGAGGCCGGAGAATAGCGTGAACTCGGGAGGCAGAGGTTGCATTGAGCCGAGATCATGCCATTGCACTCCGGCCTGGGCAACAAGAATGAAACTCTGTCTCGAAAACAAAAACAAAAAAACACGAAAAACCAAAACAACAACAACGCAGAGTGGAGTGATAGCCTAGAGGAGACGGCAGAGTGTGGAAAGGCCTCCTGGGATGCTGACATTTGAGGCAAGTTCTGAGTGATGAGACAAAACCAACCCTATAAAGAGCTAGAGGAAAGTCTTAGACCGGTATTTCCCATGAGGAGACAGCACTCCAAAATCCATCCTTTGGCCTGGAGCAGTGGCTCATGCCTGTAATCCCAGCACTTTGGGAGGCCTAGGTGGATGGACCACCTGAGATCAGGAGTTCGAGACCAGCCTGGCCAACATGGCGGAAACCCGTCTCTACTGAAAATATACAAATTAGCCGGGTGTGATGGTGGGTGCCTGTAATCCCAGCTACTCGGGAGACTGAGGCAGGAGAATCCCTTGAATCCAGGAGGTGGAGGCTGCAGTGAGCCGAGATCATGCCACTGCACTCTAACCTGGCGACAGAGCGAGACTCTGTCTCAAAAAAACAAAAACAAAATCTGTCCTTTGCAGCAGCAACACACACGCTTTCTGGCACCTCAGAGGGGATTGGTCAAGACTGGAACACTGGCTGCAGGGAGGGGGCCGGGTGTAAAGAGCTGGTTTCTGGGTGGACACGCAGGACCTTTGGAATGCTTGCTACCCCAGTCAGCGGTATTTATACCTCTCCTCCAACTGCGAAGTCAGAGCTTTTTCATGTAGACTGAGAAAACTCCGAATAAGGCAACTTCAGGCCAGGACATAAGATGCATTCCATATTTCACTGTAATTGCTTTCAAATTAGGTTATGTCGTCATGTAACAGGCACACACAGTGCACTTGCTTTGCCCCCGGCTGGGGTTGGGTCCTGGACGGGCAGCCCCGTGTGTTGCTGAACTGTGGCAGCACCAACCCTGATCGCCTGGCCAGGTGGGGCTGTCTGCGTCCCATGCATTAGTTGCTGCACCCATCTAATTTGTGGCCATGTTATCGTGACCTGCTCGTTTTCTGTTCTTTCAACCTGCTCCCTGGCTTTTATCTCCTTCAGAATCTGGTGGCAGTGGGTCTTCAAAAAGTGCTCAGGTGTGCACTCTCATAGACAGGTCAGAGGCTCCATAGGCCCCCTTGCCAGGGTGAGCACCTCTGCCTGTGCAGCTCGTAACCCAGATTCCAGAAGGCTTAGCCGTCTGGCCCTGAAAGCGCCTTTATAGTTGGTGATGAAGCCCGTGGGCCAGGGAGCCGTTTCTGCTTTCAGGAACTGAAAAGATGCCCCAGTGGGGCTAGGCCTTGCCTGAAGTCTGGCAATAGCCTGCCAGATGGGTGATAAGAAGGCTGGGTGCCTACCCAGGAATAAATAGCTGTCCCTCCCCTGTGTCCAAGCCCCGGACACCCTTCCCGAGGACCCGTGGAAGCAGGAACCATGGGCAGCGTCAGAGGCCACAGCAGGCAAGGTGGGAGTTCAGGAGGTGGGACGGCGCCCTCCCCCTCAAAGCAACTGATGCCCCAGCGGAGCGACAAACCCTACACGGTATTTCAGAGCCAAGGTTTGAAAACTCCCAGGGTGCTAGGGAGCTCCGTCTGGCCTCCAGGTACCTGGGGGTGGGGCTGGCTGTGGCCAGTTGCCGTCAACCCCGAGCCTAGGGAAAATGCATGCAGGTTGGTCCTCATAGGTCAGCCTGTTGGCCTGTGATACCCTGCTAGGCGGGTGGGCGGTGTACACGGCAGAATAGTGTTGTGGTGTGAGGCAGCAAATGGTTTTTTCTAAAATCTTGTCAACTGCAGGGTCCGTGGGATCCACATGTGAGCATCAACCTGGTGGGTGGGGAGAGTGAAGCCTGCGATCCAGTCTGGATCCTGTGCTACACAGTGCAGAGCCGGCATGCTCGCCCCTCCCGAGGGATCTCTCGAGCCTGTTTCTAGGCTCAGAGCAACTTTGCAAGAGACTCTTTTTATTCTGGGCTTAGTGGAATTCCAGCTTCCAACAGCCATTTCCCTCCACCCCCTTCAGCTCTGAGAACATGTTTTGTAACAGGAAGGCAGGAAGAATAGAGAAGGCGAGTTTGTTCAGCTGGGTCGGCCTCATCCCACCAGGGCCCTTTCTTCCCTCCAGTTCACCATCGCTCTGCCTACTGGAACCACTCGGTTGCCCTGTGTCTGCCGAATGTTTGTTTCTTAATCAGTGCCCCAGAGTAGAGAGGGCTTTGCCTCTTTGGGTTGAGGGAGGGATTCATTGATGAATGGCTCATTAAAGCCCACTGCTGCCACATTCCTGGGTGCTTAGGTCACCTCCTGAACAATATCCATCATTCATTCACCTACCGCCCCACATCCTGGCGACTGGGAGGGGTCCCTATGACGCAGGAAGGACTTTATGACCAGAGATGCTGGGTCTCCATCTCCCTCCTGCAGCCCACAGTGACAAAGCAGAAACTGCTCTTGGGGCTCCCTGAAGCCCGCCTTAGCTGGGTCACCATGGGCCTTGGCACACGGAGGGGTGACCGTGGAGCCCAACTCAACTGACAAGCTTGCCTTTCTCTGTTCTTCCACCCCCCTTTCCCCCAGTCACACCCTGTGCTATTTTAGCAACCAGAGAAGCCTCTTTAATAGGGTGCCCACATGCAGGGGCAAGCTCTGAAGCCTCCTCTCTGTGGTTTGGTTCACATGTGTTCTCAAAGACAGATGAGTCCACATCCTTCCTTCCTCCCTAGATAGGTCAAGGGCTGGATGCAGACTCCCTTTACAGGAGGGCCAGGGACAGACTGGGAGCAGCGGGGCCACCTTTTGAGAAGCAGGCGAGCTGCTCGGGTGTCGCTCTGCCTGCCTGCCTGCCTGCCTCCCTGCCTCCCTGCCTGCCTTGCTCTCTGAGTTCACCTCTAGCTCTGGGACCAAGGCTGGGCTGGGTGGGGACTTTTTTTTTGTTTTGAAATGGAGTCTTACTCTGTCTCTCAGGCTGGAGTGCAGTGGCGCGATCTCTGCTCACTGCAACCTCCACCTCCCAGGTTCAAGCGATTCTCCTGTCTCAGCTTCCGGAGTAGCTGGGATTACAGGAGCCCGCCACCACGTCTGGCTAATTTTTGTATTTTTAGTAGGATGAGGTTTCACCATGTTGGCCAGGTTGGTCTTGAATTCCAGATCTCAGGTTATCTGCCCGCCTCGGCCTCCCAAAGTGTTGGGATTACAGGTGCGAGCCACCACGCCTGGCCCTGGCTGGGGGCTTCTTGACCTGACTCTGCTGTCTCTCCCTCACTGGCCAGCACCTCCCATTCTACGCAGACATCGTGGAATGAATGCCCGCCCTGTGTTTGTATGTATCATCTGTGTCTGTGTGACATTAAGCAAGTCACTGAACTTCTCCCTGCCTCCGTTTCCTCATCAAATGGAGATAATATCTCCTGTGATCATGGGGTTGGAGGTTTTAAAGAGTTGCTAATGTGTAAATAGTAAGAACTAGCAATTAGCTGTTATAGCATAATTACCTTTAATATGTCATGTCCCCCCGCATCCCAATGCTGAATATAATTTTGGTGGGAGGTGGGTTGAGACAGGGTCTGGCTCTGTCACCCAGGCTGGAGTGCACTGATATGATCTCAGCTCACTGCAACCTCTGCCTCCCAGGCTCAAGCCGTCTTCCCACCTCAGCCTCTCGAGTAGCTGGGACTACAGTTGCGCAGCACCATGCCTGGCTAATTTTTGTAGTTTTGTAGTGATGGGGTTTTGCCATGTTGCCTAGGCTGGTCTCGAACTCCTGGGCTAAAGCAGTCCCCCTGTCTCGGCCTCCTGAAGTGCTGGGATTATAGGTGTGCGCCACCACACTTGGCTGGCCACAATGTAAATGATAACTGTTTTGCTTCCTCGCGTGTCCAGTACATGATAGGGCTCCAAGTCAGTATTTGTGAGGCAGGTGCATGCCTCTTAGGTGCGGTCCTGAGGGCATAGCCACTGCCACATTCTGGACGGTCAGAATCGCTGCTGCCCCTGGAGGATGACTGCGATGATGAAGCCCAGGAGAGCTCAGTGCTTTTTGCCTTTCCCCTCCTCCCACAAAGGGCTGGGTTCCTCCCAAATGAAATAAAAACCTTGAGTTTGCATTTCTCCCTCGGCATGCCAGCAGGGCACCTCTGCCTTCCTCTTCCTGCCAGGGGAGGGAATTTCTCTCAGGGGCTCTTCACCCTGCTTTATTCCTGGCCATCACACGTTGACCCTTGTCCCCTTCGGCTCTTTCCCCACATGGCAGGGACAACATGACCGTTTAATGGCCTTGTGAGGCCAGTGTGCCAGCCGCACTCCTTTACTCCCTTCCTTCTCGGAGCGGGCTCTGTCCCTTCTGCAGGAGGGCTTTGGCACGTGCTCTTCACAGTATCTGGAAGGTCTCCCTCATTTTTGTCTTATTAACTCCTCATCCTTCAGCTCAGAGTTTGAGAATGACCTCTTCAGGGACACCTTTCTGTGTCTGCCTCGCCACTTGCTTGATGCCCCCCCCCCCGCCCCCCGCCACCATGCTGACCACACTCTTCAGCTCCCATCACAGGGGAGGGGACACAAACTTGGCAGAACACCCCATGGCCCCAGGAGCCCAGCACCTGGCTTTAAACCCAGCTCTGTAACTTTCTAGTGCGTGGCTGATGGGAGCAAGCCACTTCACCTCTGAGGCCCTCCTTTTCCTCATCTGTAAAATGGAGGTTGTACTAGCACCTCTCTCCAGAGATGATTACGAGGGTGAGAGAATTAGCAAGTGACCAAGTGCCTGGAGCAGTGCCTGCCCCTGGTAGACTCTATGGAATTGTCTGCTGCGGTTACTGCTGTTATTATTACCACTTTTCCTAAGAGCGTTATTTCTGGAGTGAACTGATTGCTTGATTAATGAGATCAGACCTGGAGCCTCATGAGAGTGTTCACTTTTGTTCACTGTTATGGATTCGGCACAGGGCCTGGCCCTCTGCTGACCCCCAGCACATGCTTGTCCAGGGAACGAATATGTGCGGACCCATGGTGGCCTGGGGCATCATGAAGTCGGCTGCCCACATTCTGAGAATTCTGCATGGTGGAGGGCGGCATGGTGGGCGCATAGGGCCTCCATCTATAGAAACCACCTCTCCACACCATCCACCCCACGCAGCATAGTCTAAACCGGGTAGGGAGAGGAAGGATGGAAGCAGAGTGTTATTTTTGTAACCAAGTAGAAAAAGCGATGAATTTTTAATGTCCCGTTCGAACTCCAGCTCCTACTCACCAGTCTCTCCGCATGGAGAAGTGGTCGTCGTGGTCGACCTGTTCCTAGGGGTGGCCTTGTGAGTGCAGGCTCTCTCCTCACCAGAGCTAAGGGCTTTGTGAACCTCTGACATCAATAGATGCCCCTCATCTTCCAGGAGGACAAAACAGGGCAAAGCAAGACATGGGGTGAGGATAGGAGCACATCAGTGGGGTTCACCAAGCCTGTGTCAGTTCCGGATCTGAGCGGGAGTTCTGTTCTGTATCATCCAGGCCAGGCGAGTGGGCGTCCTCCCTGAGCACCTGTGCTTGGGGCTTTGCCTGCGTCAATCAGGAAGACAGAACACACGGAAGAGTTACCATTGATTTCAGAGAGGACCTTCCTTTGACACTTGTTTAACACATCACTGAGTGATTGACATGCGTCCTTGTGTTTAATCCCTATCTTAACCTCTCGGTTGGTTATGGTCCTGTTTATCAGTGAGGAAACTGAGGCTTATCGCTTGCCTGAGCCCTCAGTGGCAGAGGCAAGATGTGAATCCACACCTGTGTGACACCCAAGCCAGAGATCTTGTTTGCTACCCAGAGAAGATGAGCACAGGTGGAGTGTATGCATGGAGGGCGGGTAGTGCAGCAGCCCCTCTGAGGACAGGTGGCCAGAACCCAAGCGGCGAGGTTTGTTCACAGCCTCCACAGGGTGGGGTGGGGCCATCCGCAGAGGGTCTCCTGCCATCCCATTTTCCCTACATACCAGTGGGTAGTCAGAGGGCCTTTGCAGAGAAGAGACTGGATCTCAGCGCATGCTTGTGCGTGTGTGTACATGTACACACATGCGTGTGATTCATCTGGCTCTTAATTTATGCCAAGGAGCCTGTCAGATGCTTTAAATGTATTTTCCCCGTTTAATTCTTAGAGCACACTGCAGGAGGTAGATTCTGATAAATCCATCTTACAGGGAAGGAAACAGACTTAAGTAGGTAAAGTCACTTGATTGGAAACATGGAATGAGTAAGCCAAGGGGCTGGCATTCAAACCCAAACCCAGGTCTGTGCCCCTACAGAGCCTGCAGGAGCAGCCTACACAGGCTGAGGCTGTGAGGGGTGCTGTTTGCACACGTGCCCGGCCCTCCCTGCAGCCCAGGTGCCTAGGTCTGGGCCTGGCAACACCAGAGCACAGGGCCTTGGCCTTGGGGAATAGCCCTCTTGTGTCCTCAGGCTGTGGGATGTGTCTTGGCTACTTTGCTGCCCAGCAGTGCCTGCTCTCAGGCACATGTGAGAGTAGAGGCCTACCATCCATGGCCACTTCCTTCCCAGCCCATTTGCTGCTGCCCTCTGCTTCACAGGGCTGCTGGGCTCCACACCTGCTTGCTGCCCGCCATCAAGGCTGGCAGTGCTCTGGGGCTGTAAAGGCGCAGGTGCCATACTTCCCACCCCCTGGAGCTCACACATGGTAGGAAAGAGAGCTCATGTGCATGGAGCATCCAGTAAGACTAAAAATGACTGGGGGATGCTATGGGAGAGATGCCAAGGGCTGCGTGGTGCTGAGGGCGGGCAGGGGACAGAGCAGGCATGCTGTGGAAGGGGTGGGCAGGACTCCTGAGACCAGGGCAGGGAGGGAGGAGACCCTGGGAGGCACAGGGCCATCCAGAGAGCTGCCACTTCCTGAGCACTGCCATGCACGCTACAGGCATGGCCACCTTGAGTCCTCACACTGCCTGTGGCCTAGGTGGGATCTTCATCCCCACGTTGCAGAGGAGGAAATGGAAGTTAGGAAGGTTGGGTGGCATGTCCGCATGAGTGGTGTAAGCAGGGTTCCCGCCCTGGGCTCTCTGAATTCAGCATTGTATGGGGGAGGCTGGGAAGGTGAGTTAGTGCGCTCCGTAATGAGAACCTACTATGGGGCTTCTCCCCTTGAGGAGCTCATAGCCTTGGGAGGGTGGGAGACAAGAACTGTTAGAGACCAGAGAGCAAGGGCGTGATGCGATCTGTAGGGAGGCAGCCGTCCGAGGCAGACCCGGGTCAGAGAGGCCATGGTGCAGGTACTGTCCAGGCACAGCATTTGGCCTGACTTTTGAGGGATGCCCGGGGCTGGCTACATGGCGGAGCAGAGGTATCTTTAGTGGAGGAACAGCGTCGTGCCACCAGGAGGGGTCTCTGTCTCCCAGGTAGAGGAATTCTCCATGGCGAGAGGTGGGGCAGGAGTGGTCTAGCTGTCCACGCTTGCCCCCGTTCGGATTTGGAAGGAAGCCCCATGCTGGGTCCACACTGTGGTATGGCATGTTAATTAGGCAGCTGCTTTGTCTGCGAGGGGCTTTATGTCGGGTCTCCCTGAATGAGCAGGGCTGGCAACAGTTGTCAAAACACATGGTGCTTGGCCAGAGCCTCCGTGGAAGCCCCTTGTGTTCTGCATGGCCTCCGCCTGCACCCGGGGCGTGGAATGTGCTCTTGTGTGTCCCTGGCTGTCTGCCCACTTCTACACTGGCCCCTGCAGACGGAGAGGGTGGGGTACAGGGGTTCCTATAAGAAGCAGACACTTGGGGTTTTTCCCAGGCCCTGTTGCGGGAGGGTGCGTAGGCTGGTTTCCCTGAAGGCGCCTGGGCGTGTTGGCGTTAACTGATCTGAGATCTTCTGTGGCCCTAATGTCTATGAGCATGCCCCAGCTTGCAGGGGGCTGAGTAGCTGGGCACCACCAGGAGGCTGCATGCCCCGTGCTTGGGTGTACCTATGCCCTGTCAGCATCGTTGGTCTGTTAGGACCAGGGACTTAGACTTCTTGTTTAGTACCCTCCTTCCCTTCCAGTTGGTCCTCCGAAACATTTTCCTTAGATGCGGCTGCCTAACCCTGGTGAGGGGGGCCTGCCTCCCACTTGCCTTCCAGCCTCCTCTAAGCTGCACTGAGTCTTAAAAATAGGAACCGGGTGCAGTGGTTCATGCCTGTAATCCCAGCACTTTGGGAGGCTGAGGCGGGTGGATCACTTGAGGCCAGGAGTTCAAGACCAGCCTGGCCAACATGGTAAAACCCCATCTCTACTAAAAATACAAAAATTAACTGGGCGTGTTGGCATACGCTTGTATTCCCAGCTACTCAGGAGGCTGAGGCATGAGAATCGCTTGAACCCAGGAGGTGGAGGTTGTGGTGAGCCAAGATTGCGCCACTGCACTTCAGCCTGGGTGACAGAGTGAGACTCCATCTCCACAACAACAGAAGAATAGGAAGGATGGGGCATGGCATGTTCTCCAGGAGAGAGAGGGGCGGGGGCATCTTGCTCACAGGAAGCCAGACGACACAGGCATGTAGGCATGTGCCCAGGGCTCAGAGGGTCTATGTTCCTGGCCTTTCCTGGGAGGGCTTGCTTCTGGGCTGCCCAAGCTCGAAGAGAGACTTGAGGAAATCCTGCGTTTATGGGAGCTTTTCTTTTCCTGCCACTTTCCTGTTCTGGGTTGTATCTGTGCACATGATTGGAATGTGGCAGCCTGAGCTCCTGCCTGAGAAGAGCAGCCGCCAGTCACGGAAGCCAGGGTCCAGCTGGGGCATGTGGGTCTGGCTGGCAGATGAAGGGCTGGCCTTCATCAAGAAAACAAGCCCCGTGAGGGCAGGAGCCCGACCTGTTGATTCCACACTACTGAGCCTGATGCTCAGTCGTGTTTATGTGACCAAGTGAGCCAGCGGTGGGCTGAGGCACTTGTGTCTGATGTTTGTACTGGCCTCCCTTGAGGCAGCTCGGGGGTGTGGAAAAAGCACATGTTGCCAAAATTGACATACTTGGGTTCAAATCCAAGCTCTGCCACTTACCATCTGGATGGTCTCGTGGTGGGTCATTAATCACCTGAAGCCTCAGTTTCCTCACATCTGCCTCCCACGGTCACTGTGAGGATCAGAAACAATGTGTGTATCGGGCATGTGCGGTGTGTGTGGGTGAGTGCTCCGTGGCAGCTGCGGTTCTCCTGAGGTCAGGGCTGTAGCCTGGCAGGTGTGTGGAAAGAGCCCGACAGCCAGGCTGACTCTGCCTCTACTCTTTGTTCTGCCTCCTCAGACCTTCACGGCGTGGTGCAACTCCCACCTGCGGAAGGCAGGCACACAGATCGAGAACATCGATGAGGACTTCCGAGACGGGCTCAAGCTCATGTTGCTCCTGGAGGTCATATCAGGTGAGGCTCCCAGCCACACAGTGCAGCCCAGCCTTGGCACAGGTGCTCGGCCACAGCAGTCCCCAGAGACGCTGCCCACCCAGCTGTCTCATTGCTCCTGAGGAGGACAGAGCACCCCTTAGCAGCTGCACGGCGGCCGGGTGGGTGGGGCCGGAGTGGCCTGGTGGTTCAGCAGGGGAACCTGGTTTTGGTGAACAGAGGAGACTCTAAAGCTTCTCTCCCTATCTCCCTTTCTCTCTCTCTCTGTCTCACCCCCTCTTCTTTTCTCTTTGTGCATTTCTCAGGGGAGCGGTTACCTAAGCCGGAGCGGGGGAAAATGAGAGTGCACAAAATCAACAACGTGAACAAAGCACTGGACTTTATTGCCAGCAAAGGCGTCAAGCTGGTCTCCATCGGGGCAGAAGGTGAGCTGGAGATGGAGCAGTGAGGGTCCTGTTTCTGACCTTCAGGCTCTGAGGCACAACATCTGCATTCTGAAGAGAAATTTTGTTGGTGGTAGGGTGCTTGGGGCACTCAGAGCCCCACTACATACTCAGCAGTGATCCCAACAACTGCTCTTGATAGGATGCTGAGCCCACAAGCTCCCCCAACCCCTTGGAAAAAATCTGGTGGACACAGTCCAAATCTAGGGAGTGCAACCCACCCAACCATGGGGGCGGCGGCTTCTTCTGTAGGGGGAGGAATGGTTTTGACTTGCACTCAGGTCGCCCTCACTGGTTCTCCTTGTGCCAGGCTCAGCAGACAGTAGCAAACACGTGCCACAGCCTCTCTCTGTACCAGGAACACTTTTCTCATTATGCCCTGCCCAATATCAGAGAAGGGGACTGGAGGCCCCGTGTCAGGTATCGGGATAGGGAGTGCATGGCCAAAGGTCAGTGCCCAGACTTTGCCCTGTGTGCACAGGCTTGGAGAGTTTCACCTCTGACCACCCCAGGATCCTCCTGGGCCCCATGTAGATAACCAGGACTGTAGCCTCACTAGAGCAGCAGGCTCTTGGCAGGGGCCCCTGGGTTGAGCTCCCAGGCACTTTTAGAGACAGGCGAGGTCTGATGGAGCTCAGAAGCTCCCCAGCAGCGTGGGCTCACAGTTCCGCTCATTAGTCAGAGTAAGGATTCTTCACCCTGACATCCATGTTGTCCCAGCTTCTAGAAAAACAAAGTAAACTAATTGCCGTTAATGACAGGGCTCTGAGAGTTTGGCCAAGACTCCGGGCCAGAATGTGTGTACTGAGTTCCAAGGCTCTGCCCTGGCCCAGGACCTCTGCGAGGAGGAGTGCCAAGCCTTGCATGCCACAGTCGAGGTGGTTGGTGTTTGTTTAAAAAAATCACAACCCAAAAATTCAGTCAGGCCCTGTTTTTGTCCTTGCATGGATCTTTCCTCTGGGCTCTGTTCCAGCCTTCTGCTTCTCACAGCTGCATTTATTTTGCTCAAATGCTAGTCTGTAAATACAGGAGGGGTTAGAGGAGAGACCCATGGCAGTCATCAGTTTTCATTTGGAGAAAAACTTGGTCTAAAAATGTTCTCTGTTCATGCCCAAATTGGTTCACTCCTCGTCCCTGCGACCGTGGGGCCTCGGAACAAAGCCTAATGGAGGCGTTCCTGGGGCTCAAGGCACCTGAGAACCCCACCCCACCCTGTCCCCCTGTCCTTCCACATGATCGGGCATTCGCGGGATTATTGGCTTCCCGTAGGGGTGATGAGAGGGACCAGAGGCACAGCTGCAGGTCAGAGAAGCAGCTGGTGGATGTGTCATGAGAAACGCCATCCTCCTCTCCTCACCAGAACTCCATAAGCCCTCCGTGACCAGCTGCACCGGTGCCCGCTGGGGTGGGGAGCTGCGGCCTTGCCCAGCTCTGCAGGCCCAGCCCTCGGGAGGTGCACAGCATAGATTTCCTGAGGCTCGAGCTGCCTCGCTGCACTAAGGGGCAGGTGGTGCTGCTCAGTTTCTGGGTCTGGGGCTCTGAACCCTAGGACAGGGTGGACACTGGGTCCCTCCCCTGTCTCTGGGCAGCAGAATGAGCATATTTCCTCCTCTGAAAAGTGAAAGCTGTGGCTCATGGACACCCCCTTCCTCTGGGTGTATCCCCGGGGGAAGGTGGGCCCCATCTTCTCTGTGACCTCTCCACCTGCTTCCAAGCAAGCCTGCCCTGGAGTGTTCTGCTCAGAGGTCAGTGAGCAGGGTCTCCTGTGGTGTCCTGTGCCTCCAGCTCTGCAGTTAGCTTTGGAACTCACCCCTGTGCCCAGCCCTTCCCAAGAGTGGTTGCAGCAGTGGAGCCCCTGTGTCTTCTTTGGAAGCCACTTCACGGTGCTCCTCGCATCTGGCGTGTTGACAAGTGGGGAGGACCGCCCTAGGCACGCCTGACTGGTGGACTCCGGGATGAGGCGCTGCCTTCTCTCATCCAGCCTCAGACACACAGCTGCCCTGGGCCTTGCAGAGAAGGTTTTTCTCTTTAGTTGCTGAGGCTGAAGAAGGTGTGGTCCAAGCCCTTCTTTTGAGAAGTTTCAGCAAGTTTTTTGAGATGGAGTCTCACTCTTGTCGCCTAGGCTGGAGTGCAATGGTGGAATCTTGGCTCACTGCAACCTCCTGGGCTCAAGCAATTCTCCTGCCTCAGCCTCCCAAGTAGTTGGAATTACAGGCACCTGCCACCACGCCAGGCTAATTTTTGTATTTTTGGCAGAGACAGGGTTTCACCATCTTGGTCAGGCTGGTCTCGAACTCCTAACCTCAGGTGATCCACACCCGCTTCAGCCTCCCAAATTGCTGGGGTTACAGGTGTGAGCCACCGCACCTGGCTGCAAATGTTTGTTTTTAGGTTAGTTCAGAAAGCGTACAGCCTGGCCACCTGGCCTTGGGCCTGTGCTCTACCCTTCCTGACAACACAGCAGTCATGCTTGTTCCTCACCGGCCTTCCAGGCACTGGATCCAGTGGCGGTCAGAGCAGCCTCGCCCTCATGAGGGCTGGCAGATGGTGAACAAGTAAACAGCCCATCCAACACGTGATTTCACATAGTGATGGCTTAGGGGCAGCACAGGGGCCAGGGAGGGAGGAACTGGGTGGCGGGTGGGGGAGCTCCTTGGGACGGGCAGTCAGGGAAGCCACAGTGAGAGGTGGCACAAGCAGAAGCTTGCACGATGAGAAGGACCAGCCAGTTGAGGGTTGCAGGCTAGGGGCATGCTTTGTGGGTGGACAGAAGGTGTGAGCATCTCAAAGCAAGAAAGAGCCTGGCTTGCCCAGAGGATGCAGCTAGAGAAATCTGGGAGGATGGCGGGGCCTGGACCTTCAGGGCGAGCCCTTTCCCTGTGGGCCAGGCATGGAGGCTTACACCTGCAGTCCCAGCACTTTGGGAAGCCAAGGCGGGAAGATCACTTGAGCAGGAGTTTGAGACCAGCTTGGGTAACAGCAAGACCCAGCCTCTACAAAAAGTTTAAAAACTAACCAGGTGTTGTGGCATGTGTCTGTGGTCCCAGCTACTTGGGAGACTGAGGCAAGAGGATTGCTTGAGCCCAGGCAGTCAAGGCTGCAGTGAGCTGTGACTACACCATTGCACTCCATCCAGCCAGCCAGCCCCTGTCTCAAAAGAAGGAAACTGACCATGCTGGCTGCTGTGTCGATGTGGACTATAGGCCGGAAGGGTACATAGGATGTAGCCTCATTGAACTCTGGAGATGAGAGTGGCTTGGACGAGAGTGTTGGCAGTGGGATTGGAAGGAAGTAGACAGATTTGTAATAAACAATAATGTAGTGTACATTTGCTGACCGAGAGATGAAAAAGGCTACCTTTGCCCTGAGAGCGTGGGCCTGCGGTGCTCCCCTGTAGTCAGGAGGTATGCAGATGAAGGCAGAAATGTACAGAGCACTGAGAGTTGAGAGAGGTGTGAACAGAGGCCACACACCTGAGACTGGCCTCTTGGAGGAGTGGTTTTTTGAATTGGGTCAGGAGAAGGAGCTGGCTGCAGGGCCAGAGACCCTTGTGGCCAGAAGCCTGCAGGCGCTCAGTAGCAGGAGGCTCTGAAACAGCGCTGCCCAGAGACTGTTCCATGCATTTTCTCCTGAGAGGGAGGAGGACGGGCCTGGGAGATGCAGCCAGGGGGTGATTTGGAGCCTTTCTCTAGATAGGGCTGGAAGGCCACCTTCAGATTGGGCGGAGGAGCCTCACTTTGGTTTTAACGACCGTCTGTCCTCTGCCCCCTTCCCTGTGTGCAGAGATTGTGGACGGCAACGCAAAGATGACCCTGGGAATGATCTGGACTATCATCCTTAGGTTCGCCATCCAGGACATCTCCGTGGAAGGTGAGAGCCACCTGTACTGCGCCCGCTTCCCACCTGAGTCAGGGCGGGTTAGAGGAGAGCTGAATTGTGGTCTTCGTGCTTCAAGCCTCTTCCTGCTTCGTTGGGGTCGCTCACAGGGCCTGACCCTCGCAGGAGTAGTCAGTGGGTGGCAGGTGAAGGGAGGCTCCTCCCAGCTGCCCGCCTCTTGGCTCCAGTGCCCTCCGAGTGCCTTTGCTCTCGCAGCCTCATCTCAGTGGACCCTCATGCCACCCTCATGAGATGGGCAAGGATAGCTGGGCCCGTTTTACAGTTCAGGAACCCAGGTCCCAGAACAGACTAGTGAGAGAGTTGGGCCTGGGCCTGGTTCTGTGTTTGCTCGACATCCCCATCCTTGAAACTTGGCCCCCATGGACCCGTTATGAGCTCATGCCGTCCAGGAATGGACGATTTTGCTTCCCTGCAAGCACCTGTGTGCACACAGGATGGGCAGAGCCACCTGGGCCAGCGTACAGGGGCTCCCAGGTGCCGGGTCGCAGTGATGACCGGGAGAGATGTGCTTCCTGCCCTTGAAGGGCTCCCAGTCTGTGAGGACAGCTGAGCTATCCACGGGGAACAGAAGGGCCCCCTAGGCTTCTCCACAGCTGACTTTTCACCTTGTTCAAAAGAGGCCAAGGCCGGTGTCAAGGGCTTGTCTGCAGTGTGTTCTGGTGGTGAAAGGCACGGGCTTGGTGGCCAGGCACACGGCACAGATTCAGGCCCTGACACCACCACCTCCTGGGGCAGCCCTGGTCAAGCGTCTCCCCTTGGGGCCATGAGGATTAAGCAAGGCTGTGTGTCCTGGCAGTTGGGCCTGGCAGCATCCGTCTGCATCCGAAATGGGAGTGGCCGTCCCACTGCTATCACTGCTGCTGTTGTTAGGACTGAGGTCCTCTCCCCTTGGGTTTTGTTTGACCCCTAGGCCTGAGGCCGAAAGTCCCATCCAACTTGGGCTGAGTTCTGAGGGTTTATTTTTGAGCCAGTGCTCACTGTCTTTGTGTGTTTTGCAGAGACCTCGGCCAAGGAAGGGCTTCTTCTCTGGTGCCAGAGAAAAACAGCCCCGTATAAGAACGTCAATGTGCAGAACTTCCACATCAGGTGAGCACCAGTCCTGCTCATCGTCTCCCTTCCTCTAGGAACCTGAGATCCTTCCTCCCACCTGCTCTGTTTCCTGTGTTTTTGTCGTGGTCTGTGAGATGCCAGCCCTCAGTCAGCCCCTCCCTGGCCATGGGCCCTACAAGCCCATGGGAAGGTCACCTGGTTCTCTCTGAGGAAGAGGAGGCAGTTTCCCAGCCATCCTGGCTGAAGGTCGTAAGGTCAGCCCTCTCGCTGGCCTAATAGAACCTTCTTCGTCCCCAGGCAAGGCGACTCTCAGAAGCAACAATAAAGCTCTTCTTTTTTTTTGTTTTTG
This sequence comes from Rhinopithecus bieti, assembly GCF_001698545.2. NCBI lineage: Eukaryota > Metazoa > Chordata > Mammalia > Primates > Cercopithecidae > Rhinopithecus > Rhinopithecus bieti. The sequence continues at coordinate 522,267 of NW_016808836.1, forward strand.
TTGAGACGGAATCTCGCTCTGTCGCCCGGGCTGGAGTGCAGTGGCCGGATCTCAGCTCACTGCAAGCTCCGCCTCCCGGGTTTACGCCATTCTCCTGCCTCAGCCTCCTGAGTAGCTAGGACTACAGGCGCCCGCCACCTCGCCCTGCTAGTTTTTTGTATTTTTTAGTAGAGACGGGTTTTCACCGTGTTAGCCAGGATGGTCTCGATCTCCTGACCTCGTGATCCGCCCGTCTCGGCCTCCCAAAGTGCTGGGATTACAGGCTTGAGCCACCGCGCCCGGCCAAAGCTCTTCATTTTTGAGACAGGATCTGTGCTGTCACCCAGGCTGGAGTGCAGTGGTGCGGTCGCTCGTCCCTGCTGCCTTGTCCTGGGCTCAAGTGGTCTTCCTGTCTCAGCCTCCCAAGTAGGTGGGACTGTAGGTGCACGCAGCCACACTTGGCTGATTTTTTATTTTTATTTTTAGTAGGAATGGGGTCTCCCTGTGTTGCCCAGGCTGGACTTGAACTCCTGAGCTCAAGCAGTCCTCCTACCCTGGCCTCCCAAAGTTCTGGGATTACAGATGTGAGCCACTGCCTGCCCCTGGCCTCTTCCTTTATTTTGACAGCTCAAGAGTGAATTGTTTTTAGAGTTGCTATTGAATTTTGTGTTGGGGAAAAATGTACTCTGTGGCTGCTAAGATGAACAAGCCTCAGCTCCGCCATGAACCTGCTTCCCTCAAAGTGAGTGGGAGATGAGACATGTCCACCATCGCCGTAGCTGAGGCGAGCATGGGCAGTGCCGCATGCGGTCCAGGGGGTGGCAAGAGGCAGACCTGCCCAGTGTTTGGGAACACTGGCTCTGGGGGCGGCCCTGAGGTCAAATCTGGTTTGCCCTGTGGCTCCACCCTCTGAGTCTCCTGGATGGCCCGCACAGGAATGAAGAGCAGGGCCTCGTGGGATATGCAGCGGCTTCAGGCTCTCAGGGACCCTCACTGGGTGCAGAGGGCTTTTCCCATCGTGCTCACCCTGATAGCATGTGGTCCCTCCCTTGGTCACTCTTCTCTGTGTGTCTCCTTTTTTTCCCTGCCACTAACTGACTGAATCTTCCTATAGCTTCCATTCATTTTCTTCAACTAGTAAGTATCTAGCATGCCTGCTGCATGCCACTAGTGGAGATACAGTGGCACCCAAACAAAGTCCCCATTTGTGGGAAGTTTACGCCACAGCGTGGGACCAGCTGTGAACACAGTGGCCAGTAATCCCACAGCATAACTTCAGTGAGAAGTGCTGCACAAGGACAGGGAAGTCAGATGAAGAAAGTTCCCTGGGTGGCCTTTCTGAGGAGGTGACATCGAGCTTGACCTCAGAGGGAGCCAACCCTTAGAGGGTCTCAGGGAGGAGAATGTGACCCATCTAGCTTGTAACTGACCAACCTGTGGCCTTGGGGAGATCCCTTTCCTCCAGAGACCCGCGTGCCAAGCGAAATCCTGGCATTTAGCCAGCCCACGGACTGGCCTTCCTGTAAGTCAGGTCCACCAGGGTGTGGAGGCCACACAGCACAGGCACCAGCCTCCTGCAGTGGCCACCTCCCCCGAAGCCGTCTGTCCGGTTCAGGGCGGCCTCCCATGGAAGGTGCTAGCAGTTATAAAGCAGTTGTCATGAGTCAGGCACTGATCCAAGCATTTACTCATTTAGTCCGCACAGCAGCCCTATGTAGCAGGTATGTCACTCTCCCCATCGTACAGATGTGGAAACCAAGATAGCCTGGCTTACCCGAGATCACGCTGTCAGTAGGCAGAAGAGTCAGGATTTGATCTCAGACTGCCTGGCCCCGGAGGTCATGCTCACAGCCTCTTTGCCACACCGTCTCCATGCAGTGCCTGGCACAGGCCAGACCTCAGTGAATGAGAATTAGTCACTGCTGTGGGTGCGCAGGGCCATACAGCACTCTCGTGACAGTGAGCGGGCCTTCCTATAACCTTTGCCCTTCCTTCCTCAGCTGGAAGGACGGTCTTGCCTTCAATGCCCTGATCCACCGGCACAGACCGGAGCTGATTGAGTATGACAAGCTGAGGAAGGTGGGTGTCTCGAGCTCCCCTTGATGGCCCACAGACGTGCCCTGTCTGACCCCCTAACTCTGGGTCACCATCCCCATGTCCATCCATCGCCAGCCTCCAGATCCGGTTCTGCACGCAGATGGGTGGCCTGGGAGAGCCTTGTGCAGGCTTCTCGCACCCCCTGGCTTGGTGGCTGACTCTCACCTCCCTTATTCCCCTCGGGGACTGTCCACTCTCCCTCTATGACACCGCAACCAACCCAGGGTTATTTAAGGGCCTGGCCAGCCATGCTTTATAACTCCCCTTCCTCAACCTTCTGGATTCTAGAACCTTTGGGCAGAGGACAAGGAATTCCAAACCATCACCAGCCCATGTTGCCCATACAGGGTCCTGCTCTCATTTGCCTGTACAAAGCCTGTATGAACCCAGGCCTTGCCCACCAGAAGCTGCCAGCCTCATGGGGGAAGGCAGGACAAAAATAGTGTCCAAAGCAAAGCACCACACCAGGCCATGCACATGTGCTCAGGCTGAATGGGGTGGCAGGGCATGAGGTCAGAGCAGTGCTGCAGGGTAGGCTAGTGCACCCCGAGCCAGCAGGAGCCAGGAAGGGCCCCAGAAGAGGCAGCTTAGAGCCAGAGGAGGGCTTCCTGGGGGAGGCACCAGACGGCACCCAGCCCATTCCAGCCACAGCAAGCAAGAGAGCGAGGTCCCAGCCAGGGAGAGACTTGGGGTGCAGTGGGCTTTAGTCCTGTAAGCAGTGGGGAGCCCTTGAGGGGGCTGGGGGACAATTCAGGGTGGTTGGGACCTGGGAGCTCTCGGTTTGCTCTCCTTACCCAGTCCCCAGGGCTCTCTCGGGTCTGGCTCACATCTTCCAGTCAACATGAAAACCAGGGTTTAGGGCAGGGGGCTTAATCTAGGGTCTGTGGGTGGCTGGAAGTTGTATGAAAAGGGTACACCTGCATTTTCTGGAGAAAAGCCCATGGTTTGTCCCCCAAAGATTTCACAAAGCACTCCTGTGAGTAGGAATTGAATTTATCCAGTCGGTGCCCTCCCGCTCACACACCACACGTGGCTGAGAACTGCCTAAAGAAACCCCAGCCCTAGCCTTCCCGGGTCTCTCCCTCTGGGCCAGCGCTGCCTGCCTCCTGCTCCTGCACCCTGCCCTGATGGGGTTCTTCTCGCTGTCTCCACTTGCCTCCTTCCAGGACGACCCTGTCACCAACCTGAACAATGCCTTCGAAGTGGCCGAGAAATACCTCGACATCCCCAAGATGCTGGATGCAGAGGGTAAGTCATCTCTTCTGTTCAGCTAGCGCTGTGCTTCCTGATGGCCGTATCTGTCCAGGGCTGGCCTTGGGCAAGGGCCTGTGGGCACATCAGAGCTTTGGGTCACCTCGGGGAGCTGGCAGAGCCAGTGAGAAGGGCTGAATGATTCCGGGTGAACTCAGGACAGCCGTGTCGCCCTGGGAGACAAAGCGAGGGCATCCTGGGCTGGCCAGATTCCTTCAGGGATGGAGAAGCGTATGGGGAGGGGGAGCTGAAGGATCAGCTCTCCTGAGACTGCATCTCCACAGGGCCGGGGAAGGGCAAGGTGGCTGAGGAGGGGTGCTCCAGGCTTCCTGCAAGCAAGCCTGGCCTCTCCCTCCCTACCTGCAGCAGGCATGGAGTATGGAGCCCGCCAAAGTGGAGTGTTTTGTTTTTTCCTTTCCGGCTTTGCTCCGTTTCCCAGCCATGCACTGCCCCAGCAGGGACCTGTGTCTCTGGCCTCTGGTGGCCCTTGGAGTTGACTGTCCTGCTACTCTTTGAGGCCATTCTCAGAGAACAAAAGTGGCCTCATTTTAATCCGCTTCCCACAGGCTTGTCCTTTCCAGAACCATGGGAGAGGGCGGGGCTGAGGGTGTGGCTGAGCCCACCCAAGTCACAGTCACTCTGCGGGTCCCTCTCCCCCAAGGCCGTGGCTCCCAGTGAGTGAGGCCTCCACCCCGCCCGCCTGCCTCGGGCAGTTTAACCCTTGTCGTTCACTTGCAGACATCGTGAACACGGCCCGCCCCGACGAGAAGGCCATAATGACCTATGTGTCCAGCTTCTACCATGCCTTTTCGGGAGCGCAGAAGGTACCGGGCAGGGCCAGGCAGGCCCTCCTCGCCGCCACCGCGCAATGCCGCCGCTGCCTCTCGCCTCCCATGCTCACCTCATTTCTCTTGCAGACAGCAGTGGCCTCTCTCTGACTGGAAGCCACCCCCTGCTCCCTGGTGTTGCTGCCCCGCAGCCCTAGCTCACACACCTATCAGGTACCTCGTCTGTGCCAGGCTTTTCCAGGCATTGAGGATACCTGGTGACTGGGTCAGGCAAGGTCCCTGCTCTCAGGGTACTTCATGCTAGTGGGAGAGACACACCTGGCCTGTCACAGGAGTGGAATAGAGAACATGGGGCCACATGGGGGGACAGAGATGACTGGGGTGACCTTCAGCTGGCACTGTCAACATGGAGGGGTGACATGAGCAGGTACTTGCAGCAGGAGCTGCTAGATGCAGCCTGGGGCATGGGTGTTCCAGGCAGAGGGTGAAGCATGGCAAAGGCACTGAGACAGGAAGAAGCTTGGCCTATTCAAGGACCAGCTAGAGAGGAGTGAGTGACAAGCAGTGATGGGCCAGGCCCCACAAGACCCTTGTGGTGTGGGATAAGGAATTCTTGTTTCACTCAGAGGGCCACGGGAGCCCCTAAGGGTCTTACTCCGTGGTGGTAGGTGCTCACTCACATTTTCAGACAGATCATTTAGCAACTGACTCCTTCAGCCCAAAACAAAGCTGCCTTTATAGGACTCGCGGCTGGTCTGTCTCCAGCCCAGGCCTGGTTAGAAAAGGAATGCACCCCATTCGGACTCCACAAAACCCCACAAGGCATGTCCACGCAGGCCTGGGGCTGGCTTCCAGTCCAGAGCAAGCGCTCTTCCTCCCGCATGAGCCTCGGGCCGGCCCGGCCGCCCTCCCTGCGTCTTTCACTCTCTCCTGCCTCTCTCTCTCTTTCTCTCTCTCTCTCTGTGCAGATATTGTGGGTACTCTGAGGCCAGATGAGAAGGCCATCATGACTTACGTGTCCTGCTTCTACCACGCTTTCTCGGGGGCTCAGAAGGTGAGCTGGGCCGGGCACACCTCGCTGCTGGGGCTGCAGACCCTGCCTTCACCACCGCCCTTGCGTCACCGCCGGCCATCTGTGGTTGGAGCCCTGGCCAGGCTGCGGGCCACCACACCACACAGACTGACCCTGCTGGGCTCTGACTCGGAAGGGTCCCTTGGGGCAGGTTTCCCGCCTGGCCGGTGCTGGGCCTGTGCTGAGGAGCCACAGACCTTCTCTGAACACAGCCCACCCTGGGAGGTGGGAAGTGGCATCCCAGGCTCTCAGGCGGGGAAACTGAAGCCCTGTGTCACAGTCAATGGCAGAGCTGAGATTTGACCGCCTGGCGTTCCCACTTGCCCCTGTCCATCATCTGCACCACCTGCCTGACCCTGCCGGCCTTTCGTGGGAGCACTGGGCCTTTACCCCCAGGTTCTGCAGCTGCTTCTTGCCAGAAAGCGGCTCAGCGTGTGCAGGCCAACCTGCACTCGCTCCGCGTCCCAGCCTTCCAGAGGGCCAGGACGAGCCCGCAGAGCGTGTGTGCCAGCAGCCGTCCTCCTGGGCCCGGCTGACCTTATGCTGCCCCACGGCTCCTGCTGGGCCCTCATTGTTCACACAGAGGCCCAAGCACTGCTTCCCCCTCTTGCCTTGTGGTCTCTGAAGTACCTCAGGCAACACTTCCGATGCCTGCTTTGGTGTCAGTAGTTGGCACAGGTGCAAAGGAGGAGGTGGAATCGCTTCTTGTTTACTGAGCATGTACTACATACTAGGCGCTCTCCAAGCCGTTCACATGCACAGGCTTCCAGAGGGCCCCTGTGCACACCCCTAGGAGGGCTAGGCACAGTTAGCCCCATTTGAGAGAAGAGGAGTTAAGTTTTAGGGAAACAGAGAGCTGTTCCTAAAGCTAGAAGGCAGGGGCTGTACCTTCTGTGGACCCCCTGCTTCGAGCCCCTAATCTAGCAAGTCCATTACCCACCGTCAGTCTGGCTTGGCCCCACTCTGCCACCTCTTGGTACTGTGACCTTGGGTAGGTCACTTGACCTCAGCTACCCTATCTGTAAAATGGGCATCGCTGTAGTTCAGTCTCACAGGATTGCTCTGGGCGTGAAACAAGCTCCTGCGGGCAAAGGGCTTAGCACAGTGTCTGGCACGGCAGGTACCTTGTAAGCAGCTGGGGGAGTCACAGTGGTGGGGAGTGTGGTTCTTCCCAACCTCAGGCCAGAAAGGCCTCTTCACCTCCTCAGCATGCGATTGGAGCTTGTGTGTGGAGTGTTCTGCTAGAGGGCACGGGCCAAGAGGGTGGAGGGAGGACCCCTGACCCACACCGCCGCAGGAAGATGGGCAGGGACCAGCAGCAGTGGACGATTCATCACCATGGATCCCAACTAACAGCATGTTTGCCGTTGGACTCACCCCTACGGGCCCTGAGCCAGCCCCTTGCCCACCACATGGCCTCATCAGATTGCTTTTCCTTCTGCCCACACTGCTCCCCTGTGCTTAAGGCTGAACTCCAGTCTGGAGGCACTGAGAGATTTCGGGGAGCAGGGACTGGCACGCGAGCCCAGGACAGCATGAGAAGGTGCCGAGGTGCTGGGCCTGGAGGCTTGTCACTGGCCCCTCTCCTGAGGGGGTGGCGGAGGCTCAGCTGCTGGGTGCTGGCCGGTCAGGACGGAAAGTGCCGGGGCCCTGCGTGCTCCTCAGGACGGCCACGTGGTGCTGCTCCTGCAGCCGTCGTTTCCCCAGACCCAGTCCGAGCTCTTGCAAGAGTGCTCTCTAGGGTTCGTGTTTCATAAATGCAGAGCGAACCCCAGGCCTAGCACTGGTGTGCCCATTCTGTCCTGATCGTTTATTTCCAGTCACTGAAGCGTTCTCACCTCATCCTTTATTCACTCACTCATTCAGCAACCCTGAGCGCCACCAGCGCACCGAGCCCTAAGCTGGATGCGGGAACTCAGCAGTGAAACATGATTCCCCTGCCCTGGGGCAGCCCCGTGCTCACAGAGTGGACTTGAGTTTCGGGTGCCAGTTTTCTCTGCCAAGTTAGGAGTCAGGGACTGACCTCTGTGACCCCCACAAGCTGCAGCCCTGGCTCTGTTTTCCACACTGGTCTGGGGCCCATGTTCGTTGGCCGAGGAACCTCCTGGACCTCATCTCTGAGGAGCACCGCCTGAGGCTCTGGGTGTGTGTCCCGCAGCATGGCGCGGGGTGTGCATGTGCGTGTGTGCACTCACACGAGCCCCAGCTGCCGCCTCCCCGCCTGTCTCCAGGTGCCATGCGTGGAGGGGAGAGGCTGGGCATCGCTGCCTGCAGCGCTGGCTCTGAGCCATTGGCCAAGCCTCTCCATTTTCCTTCCCCATCACTCTGTAGACCCTCCTCATTCTTTCTGTTCCTGTTCTGTTGCCGTTTCAACTCCTCCTCTTGGACCCTTTCTGTGCTTCCTGAAAGGTACCTGGTCTTTCCTCTCCCTGTGTGCACCCCCCGCCTCCTCTACACTGTTCACTGCCCCACAGCAGGACAGGGCAGGATGCTCTCCTGTAGTTCAGGCCCAGGGACTATGTCCACCACTCTCACCCTCCAAAGTCCCAGTGCTTTTCTGCCCCATGGATGGTGACTTTTGCACCCTGGAGCTCCTGTTAACCCTGCCTCCAAGGCAGGAGAGAGGACAGGCCTGAGTGTGCTCCTGTGCATGGACCACCAGGCTCCTCCGGGGCCCGGGCGCCCCTGCTCTGCTGCCCCCAGCTCTCCAGCTCTCGGCTTCCCATCCATTCACCTTCCCACCGGGAGAGACTCCTCCACGGTCTTAGGTCCAACACAGTCAACCCATCCAGCCTCACTCTCCTCTGTGCGGGGCACTAGAGGGTTTGCGAGCAGCAGTGGGAGGGCTCCCACTGCTTCCTCGGTGCCTCCCAGGTCTGGGCTCTCTGGACCTAGGGGCATTTTGCAGTTAGCAGTGAGGATGCCAACAAGGCCTGTTGGGACAGGGCACCATCTCACTGGAACTGTGCTTCCTCTCCTTCCCCTCTGTGAGGAGTTCTGTGGGCCTTGGACCAGCTGCTTTCAAGGGACATGCCCGTCAGGTGGGAGGGTGGCCAGCCCCCAGGCAGCCCTGACTGTGCGCTCCCCTCCAGGCTGAAACTGCCGCCAATCGGATCTGCAAGGTGCTGGCTGTCAACCAAGAGAACGAGCACCTGATGGAGGACTACGAGAAGCTGGCCAGTGACGTGAGTGTCCCCTCAGTGAAAGTCAGGGCCACCTCGTTACCCTCAGCCAGAGGTCACTGTGACTCTTACAGTGGGAAAGCAGGTGTGGCAGCGAGATGACCTAGAAAAGTCTGCGCGGTCACAGACCATGGCATTTAGCCAGCCAGTGTGTGGCCTCTCCATTTGCTTCCACAAGGCTAAGGTCAGACTGGCAGCCTCCTTGCCATTCAGTCCCTGGGCTCCCGAGCTTGGGTTCCTACAGAGATGCTCAGGGACAGTGTTTCCTGGGCACCTCAGTGCTTTACAATCACCCGGGGAGCTTTGTGAAAGCCCCTCTTCCCGTGCCCTGGCCCTGGAGAGAGCGATTCAGAAGGATGGAGAGGGGCCTGGGAACCAGCAGGATAGCAGGCCCTGTGCAGGCACTTCACAAGCAGCCCAGCAAGACAGGAACTCAGATTATCCTCCTTTCCAAGTGAGGAAACTGAGGCCCAGGGAGGGTCAGGCACGTGCCTGCTGTTGCATGACTGGTGGGACAGAGAGCTGGGCTTCAAGCCCAGGCAGCCCTTCTCTAGAGCCCAAACTCAATGCTTCAGTTGGAAATAAGGGTGGTTAGTATATCTTTTCTGGAGGCTCTTCATTTTTGAAATCTCCATATTTAAAAAATAAAAGGCTGGGCGCAGTGGCTCACGCCTGTAATCCCAGCACTTTGGGAAGCCAAGGCAAGCGGATCACTTGAGGTCAGGAGTTCAAAACCAGCCTGGCCAACATGGTGAAACCCCGTCTCTACTGAAAATACAAAAACTAGCCGGGTGTTGTGTCACACACTTGTCCCAGCTACTCGGGAGGCTGAGGCAGGAGGATTTGCTTGAGCCTGGGAGGCAGAGGTTGCAGTGAGCTGAGATTGCGCCACTGCACTCCAGCCTGACGACAGAGCAAGACTCCATCAAAATAAAAATAAAATAAAATAAAATTTCCCAAAGAGCAGTGGTTTGACTGCTCATCTAGAACCAGTGGTTCTTAGATTTTCCTATCTCATAGACCAGAAAATTTGAAAACTATTTGATGTCCAACCTAAGATGGCCAGCTTTTATTTTGCCAAGTTACGGATGTTTTAAAAGAAACATTACCATCTGTTACCACCAGCACTTCTAACACCAAGATAAGGTAAAAAGGTTATTCTTAGAACCCCAGCCGTTGCCAAGAAAGGGCAGCTGGCAGCACGCCTCACAATGTATCCACACAGGGGTATTTCTGTCCTTGAATTTCTCACTTTGCCAGAAGTTGGCATTTGGGAACCACTTCTCCAGCTTGTCCGTGCTGGCAGATAACTGATTTTATTCTTCTAGAATTGTTTTATTATTTTTTTGAGATGGACTTTCACTCTTGTTGCCCAGGCTGGAGTGCAATGGCATGATCTTGGCCCACTGCAAACTCCACCTCCCAGGTTCAAGCAATTCTCCTGCCTCAGCCTCCCAAGTAGCTGGGATTACAGGCGCGTGCCACCATGCCCAACTAATTTTTGTATTTTTTTAGTAGAGATGGGGTTTCACCATGTTGGTCAGGCTGATCTCGAACTCCTGACCTCAGGTGATCCACTCGCCTCAGCCTCCCAAAGTGCTGGGATTACAGGTGTGAACCAGCGTGCCCGGCCTAGAATTGTTTTAGAGTGTCCAATTTTTTGTTACCCTTCCTCACTCCATCAAAAATCTGAGTAGCTCCTAAAAGTATCTGTTTCATTTTCAATTTTATTTTCTAATTTATGTCCCAGGCCCAGTACACGCACTGGCATAGCCAGACTGAGCCAGGTGGGCTTGTCGGCCTTGCCCTTGGGGCACGTAGTGAGCCCGGAAGCAGTGAGGCTCTCAGCATGGAGCTCAGTGAAGACAGCGGCAGTGGGGCATGTGACAGCATGGAAGGGGACCTTTTTGGCGGGGTCATGGGAGTGGAGGTCTCCCCTCTTAGACCTGAGGGAAAAGACTGAGAGCAAAGGCATGGGCCAGGCATGGTGGCTCACCCCTGTCATCCCACCACTTTGGGAGGCTAAAGTGGGATTGCTTGAAGTTACGAGTTCAAAACCAGCCTTGGCAGTATACTGAGACCCCCTTCTATAAAAACTTAAAAATCCTCCAGGCTCGGAGGTAGGCACCTGTAGTCCCAACTACTTGGGAGACTGAGGTGGAAGGATGGCTTGAGCCCAGGAGGTTGAAGCTGCAGTGAGCTATGATCGTGCCACTTCACTCCAGCCTGGATGACAAAGCACGAACCTGCCTTTAAAAAGAAAAGCACAGGCAGGAACAGGAAGTAACAAGAGAATAGTACAGTGATGCAGGGATAGGGAGGGGGCCACACTCCCAGAGTTCTGGGTCGGGGGTTCCAGCAGGAATCGTGGAGAAATTGGGCTGGGGAGCAGGGGCAAGCCCCTAAGGTGGGGCCCTCAAAGATCCAGATCCCATGTGCCCGTAAGCTGGGGGACAGCCCGTCAGCACTCTGAGGGCCCCCGACAAAGGCCACTCTGGCTTCTGTGGGCCCACAGCTCCTGGAGTGGATCCGGCGCACCATCCCCTGGCTGGAGGACCGTGTGCCCCAAAAGACTATCCAGGAGATGCAGCAGAAGCTGGAGGACTTCCGCGACTACCGGCGCGTGCACAAGCCACCCAAGGTGCAGGAGAAGTGCCAGCTGGAGATCAACTTCAACACGCTGCAGACCAAGCTGCGCCTCAGCAACCGGCCCGCCTTCATGCCCTCTGAGGGCAAGATGGTCTCGGTGAGCACCAGGATTCACAGGGGAGCAGCTGTGAGGGGCAGAGGCAGCCCTAGACCTGCCTGTGGGCTCACCGTTTGGCCAGTGTAGTCTTTCCTAAGTTGTTGATGTCCTGTGGGACATGGCACGGCCTTTCGGATGCTGGGTTCGGGGAGGGGTACATTTCACTTGGCACTGTGCTCCCCTTTGGCCCTCACTGGGTATTTTACACCCAGGGTTTTATACCCACCCCAAATCCATGCCACGGGTTGTGTGGGTGTGGAGTGGTATGAATTTGGAGTCCCGGTCTGCTATGATGGCAAGACCGCCATGCGCTTGAGGCCCTTCATCAACAAAGGGGCAGTGCGCCCTGGACGGTTACCACCTCCCCATCTATGATATCCATTCATTCATGCACTCACCCGTTCACACATTCATTTTGTTAATCCAGAATTGATTGTACCTGCCGAGTGCTGGGAGGCCCTGTGTAGGCATCCAGATATAACAGCAAAGTGTGGCACAGACATGACCCCAGCCAAGCTCTGCCAACTTCCCATCAGCATCCCTTGGAGACATCCCCCGGGTGCCCCTGCTTCCTTTTGATAGCCCTGCCTGCTCCTGCCCCGCCCCAGGACATCAACAACGGCTGGCAGCACTTGGAGCAGGCTGAGAAGGGCTACGAGGAGTGGTTGCTGAATGAGATCCGCAGGCTGGAGCGACTCGACCACCTGGCAGAGAAGTTCCGGCAGAAGGCCTCCATCCACGAGGCCTGGACTGACGGTATGGCCCAGCCCTGCCCCACCCTGCCCAGCCCCACTCCTGCGCTCCCCTCCTGTCTCTCAGGCACATATGAGGGTGCACACACAGCCCCCTGCCGCATTGGGTCTGTTTCTCAGGTCCCCTTTCTTGCTGCTTGGGAGCATGTGTGTGTGTCAGAAATGCTGCTTTAGAGCCAGGTGCAGTGGCTCACACCTGTAATCCCAGCACTTTGTCAGGCCAAGGCAGGAAGATCACTTGAGCCCAGGAGTTTGAGACCAGCCTGGGCAACATAGCAAGACCCTGCCTATACAAAAAGAAAAATTTAAATAATAAAATTAGCCAGGCATAGTGGTGCACACCTGTGGTCCCAGCTACTTAGGAGGCTGAGGTGGGAGGATCGAATGAGCCAGGGAGGTCAAGGCTACAGTGAGCCTTGATCGTACCACTGCACTCCAGCCTGGGTGACAGAGCAAGACCTTGTCTCAAAAAAAAAAAAAAAAAAAAGGAAAGAAATGCTGCTTTGGGTTCCTCCAGCCCCAGGAAGCAGGGACCATTCAGGGGCCAGGTCCTCTTTGTTGCCCAGTCTGCCCTTGCCTCAGAGATTACTTACAGGTGGGCCCCTGTCAAGTCATCCAAGAACACAGCCAAGCTCCCTCCAGCGCTTCAGGGAAGTGGCCTTATACCCGTCCCTTTGTCACCTCTGCCCCTTTGTCACCTCTGCGTGTCTTCCCCATCCAGGGCGAGCGTGTGGGGCAGGCCTCTTCCATCCACCGCACCCTGTGTTCAGAGTTGGCTCCCCTCTCCCACACCTCTGTGAGCATGGACGGCAGGCTGGGGAGCCTGTGTTCACTGGCACGTCCCTTGGGCTAGGCAAAGGCCTGGCTTCTGGGCCTACTGCGGGACCTGGATGGACGGCAGACAGTGCTCACCCACTGCCTTCGCCCCACCCTTCAGCATGGCCCACCTGTTCGCTCCTCCCACCTCCCATCCCTTCCCAGAGCCTCCTTCCCAGGCCTGGCTCCCCCTGCAGGAACGCAGCTGCACCTTCTGTTCTCAGCAGCCCTGCAGCTCCCTGGCCCTTGGCTCCGGATGTGGGATTCCATCACGTCCCTGGCCTTCCTTTGGGTCACGCCAAGGTTGAGATTCCAGATCCCAGGGGTCTGGAAGCCTTCAGAAAGCTGCCAGTGCCTGGGAGAGCCACAAGAGCCATCCATAGGACTCCTCTCCCGTTCTGGCCACCTCCTTCCCAGTGCTGTCTCCCTGGCCCTCCAGCCGCCACTCCACCCAGCTGAGCCCTTCCTTGCGTTCCTCAGTGCAGTTTCTCACCCCTCCCCACCCTGGCCACATACGAGTATGCAGCTCCGCATGGCCCGCAGCCCTGGTCACGGCCCAGCTCGTGTCCTCCTCACAGGAGCTCAGCTCGCCATGCCCGCAACAGCTGCCAGCCCCAGAGCAGCCCAGCCCCTTTGCTGCCAGAGTGCAGATGAGAGTGGATGGTGAGGAGGAAGGAAGGGCCTGGCCAGGCCAAATGCCGCACTTCCTTCTTGCCTGGCAGAAAGGCACCAGTGTGAGGAGAGCATGTTGGCACTGATGCCATCTTGTGTGGGTTGGTGGCCTCCATCCATTCCCGGATTCACTCGTTCGTTCAACAGACAGCTCAGGTGGCTCCAGCCGTCCTTATCCATGGAGGCCTGGGCACTGCCCTGTGGCTGAACCTTCTGGGGGTCTTTCTGCCCACCCTTCAGCTCTTCCGTCCCGCTACAGGGCTCCGTGAGGCCCTGCAGATGGTTTCCTGCGGCCGGGGGGCTGGGTGTGGTGGCCCCACTGGCGTTCCTCCCCTGGGAGAAGGGCTCTGGGGCAGCCTTCACCTGAGGTGTTTAGAAGCCAGTCAGTCTCCGACCAGGGCCCAACTGGTTCAGTGGCCTCCACACATCCCTGCCCTACCTCTGCCTGGCTGGGCATCCACCCGGGTCTGCCCATGGCGTCCGCCAGAACCCCCAGGCAGGCTGGACTACTAATTCCCAAGACTCAGAGCCTCCGTCCTCTCAAGCAGCAGTTATGTGAAACGGGATGGGCAGGCCCTCCACACCCCAGGGTCTGGTCATAGCGACCTCCTCTGCCCTGCGGTGGGTGGGCGACCTTCGCTCCACGCCCTTCACCATCCCCCACAGCCCGCAGCGGAAGGGTCATCGTGGATGCTTCTCCAAGGGACTTGATTTCCTGGGAATACGACCAGCCCCCAGCGACCCCTTGTCCCCACTCCGGCTGTCCCTTGGCCTGGATCCCAGGTAGCCGTGGCCATGGCCCGCTGCCCACATTCTCTCGGTGCACCCTTCCGGGACTCTGCTGAGGCAGAGGGAGATGTCACCTGCTGTTTCCGGTTCCTGCCCCTGGGAGAAAGCAATTGGAGAAGGGAATTGCAAGGCTGCCTTGTGGCTGAGCCTCCTGCCCCAGGGCTGCGCAGCAGGGCCGATGGAGCCAGAATCTCTCAGGCCGCCCACCTCTTGCCCATTAGCGCCAGGGCCGATCCCGGGGGGAGGCTGGTAGGTGCCTGACAGATGAGACCGGGAGAGGCTGAGGTGATGCTGGTACTGGCTTCATGCCTGCTGTGCTCGAACACCACCTCACTGAAATTTGAGAATAGTTCCATGCCACATAGGTGCTGGGGCTGGCCCTATTTTACAGATGAAGGCACAGGCCCAGAGAGGCCCTGGTGGCTGCACTGGGCGGGCAACTTTCAGGTGCGCTGGGATAGAGCTGAGGGGATCTCTGCCACCACTCTGGGGAAGCCCAAGTTGGTGTCCCTGAGGCAGGGCCCCTGTAGGAGCTGGGGTGCAGCCACCTTCCCAGACTGGCATTTTCCCTGTGGTTCCCTAAAGACCTTCACTTCCTTGCAGGGCTTCTTGAGCTTTGGTTCTAGGATGTGTAATTAGCCAGGATCCGGGACTAATAACAGTGTTCCTCCTTTCCTTCAAAGGGCCTGACGGTAGGCCCACCCCACTGCACACAGGACACTTTAGGACAGCGTGGGGCACTTACACGTGAGAGAGAACCGCCACCTGTGCGGTTGCAGGCTCAGGCTCCTAGAAGAAGCTGGCTCCAATGCTTCCCCTTCCCCAAGCCTGCTGGGACATGGGCTTTGACCCCCGGTGCTTCTCTGGATCAAAGCCCTCCAGAAACAGGTGCTACCTTTTCAGCCCGATTTGTATGGTTTCCTACTAATAAAAGATGCTGAGTTGGCCGGGCGCGGTGGCTCAAGCCTGTAATCCCAGCACTTTGGGAGGCCGAGAGGGGCGGATCACGAGGTCAGGAGATCAAGACCATCCTGGCTAACACGGTGAAACCCCGTCTCTACTAAAAAAAAAAAATACAAAAAACTAGCCGGGCGAGGGTCGCGGGAGCCTGTAGTCCCAGCTACTCGGGAGGCTGAGGCAGGAGAATGGCATGAACCCGGGAGGCGGAGCTTGCAGTGAGCTGAGATCCAGCCACTGCACTCCAGCCTGGGCGACAGAGCAAGACTCCGTCTCAAAAAAAAAAAAAAACAAAAAAAAAGATGCTAAGTTTAGGACACACGGGTTGAGATGGAATCTCTCTCTCAGGCTTACCAACCCTGAAGTGTCCATCCAGGTCTATCCAGGTTACAGTTGGGCTTAAAGATCCCTAGAGGGTGCGGAAAAAGGTTCTGGAAGTTTCCATGCCACCGTCAATGGCGTGGAAGGATGTGGGGGTCCACAGTCTCTCTTTCCCTCCCTCTGCTTGGACAGCCACTCCAGACTCCTGCCCCAGAGCCGCCTTGCTGTGGTCTTAAGTGCCTCTCTGCCCCCACCAGGGAAGGAAGCCATGCTGAAGCACCGGGACTACGAGACAGCCACGCTGTCAGACATCAAAGCCCTCATTCGCAAGCACGAGGCCTTCGAGAGCGACCTGGCCGCGCACCAGGACCGCGTGGAGCAGATCGCCGCTATTGCCCAGGAGCTCAAGTACGTGCGGGCTCAGGACACTCCCATCACCTGGCTACCACCACAGCCTGCCCAGACTGGTGGTAGCAGCACACCGAGGCCCAGCCTGCCTCAAGGCCTGGAATAGGGTCCCCAATGCCCCAACTTCACCTCCTTCCAGAAGCCAGGGAAGGGCCTCATAGGATGAGGCCTTTTGCACATCCTGTCTCAGCCCCAGATGGGACACCTGAAGGATCTGGATTCTCTAGCAGGAGGGAGGTGTCTGGCCCCTTGTCTTGATTCTTCAGGCTTTAGGGGTCCCTGGGGGTGCCACCTCTCCTGGCCACCCCAGGTAGGCCCTGGCCCCCTGATGGGATGGGCCCTGGCCTCCGTTGCTCCCAGCCGCAGCTCCCTGAGGGAGCCGGGCTGCACAGTGAGCCTATTGTTCTGCCCGGCCCCTTCCCTTTCTTGCTCAGAATACACTTATTGTAAGAGCTTCCAGGCAGCCGGGCTCCTTCTCCTCCCCACCCAGTCAGATAAACTTGTGTACACAATTAGTACGCTGAGGCTCGCGCTGGTGAATGGGGCCTTATTCCACCAGTGGGCGGCCAGCAGCAGGGCGGGCCCAGGCAGCGCAGGCCCAGGCCATTACTTCATGGAAAATCCACAGCCCCTCGAGGGGTAGCAGGGCTCCCAAAATAGCTGTCTGCTCAAAAATAGGATCCTTGGCTATAACTGCTCTTTCCACTGACACCCCCACCCCACCACAGTCACCCCCAAATGTTTGCTTATTCCTATGAGTCCAAGGCCCGGCCCTGATGCCCAGTGGAGCCCTATGCCGGGCAGAGCTGGTTTCCTCCCTGACTCACTACCCCCCACTGCCCGGGTGCTTTGAGGGTTCCCCATTGGCTCAGCCAGAGGCAGGAGTCCCATGGGGCCGTCACAGCACTGTAAACCACAGCTGCTTCTTTGGCACAGTTGGGGCACCCCGGAGGTCCTGCCACCACCACATCCAGGCCAAGGAGAGCAAGGCCACAGATGCAGCACCCTCAGGGGTATGGGGGTGGGACACAGGCAGCTTCCTCAGTGATGGGGGAGCCCCTAGAACCTCGTAGGAAACAGACTTGAAAGAAACCCTAGGCCTGCCCCCTTCTCAGGCCCTGGGCAACGCCATGTGAAACCCATTACTCTGCTCAGGAATAGGCGGTCCCTGAAGCAGCTTTCTGGACGGTAGCCCTGGAGGAACAGAAGGGAGGGCTGTCCGGGTCCTGTCTGTTCTGCTGCTGGGGAAGTACAGAGGCCTGTGAACCGTCCAGGATGAGCTGGGTGGGCAGCCCTGCTGAGCGCTTATTAATGGCGACAGCAAAAACTCACTGAGCTCTCAGGGCTTTATGTGTACCAGCTCATTTAATCCCCACAGCAACTCTGTCCCTGAGGGAACCAAGGCACGGAGAGGCCAACAGGTCTGCCCAGGATCACACAGCAATGGAGTGGTTGAGATGGGAATGGCGCCCAGGCCCCCAGCCCTACTGTGGAGCACGGCCTCAGCCCCTGTCCACTGTCTGTGGCTGGCTCACCTGGTCCCCGTGTCCTCTTCCTCCCCAGAGTCGTTCCCTGCCCCCTACCCCTCCTCAGGCCCCAAGGCCTGGTTGAAGGGCCACACTCTTAGCTGATAGTGGCAGAATGAGTCAGGGATGGGTGAGCAGGAAGAAGCCCCTTCCCCGCTCACGCCTGGTAATCACCTGTTAACCAGCCCTGTTATCACCCCTTCCCTTCTACCCTGGGGGTCCCACGGGCCAGAACCAAGCGGTGATTGATTAGTGATTGGTTGTTGATATCCTGGAATGTTGACTGCCCTGACACCCCGGCCTCGCAATCCTGGGGGTAGGTGGGTCCAAGCCACCACCACTTGTCCCTGCCGGGCCTCATTGCTCTCTGCCCGGCCCGCAGCGAGCTGGATTACTACGACTCCCACAATGTCAACACCCGGTGCCAGAAGATCTGCGACCAGTGGGACGCCCTCGGCTCTCTGACCCACAGTCGCAGGGAAGCCCTGGAGGTGAGGAGGGGGTGACATCACCCATGGAGCTCTATGCCCCTGCTGCCCTGGGGCTTGTGGTGTAGATAGTGTCCAGACCCATGAGCTCCCCACAACTCCCATAGAGAGGATGTTCTCTGACTCCTCAGGGCCCTCCAGGCCCCTCCCTGCCCCTCCTGCTCACATATTGACTTGCTTTCCCTCTGTCCCTGCCCTCTTCCCTCCCATACACCAGAAAACAGAGAAACAGCTGGAGGCCATCGACCAGCTGCACCTGGAGTATGCCAAGCGCGCGGCCCCCTTCAACAACTGGATGGAGAGCGCCATGGAGGACCTCCAGGACATGTTCATCGTCCACACCATCGAGGAGATTGAGGTCCGCGCCCCCCAGCCCCCCATCTTCCCAAGAGCCTCTGCGGGGCTGGGCCGCCCCCTCACTCCAGCTCCTCCCCCAGGGCCTGATCTCAGCCCATGACCAGTTCAAGTCCACCTTGCCGGACGCCGACAGGGAGCGTGAGGCCATCCTGGCCATCCACAAGGAGGCCCAGAGGATCGCTGAGAGCAACCACATCAAGCTGTCGGGCAGCAACCCCTACACCACTGTCACCCCACAGATCATCAACTCCAAGTGGGAGAAGGTGGGCCGGGGCCGTCGGGAGGGGCTGGGGGCAGGACAGTGGGACTGGGGGCCACCTTCCTGACCTTTCCTGCGCCCCGTCCCCTCTGCCAGGTGCAGCAGCTGGTACCAAAACGGGACCACGCCCTCCTGGAGGAGCAGAGCAAGCAGCAGTCCAACGAGCACCTGCGCCGCCAGTTTGCCAGCCAGGCCAATGTCGTGGGGCCCTGGATCCAGACCAAGATGGAGGTGAGGCGCAGCTGAGCCCGGCAGAGCTGAAGAAGGTTCCAAGGGAGCTCCTGCAGTGAGGGGATCCCCGGCCAGCCCAGGGCCTGCAGACTGAGGCACCTCGCAGAGCAGGTCCCAACTCTCACCACTCAGGGGCCGTGATCACCCTACGGGGTTAGGAGAGTCCACAGAGCTTGAGCCTGGAATCCTAGCACCTGGGGAGGCTGAGGTGGGTGGATTGCTTGAGTCCAGGCATTCGAGACCAGCCTGGGCAACATAGTGAGACCCCCAACTCTACAAAAAATACAAAAATTAGCTGGGCGTGGTGGTGCGCAGCCCAAGAAGGTCAAGGCTGCTGTGAGCTATGATCATGCCACCGCACTTCAGCCTGACAGCGAGACCCTGTCTCAAAAACAAAAGAAAGTGGCAGTGCTCTCCAGAGAGGAACTTGGCTAAGGAGTCGACTGGAGGTGGGTTTGATCCCCGAATGCCCTGGTCTGATGATTGTGAGACTCAGGCACTATTGAACATCTGATCCTGTCCTCCCAGCTCTAAAATGGGGATGAAAACAGTTACTTTATTCTTTCAACAAATGCTTTTTGCACTGACTAACCAGCCACATGAGTGCTGTCATTCTGATAGCAGCTCTGGCCACCACTCACTGAGCACTCACTGCGTGCTAGGCAAGCAGGCTGGCAGCAGGTGACCTCGTTTAAACCCAGCAAGTCTGAGAGGGGGTCTGGGTGCCAGGCAGGCCAGCCCTGAGGTTCATGCCATCCACGCAGCATGTGGACTTGTGGGTGCCGAGAAGTAGAGTGCCCGAGGTCAGGAGCCACGGCCAGGCCAGGGTTCAGATCCCAACTCTGCCTCTAACTGCACTGAGCTGTCCTCCGTGAGCCTCGGTTTCTACCTCTGCAGTCAGGGCTTGCCACAGCCCTGGCCTCACAAAGAGGTCAAGGGTAAAATGAAGTTGGGCACGGGGAGTGCTTGGCAGAGAAAGCTTCCCTGTCATAGTCATAGCTGCTTTAACACGAGAGGGCAGGACTGGAGGGGACAGTCATGAGCAGTGGGCCTTCCCTCCCAGGGACCCACGGGCCAAAGCCCCAGGCCAGAGGGGCCCCGGGGGAGATGCAGCCCAACAGCGCGAGTGGGCTTCTCCAGGTAGTCAGTGCTGGCAGGCCCACCAGCCTCACCCCACCGCCTGCACCCACCCCCATAGGAGATCGGGCGCATCTCCATTGAGATGAACGGGACCCTGGAGGACCAGCTGAGCCACCTGAAGCAGTATGAACGCAGCATCGTAGACTACAAGCCCAACCTGGACCTGCTGGAGCAGCAGCACCAGCTCATCCAGGAGGCCCTAATCTTCGACAACAAGCACACCAACTACACCATGGAGGTGCGCGGCCGCCCCGCCTGCTGGCCCTTCCACCAGCACGGCCGGCTTCCTCACTGGAAATGGCTCA
The DNA here is from genome assembly GCF_001698545.2 of Rhinopithecus bieti. NCBI lineage: Eukaryota > Metazoa > Chordata > Mammalia > Primates > Cercopithecidae > Rhinopithecus > Rhinopithecus bieti. The sequence goes on from NW_016808836.1 coordinate 542,403, forward strand.
GGCCAATGAGAAGATAGCTGTCTGCTGTCTGTTGTTTTTCACTCTGTTTAAAAATTATTGAAGAGACCAACACTTTGGGAGGCCAAGGTGGAGGATGGCTTAAGCCCAGGAGTTCAAGACCAGCCTGGGCAACATAGCAAGACCCTGTCTCTACAAAAAATGAAACTATTAGATGGTGGTGCATGCTTATAGTCCCAGCTCCCCAGGAGGTTGAGGTGGGCAGATTGCTTGAGCCAGGGAGGCAGAGGTTGAGGTGAGCCGAGGTCGTGCCACCACACTTCAGTCTGGGTGACAAAGCCAGACTCTGTCTCAAAAAATGAAAAAAGATTCAAAAGACTAAATCAAAATGTTTAGACATTTTTAAAAAATTACACTTTGCCTAGCACTGCTCTCATCACCATGACAATGCCCCTCACAGGACAAGCTGGTCCACGGAGGGCACCGTTTGCCCTGTGGCCTCAGCAGTATCAGCCTTGCTCAGGGTCAGAGCCTGCCACTGGCTAACACGCCAGGAACGTTGCAAGCTGGTCACTGTCATATTGGTAGCTTGAGAAGCCAAAAGATTGGACACTCTTGATTCACCCCATACGGGTCCACAGATGCCTCAAACCAGAGTTGGCTTGTTTTTTTCCCCTGAGAGCCAGTGGTGAGACATTGACCAGACTGTCCAAACGGTCTCCACAGGGATCCCGGCACAAGAGTCATGGGTCCTTGCCCTTCTGCTGCCCCTGTAGCTGGGAAACACACTTACTGTGGAGACTTAAGCCTCGTGGTTGGCAGAGGCAGCAGGGAGGCACCACGGCCCATGTCCTCCGTGAGGTGTACAGGAGAGCAAGGGCTTTCCCCAGGGCAGGGCAGGCTCCCAAGGACATCCCCACCACAGTGAGGACAGTTCACAGCGCCCAGCCCACAGTCACGCCCCGTCTTCCCGCAGCACATTCGCGTGGGCTGGGAGCAGCTGCTCACCACCATTGCCCGCACCATCAACGAGGTGGAGAACCAGATCCTCACCCGCGACGCCAAGGGCATCAGCCAGGAGCAGATGCAGGAGTTCCGGGCGTCCTTCAACCACTTCGACAAGGTGAGCAGCCTGCCACCTCTTCGGCCTCTCCCCTCCCGCCGTTGCCGTCCCAGCCCGCCCCCTCGTCTCTGCATCTGTCCGTCCTTTCCCATCACAGTTGCTGAGCGTCGCTCGCCACTCTCAGGGCCAGCAGGGCCCTGCCACTGTCAGGGTGTGGCCGTGTGGCACCGAGACCCCAGCCCGGGCCACTTCACACACACAGGCAGGGGGCCAGATGTCCCAAGTCCTGCCCTCTGGGTTGACATCCTCACCACCCCTGGGGCAGATGAAGTCTCAGCACACCCAGGCTTTGCAACCCGGTCTGTGAACCTGGACACAGACACCCTGCACTGTGCTTTTAGAATTCAGATTTGGTCTGGCAGCCTCATCAGAGGGGCCCTGAGTGCCAGTTTGCTGCCATCCCCAGCCCACCCTGCCAGGCTGACGGACTGAGGAGTGTGCAGCCTCAGCTCTGCACCTGGTGTCCCCAGGACAGGGTGCAGTTCCTTCTGTCCCACTCCAAATCCCAAAGGCAAGGAGGGCCCCCCTACCTCCTATCCTCCTGGAGGACAGCCCCTCCAGTCCTGGGACTTGTCCTCAATTCTGTAGCATCCAGCTGCCACCCCTGCTGTGGGCAGAGAGGTATGAGAGGCCTCTGCCTGCCTTTGAGCTTCCAAGGTTGGGGGCAGGATGAAAGGGGCCCGCGCCGCCCCCCACCCCATTCGTCCCTGGCCATCTCCTTGTCCACGTCACCTCTAACTCTGTGTTTCCCTCCCCTACGTGTCCCTTTCCCCTGCCCTCTGCATGTGACCCCGATCCCTCATCCTGGTCTCCACGCCCGCCACCCCTCCCGCACACCTGCCTTCGGATGGCCCCGGCAGGACCATGGCGGGGCGCTGGGGCCGGAGGAGTTCAAGGCCTGCCTCATCAGCCTGGGCTACGACGTGGAGAACGACCGGCAGGTACCGCACCCTGGGCCCCAGCGGACCGTGGCATTAACTGCTCTCTCTCTCTCTCTCTCTCCTTCTCTCTTTCTCCCCTCGCCATCCCACCCCTGCCATCCTGTGTGCCATCTCACGGCTCTCTTGCCTCCCTGCCCGCATCTCCCTGGACACCTTCCCTCTTACCTGGTCTCTTGGGGCCGCTGTCTCCCTGCTCCCCGCCACTGTCCTGTCTGCCTGCTGTGCACATGGGGCGGTCCCTCTTGCCTACTCTGGGCCCGGCCTCCTCTGCTATGCCTGCGTCCTCGGAGCAGAAGCAGACAGGCAGCATGGACTCCGATGACTTCAGGGCTCTGCTTATCTCCACAGGATACAGCCTGGTATGCAGCTCTGTCTCCCCAGCCGCCTGCTCCTCCTCCTCCTCCCCTACCTCTCCCCCTCACCGCCTCCAGAGCTTCCTCGTCCTCGGGGACACTCCTCCGCCCGAGCAGCGCAGCCGTGCCTGCCTCTTCCTCTGCTGCACCTGCCGGGGTGGGGTCCCTCCGATGACTTCCCAGCCCCCCTTCTTCCCTAGAAGTCTCCAGAGAGAGGGGGCAGCTCTCCCACTCTCTCTCCCCCTTTTCTTTCTCTTTCTCTCTCTCTTTCTTCCCCACCCTCCAGAGCTAACTCGTGAGCCTGGGCTGAGGGCAGTAGACCCCAGTTCCCTGATGTCGGAAACCACGGGAGGGGAGGGTGCAGAGAGGCCCTGCTCCCCAGCCTGGGGCACTGGGGGCTTGGGGCTCTGGGGCAGCCGGAGCAGTGGCAGGCTCTGCCCGGGGCCAAAGCCAGTGGAGCAGGTGAGGAACAGGGCGGTCGCACACACGGGTTGGGCCCTGCTCTCAGCTGTTTCCCTGGAGACCCCACCAGTGTGGGCCTGGCTGCCCCTGCCCCACTCAATGTCGCATGTCCCCCACCCCACCCCCTCCTTGCAGGGTGAGGCCGAGTTCAACCGCATCATGAGCCTGGTTGACCCCAACCACAGCGGCCTTGTGACCTTCCAAGCCTTCATCGACTTCATGTCTCGGGAGACCACCGACACCGACACAGCCGACCAGGTCATCGCCTCCTTCAAGGTCCTGGCAGGGGACAAGGTGAGCGAGACCCCTACGAGGCTCATGGGGGCTGACAAGAGGGGACCTTGCAGTGGGAGGGGCTGAGGGGGCCAGCGTGTGGGTGGGGATGGCTCAGAGTCCCACCCTGCTGGTCCCAGAACTTCATCACAGCTGAGGAGCTGCGGAGAGAGCTGCCGCCCGACCAGGCTGAGTACTGCATTGCCCGCATGGCACCGTACCAGGGCCCCGACGCTGTGCCCGGTGCCCTCGACTACAAGTCCTTCTCCACGGCCCTGTATGGCGAGAGCGACCTGTGAGGCCCTGGAGACACCCGGACCCAACACCCGCCACGGCCTCCGGGAGGGGCCGGGGGAGCCTCACAGTCCCTTCCTCTACTCTGTATCTATGCAAAGCTCTCCACAGTCCTCCGGGTGGGTGGGCGGGCAGGGAGGGGCTGGGGCAGGCTCTCTCCTCTCTCTCTGTGGGTTGGCCAGGAGGTTCCCCCCGACCAGGTTGGGACTGGGGAGACTTGGGGCCAGTGCTTCTGGTCTGGTAAATATGTATGATGTGTTGTGTTTTTTTAACCATCGTGGAGGGGCCAGTGGATTCCCACAGCAAAACCAGTCCTTTCCATGCCCTGGGGATGCCCCGCCACACCCAGGCCTCTTCCTTTTGCCCTGAGGTCCCTTCAAGGCCTCCCCCATCCAGGCCAAAGCCCCATGTGCCTTGTCCAGGAACCTCCTGGGCCCTGCGAGGGGCCAGCAGAGGGCGCCACCGCCACCCGACGGCTGGGGACCCACCCAGCCCCTCTCCCCTCCCTGCTCCAGACTCACTTGCCATTGCCAGGAGATGGGGGCCCCAACCAGCACCCCACTTTCACAGCAGAGAAGCTGAGTTGGCAGACCGGGCCCCCCTGACCCCCACCCCATCCCACCAGCTCCGGCCTTGCTTTGGCCTCACATGTCTCAGATTTTCTAAGGACCAAAAAAAAAGAAAAAAAAACACAAAACAACAAAAACCAAAAAAAAAAAAAAAAAAAAAACCAAAAAAAACCAAAAAAAATAAAAAAAAAAATTAAAAACTTTCAGAAGATTACTATTTACTTTATTAACTTACGGATTTATTATATAAATATATATTCACCTAGCAACATATCTCTGCCGTCTCTCCTGCTCTCACAATGAAGACATAGCCGATTCTCTTCCGGGCCCCTTGCTGATGCTCCTCCGGGTCTGCGTCGGGCGAGGGTCTCTGGGGACCCTCCAGAGGTGGAGGTGGGCTGCTGGCCTGGCTGCCTGGTGGTTGATGGTTTTGCTCCCCCTACCCTTTTTTTTTTTTTTTTTTTTTTTTTTTTTTTTTTGAGTTTATTCTGATTGATTTTTTTCTCGGTTTCTGGATAAACCACCCTCTGGGGACAGGATAATAAAACAGGTAATATTTTTAAGAAGGATTTCTGCAGTGTCATCTTTTTTCTCTCTCGTGTCTGTCCTCCACTCCTAGGAGAGCCAGGGCAGAGCTAGCACTGTCCTAAGCTGTCAACGTGGACTAGCTCGTGTCATCTACTCAAGAGGGGCTGTCACTGTCCTTGTTTCTGAGTGAGGAGCACACGGGCCAGAGTGGTCACCCGGCTGTGAGTGGTGGGGGCCAGAGACCAGCTCCAGGTGGGTGGATGCCAGAGAGAGCAGCACCCATGCCAGGCAGGGGCTAGGGAGGTGGTCTTGCACAGCAACCTGCCCCAAGCAGCAGGTGCGCCCGTCCTGAGATCCTAGGAGAAGGTGGCCGCCTCCATCCACTAAGCAAGAGAAGGAAGACAGTGGGCTTGAGGCAGAGAGCTCCCAGGAGGGAGCCTGAGCCGCCCTGTCCCTCCCACCCGGCTCACCTGTCTGTGGGTTAGGCAGATGACCCCCTCACCCCCATCCAGGTGCTGGCTGCAGTGGCCTGTGCAGAGAGGAGCAGGGTGAGTGCCCACTAGTCACCGTACCCCTTCCCCCATGCCCCACCATGCCAGGGGTGGTACTCACAGAAGACGCAGGTGAGCTGGGCCACACAGGACACGAACCGCTCAAAATCCACACGCAGACGGCTATCCCGGTAGCGGCTTGTGAGAGCCTGGGTCAGCTGGTTGTTCAGGTGGAAGCCTAGAGAGAGGCTGCTTCTGAGCCCAGCGGCCCACAGGGAACCCACCTCAGCATTGCATCCCCACCCCACCTTCTCAGGGAGGATGCGGATGCCACAGGGTGTCACACCCCAACTCTGCCCCATCCCAGCAGGGTAAGCACGGTCTGATCCCTTCGATTATCTGGGCCTGTTTCCTCATCCACCAAATGGGGACTAAGACAGCCCCGACCCCATAGGGTGTGTGAAGACAAGAGTGCTCAGGACAGCGTCTAGTATGTGACTCGATGTGTGGGTAGTTACTCCTTAAATCCTGTGGGGCTTTCTCCTTGCCAGTGGGCACTGGAGGATATTTCTGTGCAGCAAAAAATATCGTCAATCCCATATGGCGTCAGTTTCTTTACGGAGAAACCGTGTCTGCTGTGGAGTCTCATTGGAAGCTTTCAAAAACCCAAAACAATGGGTTCTTGACCCCTTCTGAGATGCAAGGTCGTGCCTCATGACCTTCTCCTTTGTCTCCCACGTGGCCAAACCCAGTTCCAAGGACCATTTTGTGGGCTTCTGCTGCTTCCAAAGCCCATCTTCACCCCCATTCTGTGTGTTCATTCTCTTCACAAATATCTACCAAGTAAGCACCATTCCATGCTGTGCCCAGTGCCAGGTGCTGTTTAGCAGGAGGTCAGGTGACCTGCCCCAGGTCACTCTCCCTCTGGCGTTCATCTGCCCTCGGGCATAGGGGTGGAGGCTGCTGTGCCCAGGGCTATGGGAAAACCCAGCCAGATGGGGTGGAAGGACCCGAGAAGGGACTGGAGCCCCTCCGCTGCCTGCAGGAGTTCCCGTTTGAGAACTTCTCAAGGTACTTTATCACTTTCCTTCTTCCTGGAATAACTCCGGGCATGTAACAGGCACTCAGTGGTGCCAGATGCGTGAGCACAAGCCTGCCACCTGCCACCTGCCACCTGCCGTGAGTCCTTGCTCCCTCACCTCCGTTCCTGTCTATCTCGGGCCCAGCCTCTCCCTCTCTGCCCGACATCTCCCAATCCTTGGCTGTCTCCGACCCCATCTCTCCCCCTTTTGACTTGGGCTTTTTTTTTTTTTTTTTTTTTTTTTTTAATGGAGTCTTGTTCTGTTGCCCAGGCTGGAGTACAATGGCATGATCTCGGCTTACGGCAACCTCCGCCTCCCAGGTTCAACTGATTCTCCTGTCTCAGCCTCCCAAGTAGCTGGGATTACAGGCACGCACCACCACACCCGGCTAATTTTGTATTTTTAGTAGAGACTGGGGTTTCGCCATGTTAGCCAGGCTGATCTCGAACTCCTGACACCTCAGGTGATCCGCCCGCCTCGGCCTCCCGAAGTGCTGGGATTACAGGCATGAGCCACCATGCCCAGCCTCTTTTTTTTTTTTTTTTTTAAATAGCGATGAGGTCTCACTATGTTGCTCAGGCTGGTCTTAGACTCCTGGGCTCAAGCAGATGACCCTCTTGCCCCCATCCAGGTGCTGGCTGCAGTGGCCTGTGCAGAGGGGCAGGGTGAGTACGATCCTCCCAAGCAGCTGGGGCTACAGGTGAGCGCCACCACACTTGGCTTTGTGTTTTATTTTTTGTAGAGATGGGGTCTCGCCGTGTTACCCAAGCTGGTCTTGAACTCCTAGGCTCAAGCAATCTGCCTGCCTCAGCCTCCCAAAGCGCTGGCATTACAGGCATGAGCCACCACGCCTGGCTGGCTCTTTACTTACACATCCTTGAACACTTGACCACCTTCCCTGGGTCTCACCCAGCCACACCCAAACCCTCTCCCTCTGGCTCTCCGACTCCATCACAGTCACCCCAGCCCCCATCTCCCTGTGGCTCCCTCTGCTGCGTGGTGGCAGACAGGCCCCGGAGTGGGGTTGAGGATCTGGGAACTCCAAGTTCTGACCCCAGCCCACCCTCCAAATCCCCTCCACATGAGGGTGACAGTCCTGCACTGTCTCATCTGCCTTGGAGCCCACGGAAAGCCTTTCTCTCTGACTTCATTTCTTGGTTAGGATGTTGTGCTGGGCTTGTTCCAGCTCATCAGGAGGAACTCAGCCTCATAGCAGAGGCCATTGCCTGGCTCTCTTTGGGGTGCTCTGGCTTTTGGTAATGAAAGCTGCGTTCTCTGATCATTAAGTACTATGCCCCGCAGTCCATGGATGACTGTTCACCACCCTGGGTACTGGCTTTTTTTTTTTTTTTTTTTTT
>NW_016808836.1:550322-558944 GCF_001698545.2 Rhinopithecus bieti
TTTTTTTTTTTTTTTTTTTTTTTTTTTTTTTTTTTTTTTGGGAGAGTCAGGGTCTTGCTCTGTCGCCCAGGCACAATCAGGGCTCACGGCAGCCTCAGCCTCCCGGGCTCAAGCCATCCTCAAGCCTCAGCCTCCTGAGTAGCTGGGACCATAGGTGTGAGCCACCACACCAGGCCCTGGCCATTTTAGAGAGGAAAACAGAGGCTCGAAGAGATGGAGTCAAGTGCCCAGAGCCCCTCCTGGAGTTGGTAGAGTGAGGATTCCAGCCTCGTGGCACCAGAATCCAGAACATTCTACCATGCTGCCCTGGGGGCCAGAGCCTCTCAGACACCAGCTCCTAATCTTCCCCTTCCTGGAGGAGCCTCTCTCTCCCCCAGCACCCTACCAGGCACATCCCCCTTTCATGTCCTCCCCACCCCACAAACACCCCTTGCCCTCCTTCCTTATTTGGCCTCTTTCAGGGCCACCCAACCCCTGGCAGGGACTGGCGACAAGCTAAGGTGTGGGCTTGTGGGTGGCCACGGTGCAGACGGCCACAGCTGAGTGGGGGGACCTGGAGACGATGGGATGGGAGAGAACAGGTCCTGTCCCCACGACCACCCCAGGACCCTGTCCACACCTGCTGCATTCAGCGCCAGCCTCAGCTCGTAGGAGTTCATGGTTCCAGAGGCGTCCTCATCGAACTTGTGGAATATGGCCTGGGCAGGAGGGATGAGTCAGGGCTACCCCCCAGGCCTTGAAGAAGGCTGCAAATGGGGCCCTCGAGGCCAGACAGCCTGGTGCCCATCCCAACTCCCTTTCTTCTGGTGTGGACCCCCAGAAAGCAGCCTAACCACTTTGGACTTGTTTCCCAATCTGTAAAATGGGAATAAGAGCAATGTCCCCAGAGGACAAGCTGAGGCTGGGTGGGGGCAGGGATATCCCAGCCAGATCCCTCCAAGTCAGCATAGTCCAGCCCCCCTTGTTCCCTGGGGCTCTGATAGCCCACAGGGTGCCTATGTCTCTGTTAGTAAAGGTTTCTCTCTTTCTGGGAAGAGGCCCAGTCTCCCACCTCACCTGCCACTCCAGGAGGTGGCCCCAGAGCTGCTGGAAGTGGTGTAAGGCCAGGCTTTGCCCATGCTGTGTTGGGGGTGGGGGCATCTGGTTAAGGTCCATCTCTCCAGAAGGGGAGGAGAGACCCCAGTGTCCCCTTCCCCACTCCCTCACTCAGGCACTTTCCCCCATGTACCCCGAAACACTGCAGCAGCTGCTCACAGGTCCTGAGCCCAATCTCTCTGGGGGTGCGGGTGTGGACCCTGGCTACAGGAAAAGCAAAATCAAACCACAGCAATTTCCTGCATTCTGGCCGCCACTCTGAGGGCCATGTGGACACGACTCCCTCAAGCAGGCGATGTTGTCAGTCCCATGTTACAGAAGCCGAGGCACAGGGAGCCACTGACTGCTGTGACTAACGGAGCTGGGATTCAAATCCAGGCAGGGGTGCCCAGTCTGTGCTCAAGGCAGCCTTGCCTCTCAGCAGAAGGGAAGCTTGTGAGCGGCTGTGGCCCAGGTCACTGGCCCACACAGGATCCCTTGCAGGGAGATGCTGCCAGGCTGAGCCCTGGCTTCCTGAGCCCAACTCCCAGCAGCACCGTGGGTTCACAGACACTGGTGGCGCCGGCTCTGGTTGCAGGACCCCTAGCTAAGACCCCTCCTCCTGCCCCCATCCCAGCCAACTCACCAGGCTCCAGGGCAATGCTTAGTAAGGCCTGGAGCTGACAGGCATTGAGTTCTTCCTCCTAGTCCAGGAAAGAGGGCTTGTGAGGCCATTGACTCACCCAGCTGCTCTGGGCCAGGCCCTGTGCTTGGCTGGGCTAGGGACACGGCAGGGGCTGACAGAGCCTCAGAGCTAGCTCCAGGAGTCGGGGGAGACAGGCCTGTCCCCACAGGGCCATGGCTGTGATGGGGGAAGCACTGGGCTGTGGGAGCTGGTGGGGGGCAGCAGACCCGCCTGGGGGAGGGTCAGGGAGAGCTTCCATGGCTGGGAGCCTTAGATGAGGCCTGAGCCTGGCGAGAGGTGTCAGGAGGGAGAGGGTGGTCCTGGGAGAGGGTGGTCAGTATGGACTGAGCCCAAGGCCCTGAGGCAGGGAGGAGCTGTGAGCATTTAAGAAAAGTTCATGAGATTTAAGCCCGGAGGGAGGAAAAAGTAAGCAAAATGAGACACCTGAGATGCTAGGTGGGGGGAAGGAGGATTCCCAAAGGGAGGCTGCAGCGGGATGCTCCCTCAGCCCAATCCACCTCCTCACCTCTCCAGCCAGCTCCTTAAACAGCTGCTCCAACCCCAGCTCCAGGGGCAGGTAAGGGCCCTGCGGCACGGGGAAGTTTAGTTCAGGCCAAGATCCCCGCCCCATCGTGCCCCTCCCGGAACAGCCCCCACCTGGAGAGCCTGCAGGTCTGCGCTGATCACGTCGTCGATCTCCCTGCAAATTACAGATGGGAAGTGGGGAGGGCGCTGTTTGCCCCAGCTGGGGCTGTGTCTCAGCTGAGGAATCGCGTGGGGTCTATCTAGGTGGGGACCGTGGGGCTCTGGGGTCATCCTCGCGGGGTGGGGGGTCCTGGGGCGGGTCAGGTCTCGGGGGTCTGGGGGCTTGTCTAGGCAATGTCCTAGGCAGGGATTGGGACTCGGATTTCTGGTGTCCCGGGACTCACACGGTGGCGTGTGGCGGCGCTCGGAAGAAAACACGCAGAGTGAAGAGGCCTCGTCGCCGGCGTGGGGGCGGTGCTCGGCACCACCAGGTAGTGGCCCGGGCGCAGGCGGCAGCCGGCGGCTCACGTCGGCGGCGGGGCTGAGGGGCGAGCGGTCGGCGCGCAGCAGTCCGGGGGCAGGAGCGCGCGGCTGCGCGGGGAGTCCCAGAGGCCCCCAGCAGCTGGGAACGGGGCGGCGTGACCACGGACCAGCCTCACCCCCGGCCCTTCAGCACCCAACCCTCTCACCCCGCCCCGTCCACCCTGCCCAACCCCGTCCAAGCCTTCCCTGCCCCCCGGACCCCGGCTCTGCCCCCACCCCCAGCGCAGGTTGACCAAGCCCCAGGAAGCGGGGGGGCCGGTTGACCCCATCCCACTCACCTCCTCTGGAATCTGAAAAAGAAGCCAAGACAACGGGGGCGTCGGGGCAGGGAGGGGTGGGCCGCCGCTCAGGGTCCCTCCCTGGGCCCTTCCCTCACGCTCTCCTGCCCTCTCTCCCTTCTTCCGTCCCTATTAGACCCCTGATTGGAACCTTTGCCCCGCAAGTCTCCCGACCAGCCATCGCCGACCCTCCTCAACGCCTTCCTTCCTCCATCTGCGCTCTCAGCGCCTCCTCTGTCGCCTTTGTCCCCTCCTGGCCCTTCTAACCTCCAGTCTCTCTCTGGGGTCGCCTAACCTCGCCTGTCTGTCCGCTGAGCCCCTCTCTCGTCATTCCCGGTTAGCTCCCTCTCCCGCCTCCCTGAGACCTGGCCCCGCAGCCCCTATGCTCGCCCCCCTAACTCCCTCCCCGCCTCCCCTCCTTGGCCCCCGCTCCTCCACTCCCTCCCCATCCTCAGCCCCAACCCTCCCCATCCCCTCAGGCCCACCCCCTCCCCATCCCCCTCAGCCCCCACCCCTACCCCATCCCCCTCCAGCCCCACCCCTCCCCATCCCTCAGCCCCACCCATCTACCAACTCCCTCCTCCCCCCTTGGCCCCGCCTCCACACCTCCCCTTCCCCTTGGCCCCGCCCTTCCATGCCTTCCCTGCTCCTTGGCCCCGCCCCTCTATCCTCCGGGTTCCCTGGAGCCTCAGCTCTACCCAGGACCTCACCTGGAACACGTGGAAGCCCACGGTGAGGTAAGTGAGGCCCTTGGCTCTCAGGCGCCGTCGGTTGCGCTGGGTGAGGGACAGAAGGACGGTGCACTTGGGCGTGCGGCCCCCCCGCGCTGGGCCCCACGCCCCTGAAGCCCCCCAACCCCCCCAGGGCCCTTCCTCATCCTCGTCCTCCTCCTCCTCGTCGGGTTCCAGCAGCGTTAAACGGAACTGAGGATTGGTCCAGAAGGTTTCTAAGGGAGGAGGAAGAAAGGGGGTTTCCCAGCCGGCCACAGCGCCCCCTACCCCGGCAAGCCTCTCAGGGCCCCTCAGGCCTCACCAGCATTAGGCTGGCTCCCTCCGGAGTTGAAGCCGCGCACCCAGCGGCCTTGGAAGGTGTGGACGTGCCAGCCGCCCCCCTCCGGGCTGGGGCCCAGCACCTCCGGGCTCAGCGAGCAGATCTGCACCGTGTCGAAGTGGAGGAGGAAGTCCCGCAGCTCCATCCTGCACGGTGGCCCAGTCAGACCTTGCCCGGCCCCACCTCGAGGGGGTCCCAAGATCCCGGAAATCACTCCCAGATCCCAAAGCCTCCCACATTTCTTAAATATTGCCAAATACCCTTCAGGTTCCAGAAATAACCCCCAAATTCCTCCAAGTCCTCAGACACACCCCACAAATCGCCAAGATTCACAAGCTGCCCCCAAATATTGTTAAATTGCCACCAATCCCCAAATAGCAAGACCCTTAGACTCTGAATTACCAACAAGTATCCTTCAGTCCCTCAACATTGCCAAATCTCAAGAAATGCCCCAAATAGCACCAAGCCTTCCTCCATTGCCCTAAATACTATCTATACCCTCCACAGGTAACTATGCCTTCAAATTCCCCTAACATTACTACTTTTTTTAACCCACTCCAATCAGTGGCACTCTAACATTACTACCAATTCTTCCTTGACTTCCCAAAATGGAACCTGGCCCCAAAATTGCCACCGATGTACACAGTTTCTCCTTATTAGGACCCACCCTTCCATCGAGGCTCGCCCCTCCCTGAGCCCCTTGGCACGGAGACCCTCCCAGAGGCAGAGCTGGGACCCTGATGAACTGACCAGAACTCGCCATCCTCCTTTTTCACTAGCAGGGCATCGCGGCACTCGGTGGGGAGTGTGTCCCAGCGTGGGCAGCTGGAGAGACTGCGGTGTGAGGGGCGGGCAGGTGGGGTCCAGCCCCACACCCACCCCAGACCCATCCCACCTGTCGCTCCAGGCCCCGGTCCACTCCACGCGGCCCCATGGGTTCCGCAGCCGCAGCAGCCGCACCTTGGTGAAGCCCAGGAACACCTGGGGCAGCATCGTCAGTGGGGATGATGCCCGGACACGGCCTGCCACCCCACCCATGGGGGACACTCACCTTGTGTGTGCCCGTGACAGAATACGCGTGTCCCTTCACCAGGCCTTCTTCTGTGCGGTACTCGCCCCGATCACTCTGGGCAGGGGATGGGATGGTGAGGCCGAGGTGGGGGACAGGAGGGCAGCTGCTCCTCCCTGCCCCCAACCTCCTGCCACCAAGGCAGGAGCCAACCAGAGCACTGAACTGAATGGCACACAGCTCAGAGACCATGTCAGGATTAGTGACTGAAGGCAACAGAGAAAAGGAGAGGAAGGGAGATGGAAATGAGACAAAAGGAGAGGTACAGGCTCACGCCTGTAATCCCAGCACTTAAGGAGGTCGGGGTGGAAGGACTGCTTGAGGCCAGGAGTCCAAGACCAGCCTGGACAACATAGCAAGACCCCAAGTCTACAAAAAATTTAAAAATTCGACAGGCATGGTGGTGCTCATCAATGGTCCCAGCTATTCCGGAGGCTGAGGCAGGAGGATCCCTTGAGCCCACAGGTCAAGGCTACAGTGAGCTATGATGACACTACTGCACTCCAACGTGGGTGACAGAGTGAGATGAGACCCTGTCTCCAAAAACAAAAACAAAATAGATGGAAAGAGGGCCTGGAGTGGTGGCTCACACCTGTAATCCCAGCACTTTGGGAGGCCGAGGCGGGTAGATCACGAGGTCAGGAGATTGAGACCATCCCGGCTAACACGATGAAACCCCATCTCTACTAAAACTACAAAAAATTAGCCAGGCATGGTAGCGCGCGCCTGTAGTCCCAGCTACTTGGGAGGCAGAAGCAGGAAAATTGCTTGAACTCAGGAGGCGGAGGTTGCAGTGAGCCAAGATTGTGCCACTGCACTGCAGCCTGGGTGACACAGAAAGATTCCATCTCAAAACAAAAAAAAAATAGATGGAAAGAGGAGACAGACAGAGACATAGAGACAAAGAAAGATACAGAAAAGAGAGACAGACACAAAAGAAAAAGAGAAGCAGTAACTCAGTAGAGGATTTAAGTAAATTAATGAGTGAAGGAGTTAGACTAACTCAATGAATGAATGAGTGGGTCATGGGGTCACAGATGAACACATGACCCAAGCTAAGCCCACGAGAATCAATCCTGGGACTTTTACTGAAATTCTCAGAAAGAAGTACTTTTTTTTTTTTTTTTTTTTTTTTAAATAACCCCTGAGGTGGTAGGAGATACCTGCAACTATGGGGGACCCTTTTATGCCCATGAGGGGAGAGCCTGGCTGAGAGTGACCCTAACGCAGAACGGGAAATAAGCAAACATAGTTGCAACACCCTCACATCTGGATCCAGCTGTGCCTGAAGCCCCTGATTCATGAGAGCAAATGAATTTATTTTTGACTAGTTAGATTTATGAGCGAGCCTAAGCCAGTAACAGAAGCAGAGAAGAGAAGAACAGAGGAAGCATTCCGCCCACCCCACCACACCCGACTGTGCTCTGGTCCTGGTGGGGGTTCCGCATGGAAGTCCAGGTCTCTTACCAGGGCAGTGGCACCCACGAGGGACTCCTTGGCCAGGGCATGGCGCAGGGCAGAGAAGAGCCCCATGCTGTTTTGTCTCAGATAGAGCACCTCACCCACGCCGCCTGTGAAGTCCACAAAAGCCTCATTCATGTGACCGCCACGCATCACCTCGTAAGAGCCATGGAGCCTGTGGGAGCAGATCTGGGGTGAGGGTTGAGGCAAGTACGAGCATCTCAGGCACCCCTGCCCTGGGATCTGCAGGGGCCTCTATCTCAGGGTCTAGAATCCCCAGGGGAAATTCCTGAAGTTTTGAGACTTTTTTCAGGGTCTCACCCTGTGGCCCAGGCCGGAGTGCAGTGGCGTGATCTCATCTCACTGTAGCCTCAGACTCCTGGGTTCAAGTGATCCTCCTCCCACCTCAGCCTCCCGAGGAGGTGGGCCCTCAGGTGCACACCGCCACACCCAGCTAAAACAATTTCAAACTCTTGGCCGGGCATGGTGGCTCACGCCTGTAATCCCAGCACTTTGGGAAGCTGAGACAAGTGGATCACCTGAGGTCAGGAGTTCGAGACCAGCCTGGCCAACACGGTGAAACCCCGTCTCTACTAAAATACAAAATTAGCCAGGTGTGGTGGTGGGCACCTGTAATCCCAGCTACTCGGGAGGCTGAGGCAGGAGAATTGCTTGAACCCGGGAGGCTAAGGTTGCAGTGAGCCAAGATCGCACCACAGCACTCCAGCCTGGGTGACAGAGTGAGACTCCGTCTCAAAAAAAAGAAAAAAAAAGATGTGAAGTTGCTCAGGTGATGTTGTGATTTGAGGGTTCTGGGGGTTGTCACTTGGTTTGGGATTCTTGGTGGGGTGCCTGGAGGACTGCAGAGCTTGGGGGCTCTGGGTGCCCCCTGTGGCTTGGTGCCTGCTGTGGGGACTTGGGGCTGCAGCTGGTTGGAATTGGGGTCCTCACTTGGCATAGGCCTTCTCCAGGAGTGGGGCCCAGAACTCGTTCCGCTGTTCCGAGCGCACGAACATCAGCTTCCCCTCGCGCACAGGCAGCCTGTCATCCACCACGACGTCCACCCAGCGGCCAAACTGCCAGAGCTGGCGGGAGAAGATGCAGGGCCGGACTCGGCTTCCAACCTCCAACCCTGCCTGGACCCTGCCTCTGGGCACTGACTCTGCTGTGCCAGTCCCAGAGTCAGGAATTACAGCCCCAAGTCAATGTTAACTATGAAATCCATATCGCCGGCGGGATGTGGTGGCTCACACCTGTAATCCCAGCACTTTGGGAGGCCAAGGTGGGTGGATCACGAGGTCAGGAATTTGAGACCAGCCTGGCCAAGATGGTGAAACCCGTCTCTACTAAAAATACAAAAAAGGCCGGGCGCGGTGGCTCACACCTGTAATCCCAGCACTTTGGGAGGCCGAGACAGGCAGATCACGAGGTCAGGAGATCGAGACCATCCTGGCTAACACGGTGAAACTCCGTCTCTACTAAAATACAAAAAATTAGCCGGGCGAGGTGGTGGGTGCCTGTAGTCCCAGCTACTCAGGAGGCTGAGGCAGGAGAATGGCGTGAACCCGGGAGGTGAAGCTTGCAGTGAGCTGAGATTGTGCTACTGCACTCCAGTCTGGGCCACAGAGTGAGACTCCGTCTCAAAAAAAACAAAACAAAACAAAACAAAAAAAATTATCTGGGCATGGTGGTGGGTGCCTGTAATCCCAGCTACTCAGGAGGCTGAGGCAGAGAATTGCTTGAACCCAGGGGTGGGGGCGAAGGTTGCAGTGAGTGGAGATTGCGCCACTGTGCTCCAACCTGGGTGACAGAGCGAGACTCCATCTCAGAAAAAAAAAGAAAGAAAGAAAGAAAAAGAAATCCATATCACCAAGTCACCACGGGGAAAACTGAGGCATGGGCAGAGGAACTGAGCTATACCTGGAAGTGGAAGACAC